>NC_089839.1:183073230-183383489 GCF_035609145.1 Eleutherodactylus coqui | reverse complement strand
CTCAGGATAGGTAGTGGTCTCATTAGTAAGACCCCAATCGATCAGACTTCTATCATCTATCCTATGGAAAGGTGATAAAAGTCAATCTTGGCAATACTCCTTTAGAAGGACAGCAGTATTATAAATGGTGATGGGAGGTTGTTGTGCCTACGAGCTTCAAGTGGTGCCTCTGAGTGGACCCCATAGCAAGTATCTAAATGAAAAATTCTACTATTAGTGAATTATGGCATCATCCTTCACCTTCCCTGGGATAGAGGATCAGGTGCTTCTTGTCACCCCATCCACATCTCCTACCCATTCCTCATAGATGAATATAGCAATGTGCTTCTTCACTTTTCTCCAGAAGTTATGTCACACCTGTCCACCTATTTCTGGCTAAAATCCAGCTTCTAGTCCTGGACAACCCTTTTAAAGGCATAAAAATACTACCTGAGTTGTGCCTTCTTTTACATAAACTCTATTGCAGCTCAGTAGACCATATGCCATTGTCAGATCTATTGTTAAACATAAGCTAACTGGAGGCATACACTGCGGAGAGCGGGCACTATAGTAAAATGAAAGTCTGGACCCACCGCGGCTATGAATGTTTTGAACTGGTGCACATAACTTCTCATGTGGGTTCTGCAAAGGGTGAGCATAAAGTTCTGCAACGTTTAAGTTGAAAGGAACTTCGATAAGCCCTTTAAACTAAAATAATGGGCACATAGGAGAAGGTAGAAGGGGTGCTGAGCTCCAATGCGTAATTGTTGTACTGACATTCCCCTCCACTCCCCACTGTGCACCTGCGAATCTGCAGCTCAAGCTGTACATAATGAAAAGGACGAGGAAAACTGATCTCAGTCATAATTCTTCTCACTTAGTTTCTCCTTTTATTCTCTTGTATCTGTTCTCTACTAATACAGGCTGAGCATGATTGAACTAGAAGTGTTCAGAAAACTATGGGGCAACCCAAGAAATGTTGCTGTGTACACACAGTGTGGTATGGGGTTCAGATTTCTTAAATTAAAAAAAATAGTACCAAATGTTGCCAGCAGGGGAATATTTGGTGCTGTACCCAAATGATATGGTGTATTAAGATAAAGGGCTTCTACACAAGACCCCTTTTGCACACGCAAAATTGGTACATGCTAAACACAGAGAATAGAACCCATTGATTTCAATTAGTTTATTCTCATAAGCATGTTTTGCTGCATATGTTGTGTGCACTGAAAAAAGTAGGATCAGTTCTATTTTCCTGTGAAAATATACAAGGAGAAGTGTGTGACACTGCACAAAACGCGAAACGCGGAGAAAATAACATATGCAGCTCACTAGGCATTAAATAACAATTAATTTCATGGAAAGGGTGAGTTATGCTCACATGTGAACTAGCCTCTAGTGCACAAAAGGTACAGTACTATGTGCAGACATGCACACAACACACTGATAATGTACCTGTTCAAACCTCATTCATACCCAAATATGCTGTGCTGTGACAAGCATTTTTGCTATAGGCTCATGTAAAGCCATCATTATCAGTGAGGTGGTTACATAATCATTGAACATAGGAGCACACATTATACCATATCTATAGGAACATGTACAAGGAGCGCACATTCTACCATATTTATAGGAACACGTACAAGGAGCTCACATTGTATCATATCTGTTACGTCTGCTTTGTGCGTGCGATAACTGAAAACCAAAATATATTCTCTTTGTCAATGTTCACACCACACTACAGCAGGAACCCCCTGCAGCAAAAGGAAAAAAATAAACAAAAGAGGAAAACTTTCCCTAAGGAGAACTAGAGGGTGACAACCCCTGCCTACTAGTGGATGGCCCGCCCTGATAAGGACGCATCCACCCTTACTAAATTAATCGACCACCACCAAGATAGCTGTATTCCCCTTGGAAAGTAGCACATCTGTAATGAATGCCCACAAATCTGTAAAATTCTTGGGCAAATGAGTCCAAGGTTTTTCAGAAACAGACAGGGTTAAAAACTTTCTTGCATGAAGAGTCCGAGGTGTTTTGGTTCTCACACATACCTCATATGCAGAAACAAATAAAAAATATCCCTATCTAACCCCAGCCACCAACTGGCTCTTGTTAATAGTGTTCTAGCATTATTTTTTCCAGGATGACCTGCCAAGACCAAACTATATATCTCAGACAGATCTCGGAAATGCAAATGTACTGGCATGAAAAGCTTCCTCTCATGAAGACCCCATGGAGCCCAATCCTGAGACTAAAAGCCCTTTTAGACAGGATGAATGTCGGGCAAACGATGCCTGACACTTGTTCCCGCACATACTAGCTCCTGTGCACCTGCACGGAACCTAGTATCGTTAGCTCTAAGCAAGGAGGGTGCAGGGGATTTCTCTCCTCTTGCTCCACTGCCCCTCTCTATTGACATAACATAGCGGCCGTTCAGTACTGAACGGCCACTATTTACACTGAATGATGAGCGATCAGCTCATCGTCCATCGTTTATGCAGCATAAATGATGGATGATGAGCTGATCGCTCATCGTACAGTGTAAATAGTGGCCATTCAGTATTGAAGGCAGCTATGTTGTGTCAATAGAGAGGGGCGGGGGAGCAAGATGAGAGAAATCTCCTGCAGCCACCCTGCCACCCTGCCCCCCTGCTGGCCGCTCTGTGAGTGAGCCAGCATTTCTAGCTCCCACATGGGAGCAAGGACACACAGAGACGAGTGTGGGGCATCGTTTACCATCAAAACGCCACAAAAAGTCCGCGAACACGGAGTGAAACAGACCCTGATCTTCCCCTCTGCCAATGACACCCTGTCCGGGTCATCGTAAATCAGTCTGAGAGTGGGAAAAAAACTATCCCCAGATAACAAAGCCTTGGACATGGGAGATAAAGAAAAGGCCTAAGCCTGTGGATCTTCCTCTAATCTAGAAATCATGATCCCCAATCTTTGACTCTCATCACCAAAATAAATGAGGTGCAATCAAAAATACAGTCTGCAGAATTCTCTAAAAGTAGCAAACCTTCGTCTATTACCTGAAAACCAGTCTGGTAAGTTCAGCTTCGATTCTTTCACAAAGCCCGACTGAACCGATTGCTGCCGTCTAACTTCAGCGACCTCAATCGCCAAAGCCCTGAGCTGTATGCGCAGGACCTCTATAGAATCCATAGCACCACACACAAGATCCTACGGAACAGTAGAGGCTGGTGCATCTGTCATGTTTATTTCATACGTGCAATAAATGCAAACCAAAAAATATTCTCTCTGGCAAGTTCAAACAACACTACCAGGAACCCCTCAAGTAAGAGGAAAAATAAACAAAGGAGGAAAACTTTCCCAAAGGGGAACTAGAGGGTAACAACCCAATGTGGATTGCTCGCCCTGATAAGGACGCATCCACCCTCGTGCCTGTGTCACTCACTAATCCGGATAAATGACAAAGGAAAAAACACCATTAGAGTAAACCAAAACCCCAAAGAATATATGAAGAGCCACTGAAAGAACCATGGAAACCAGATCCAGAGTTGTCCTCACTTAAAAGCAGAAGGAGAATGCACTGAAATTTACCAGGAGAGAACCAGGAGGGAACTAAAACCCCTCCCTAATTACCCCCATGTGTATACCAACAGCTGACATCTTTGCCTTGCATATTTGCACACCTGTCACAGAATACTGGGGTAGTTTCGCTGTGCAAATCACAGAAAGATGGAACAGGACCAATTTTTTTGCACGCACACGAAATGCGCATGCAAAACATGGTTATGGGAATGAACCAACTGTAATCAATGGGTTCTATTCTCTGTGTTTTGCGCACACAGATTTTGCGTGAGCAAAAACGTGCAAAACACGACTGTGTGATGCCCCCCCGAAGCATTCTTTTTCCCTTTCTTTTTTCACCATGTTCGAACTACCTGATGAACTTGCAGAATTGAACTTTTAGCAAAGTTCAACCCAAAAAGGTTCTGTTTTGGCTAAGCCAGCACTATTAATAAACAGTTTAGAATGTGACTATATGTGTAATAGTTGTTATTGTTCCACTCCATGTTTTGCTTCATTGAATACCTGTATGTATTGAATTTGCACAGTACAAAGGCAATGACTAAGCAACCAAACGGAGTTGAAACATTTATCAGGATGGGCAAACTGAGTGTTTTTAATATTAGGTTGAAATAAAGTTAGACTCTTATCTACTGATGCTGAAGAGCATTTTTTTGGATTAGTTTGCCAATGTGTACGGCTAGGTGCTTAGAACCATATGCTGCATGTGGATGTTGGTGAGCTGATAACATTGTTCTATTCTGTTTTCTATCACAGGCAGCAGCTTATGTCTCAGAGGACCAAAGTAAAGATGTTGAAATCCATTATGCCCGTTTCTCGTTAGTGAACATTCAGGATGCACACTGATATTGGCGTGGTCAACGGATATTTATCAGAGAGTTTGCATTTGCTCTTTTGAGCATTTGGATGATAGTCGTTCCGTGTAAAGCCACCAGAACAGAGGGGGTCTCAGTACCTAGACTCTCACCGATCAAAACTTATAGACCACTATGACATGTCAGAAGTTTTTTTTTTTAAGCTTAGCTCCACTATAAAGGGAACCTGTTAACAGTTTCCAGCATGTTAAACCGTCCGTACCAACGTAATAATGAAGTTTAGTTTTATCCAAATCTGCTTATCGTATAAGTAATGGCAGCAGCATACCTTAGAAAACTGTTGTAATGTTATACTCCTGGGGCCTGTCGCTCTGTAGGTTTCCAGGAGCATGCTTCTCCAGGTGTGGTTAAGTTGGATGGCTGTTGGGGTGATGTTCTCCAGCTAGCCACCTCCGGTATGTGCATATAAACACCAGTACCGCTTACTAGAGGGCGCTAATGATTTACCCTTTTTGCTATATTCCTCATTCCCTCTCAGAACTCTGGTGCTTGGAGCTGTGCATTGTCTGCTCTGGTGTTGCTTCTTTGCATGAGGTTCTGGGTGGGATTCCCTGTTTGGTGGTGTGAACAGTTACACGTTCAGGGTGTATTTCCCTTGTCTGTTTGTGTGTGTGAACTGTGTCCTGCTCAGCATATATATTGTTATTCCATCTATGGTGAGCCAGACTCTTAGGTTCCAGCTTGGGGCCATCCCTATTGGGACGATCGCCCCACTTGTAGACAGGACTCCTGGTGTTATGTTGTCTTGTTAGAGTATGGACTCACGACACAACGAGGACCCTTATCGTGGGCTTGTGAGCTTACATATGTCTGCTCACATGTCCATTTATCTGTCTTAGCATTGCAGTTTAATGTTGTTGGTTACTTGCATGCACAATCAATTTGTGTCATTATTGGTGTCCTGCTTGTATGCGCATCCCAGTCTTTCCTTTCCTCTTTCCAGACCCTATTTGGGTTGCGTCCAAGTAGACCATTGTTCCCAGGCCCTGCACGGACATAACATAATGACCAACTATCACGTCTGTGCTGAGCCTGAGCACATGCTTAGCATGGACGCGGGGTGGTGATAACCACAATAGTACGGACCGTGCGACACCAGAGTACACCACACTGCATGGTGACAGGGAACGTACAAATGGTAGAAAAACTGTAAACACCGTAATGCGGGATGGTGGCACCAACTCCATGGGAGGAAGGAAGCCTGGCCCTAACTTAGCTGGAAGGGTGATAGGTCCCTACCTAAAGCGGTGACATCGCCTCGATAAAAGGCGGCCCAGCGGACTTCTTTCTGGGGTCTGAATATCCCTATAAGAACCCCCCGAGAGACACACCGACATGCAACATTAACAGAATAGACAAACAACTGGAAAAAACCTAACAGCTACTTATCTGCAATTGCAGAACACCCGGCACAGTAAAGCTCCAACTCCACGTACTCCACTGTATATGAAAATAAGCAGCACTGATCACCAGGAGGGCAGAGAATAAATAGCTACACTACACCTGAAACCATGGCAGAGTGAATAGAGAACCACACCTCCACCCTACTCTCAGGCATGGCTAATCCAACATGCAGTCATGCAGCAAGGCCGATAGCAATAGCCGATACTGCACATGATGCATTAACCCTTTACCTGCTTAACCAGGCAACCAGTCATAGCCTGTGTAAACGCCACCATGCCACGACATTGTCGCGACCGACAAGCCGAGACACCAACCTTCTATTTGCATTCACCATTGATGTGATGCGTTTTGCACTCAGGATAGACATAGCAATTGTATAGAAAAAAATTCCTGTGCCATATACTTATAGGGATGCACCGATCCTATAGGCAAGCTGTACTGTATCTTCTGCTGCTCAGCTCTTTTAAAAACTTTGCCCCCTTCCAGCGCATGCAATGTCATCCACAGGACAGATGAAGTCTCCCGAGATTGCTGGCCTGTGCATGCGCGAATGACAGGACAGGATGTCCTCAGACTGAGTAAAATCTCACTTATGCTTTGGGAGATTGCGGACTGGTGCACATGCCACATTTTACTCATCCTGAGCGGATCCTGCCCTGTTACTTGCGCATGCGCCGGCCAACTTTCTCAGGAGACTTCACCTGTACTGTGGATGACATCGTAGGTGTCATCCACTTCGCACTGGAAGGGGATGGAGTTTTTAAAAGAACGCATCAGAAGTTATGTTTTGGCCCGCCCATCAGACCGATGCGCCCCTATCAGCATACGGCGCGTGGAATTTTTAAATACAATCGTCTAAGGTATAAGCAGATTTGGAAAAAGCTAAACTTCACCATCACATTGGTATGAATGCCTTAACATGCTGGGAACTGCTGACAGGTTCCCTTTAAGACATGAATGAATGACAGGAGATGACAACAACCTACTAGGCCCCATTTATCAAAACTGTCTAAGAGACAAATTGGCCTTGTTGCCCATAGCAACCAATTACAATGCTATGGATGTCACCAGCAGTCTTCAGGTAAATTCGAGCGACATTTCAGAAATATATATTTATCCTTCAGATTTCAGAATACGTGTTTTATCATATAAAATACACTTATTTAATCTTTTTTTATGTTAAAACAGAACAGAGAGTGCTGAGCAGGGGGCTCGCCAGTTCTAATTTCATTACAATCTTCTATTGTAATATGGAAAGTAGCCGTCACAAGTCTGTCACATCGCAATAAAGAAAATAGACGATGGTTTGACGTTGCTTAAATATAATTTATAGGAAAGGCGTCTCCATACATTTTTAATACGGAGCTTTAACGCTGTATGCCAACCTTTAATCAAAACTCAGTTACTTCATATTTACGATGCGCTGTAAACCGACAGAGCTCCTACTTTATAGAAAGTGTGTCTAACCAATATATGGGAAGAGAGGCGGATATTGGAAGTCAAAATATCATCTACCACCTTTACCCATTGCTAACATGACGTTTTAGGGTGTCACATTGACCTCTGGTACCTTTGGACTGACGCCTAAAAACATCTTTTGCTTGAACTTACCCTAACCACATTTATGGCACGAGGACATGCATTGAAGCATAATACTTTTTGCATATGCAAGGGCTTGTTCACATGCACACCCCATCCGTGCTTATTTAAAAGGCTATTTAGCCTTATGAGGTCCAGGTGTGCTTTTTTTCACGTATTGCGAATTTGCGCCATATTGAGAGTGCATTTGTGAACCTCCTATAAACTTCTATTGGGCCGTTGGTGCGCAAATACACAGGAAAATAGAGCAGGTACTACTTCTTTCCGCATGCATATTTTAACATCAATGGGTTCAAATCTTGGGCATTGCGCGTCATTGGATTCCAATGCATCAGATCACATGGCCGTATTCCCGCGTAAAAGAGCCGGGCTAGGCCAATATAGCGCCTAGTGTTTGGGCCGAAAAGATAGTCCTGGAACTATCTTTTGGGCCGGAATACATTGGCCACTGCATGGGCTCCTATGGGAGCCAATGACCGGAGAAGGCAGGTGGGAGGGAGTTTAGCAGCGTCCAATGGGAAGGGGTGGGACAGTGGCGGAGCTTACGCCACCCTACGTCCTCCCATTGCAATCAGCCAGAGGGGAGGAGAGAAGACGTGAGCCTGCAAGTGGAGGAAAGGGGAAGGCTCAATGGCATAGCGGCCTTGGCGTATATGCGCCGGGGCCTATGCAGTGTGAAACATTAGATTTGTGCACCCTTTTATGAGCTTTTACACCAGAGATGATAGCGGCCGTGAAAATGGCAGCCGATATACACTCATGGGAATGAAGCCTCAGTGTGTGATTTTGTGTGGACGGCATGCGGAAATACGCACCCAATAGACTCCAGTGGGGCTTTGGGTGCGTAAATGTGCACAAAAATAAAGCATGTTGCATATATTTTCACGCGCACAAAAATCTAATGCAAAAACGCTGAATGTGAGGTAGTCCTTTGAAATCAATGGGTTTTACTCTTTGCCATTTATAGAATCGATTTTGCGCGCAAAATTGCCCATCTGCAAAAGCCCTTAGATCTAATATTCTGTGCCGATTAATTACTTATTATATCCTTATGTTTAGGATACTGAGCCAAATCTATTCCACTGATCTATTCCAAGCCCCTGCTTCTCCTCTTCTGGCTGTAATGGGTTCCCCCCATGCGAGCATTGCAAAGTAATGGCCTTTATTGCTAAATATTTGTTGTTTTGCATAAGCAATATGAAGTACCTTTCAGAGGGGGGAAGTGTCTCTGGTGCGCCAAGCAGAAGAGAGGTCAGCGCCACCTTGGAGAGAGTGCTAGACAGTTCAATTGTAGTTGGTGCTTTGTGCTGACCTCTTTCCACCTCTAAGGGGCAGCAACTCCCTCGGTGACTCTAGACTTCTACGACGCACTGGTGGTTAAATATTTAATGCAGAACCAAGGAAAGAACCGGAACCGGTGTTTGGACTTTGACTGGGAGATTTGTACCTGGGTGAGCCTCTCCGTTACTCTGACGCTCTGCATTTTAAACCAATCATTGAAGCTGCTGTTACAGAGATTGTTTGCATTGGTACTACACCAGTTGTGTCTGTTCGCAACCTTTTAAGAGTAGAACGCCAACATTTGCACTGGAACTTTAAGAAAATATTTTGTTGTTGCAATGTAAGTTAATTAGTAATGATGCACCAGTCTGGATTACTTTCCAAGAAAGACATAGCAGCAGTCAGAGCCAGGGCTTATGGGGTCTAGCTGCTACAAAGAAGCCGAGCGTAGGAATAAGAATCAGCCTGCAGTACCAACCCCAACCACCGCACAATGTACAGAGCTACGTGTTTTCTACAGCAAAACAACTGGAAATGGGACAACTCATTTAAGAACCCAAGGCACTAATTGCCACTGAACGCAGTCTGGTTTATTTAAAGAGGTTGTGTAAAATTAGATTAACATGACTGCTTTATTCCAAAAATAACCCCAATCTTGTCCAAGGACTGTGTTTGGTGCTGCAGCTCAAATGAATGAGCCTGAGCTGCAATAACAAAGGGCAATAGAGATGAGCGAACATACTCGGTAAGGGCGATTTCGCAATCGAGCACCGCGATTTTCGAGTACTTCACTACTCGGGTGAAAAGTACTCGGGTGCGCTGTGGGGCGGGGAGTTGCAGAGGGCAGTGGGGGTTAGCAGCGGGGAACATGGGGGAGCCCACTCTCTCTCCCTCTCCCCCCCACTCCCCGTTGCAACCCCCCGCTCACCCACAGCGCCCCCGAGTACTTTTCACCCGAGTAGTGAAGTACTCGAAAATCGCGGTGCTCGATTGCAAAATCGCCCTTACCGAGTACGTTCGCTCATCTCTAATAGGCAACCCACAGAGAAGAGTGGCTCTATTTCTGGAAGCAATCAATCATGTTTTTCTAACCTGATGCTACCCCTTTAAGAGACCTTTTTTCATTACTCTGGGTCTAACCAACAAGTCATTTTGGTTAATAGATCTCTGTTAAGGTGGTTAACTTTGGCTTCTGTATTACTGTCTAGTACCAATTAGAGTATTTGACCTCATCTGATTGTCTCCTGCCTAACCTCAGCTCTGCCATTTTTGAACATAGAGGGAGAAATTTATTAAGACTGGCATTTTAAATGGTGGTCTTAATAGGATTTCCCTGAGAGCAGGCTTTGCCTAATACATGAAGAGGCACATACTTCCTAATATAGTGTATTAGACACATCTAGACGCCTCTGTGCACCTACACTGAAATGTATGTCAGGTTATATATGTATGTGTCGATCTTGTATGGCCATGCCTCCTGACAAGCCCCATACACTTTTTTTCCCCCCCAAAAGTAGTAAGGATTGCGCAAAAAGCCAAAAAGGGGAAATCCTCACTTGCACATAAATTTCAGACTTTTTTATGGCATAAACTGGCATAAAAATGAGATAGCTTTTAATGAGACAGCCTCGCGTGGTGCACCATGTTAGGGCAGCAGAAATGCAGTCCTAAGCTCTTGCTCACGACCTCAAGGTTGCGAGTTCAATCTCGGTGTGGTTCAGGTAGCCGGCTCAAGGTTGACTCAACCCTCCATCCTTATGAGGTCAGTAACATGAGTACCCACCTTGGTGGGGGGTAGTAAATAAATTACCTGAAAGTGCTGCAAAATAAGTTGGCGCTATACAAATAAGATTTATTTTTTATGAATGTACTCCATAGTATATTGCCTAACACGACCCGTGCTTCAAATGATTTATGCTTGCTTAGTTTGTACTACGACTTTGTATCATCTGTTACTAACAAAGACTACTCCTGGGGTAGCAATCTGTGGATTCCCTGTGGGAAAACTATACACCCCCTTGCAGCTGTTAAGGGTGAAAAACTCATAATCTCTTAGCCTCCACTTCCAGGTTTAGCCCTGGGCAAATTTGTTAGCAACATAGTGGGTTGCATCCCTACTTACATAGTATCGTAATAAGATAGTACAATTCTGGTTGCTTGTAACCACCAGTAGAGGGAGCTCAGTAGACCAGTGCATACTGTGTTATTGAGTTCAGTTTATATGCAGTAAGCTCCTAAACTCCTGCTTAACTCTTGGTGTATTGTGTTGTGTCTATTAAATTACTTGTACAAGTCCCTCCTGCAGATATTATAGAAGGAACTCCAACATCATCGACCTCATGAATATTTTCCCTTAAGCAAAGAGAAATCAATCAAAATGACTGGGTCTAATTAACCTTACATGTCCCTAAGCTGGCATGCCCTGAGGTTTTGACTTTAAAGAAGCTCTATATTGATTGCAATGACAGCTAGACTCCTATGTAGTGTTTGTAAGGCTCCAGAATGAATGTGCCGGTTACTTGTGTATTAGAGAACCTGTTAGAAGAATAGATCTCTATAAAGAGAAGCTGGGCACTTCTTAAAGAGAAGTCTAAGCCAGATGCCGATACATATTTTTTTATAATCTATTTTTATTTTCTAATGATAGTTTTTTAATGCCATTGTCTGTACATGACTATGGGGGGTTGACATCTTGCCTGAGCTGCTGTTAACAGCATTTAGAGATATGTTTTATAGCAACATCATGGATCTCAAAAACTTGTAGACTGGAGATGTTCATTTACTTGTCTGGGAGAGTATTGTGAGCATGCTCCGTGACCTGTGCAGAGTTCATTTTGTAAGAAGAGGGGAGGAGGTGAGCTGTGACCATCACCTATTGTGAATGGTGGATCCAATTTTATCTATATATAGGTGTTAGCTTTCATTGTGCCTGTGAGGGTAATGAAATGATCTGCTGAAAGGCAATCTCTAAAGAACACCAAGTGTCAGATTATTGTAAGGCTTAGTGACCAGAGTGAAAACTGCAAGATTTCAGATTTTTTGCTTAACCCTAGGTAATGACATGGAAAATAAAATAAAAAAGCAGCAAGCAAATCTTAAAAAGTATGTTTAGCATAAAAACTTGATTTAAACATGTAATTTTCTGATTACATGTATATTCAAGTGAAGCAAATGTACATATTGACATTTTTTATTACCTTAGGGCTTTAGAATCTAAGTTCCAATCCATCAACCTTCCCCATACATGAGCAGCACCAAGAGTCTGAAAATACCACTAGTCTCCTCCAAAACCCCGAACCAAAGTTGAACTGGAAGAACAGTCCCTAGCTTTTATCAAACTTGTAACATTGCCAAAAGGGGAACAGAATACTGAAGGTATTTTTGGCTTATGTGGATCCAGAATCTAGAATGACATAAATCAGCCTGTAGGCTGGTAACAGGTAGACATGAAAGTCACCAAGTGCATTACAAAATTTTATAGCTATTTCCCAAAGGTTTGATGTCTGTTTAAAAAAAATGTAACCATGAAGAGTAGGAGTTTGCATTACTACCACCTATGTAGCATTTGGGCCATCCTGTAGCTGTTCCTACGGCCGCCTGCAGACAGCCGGGCTGGATCCGCTGTGAAAATTCTTGCAGCGGGATCTGACCCGTGCATCTGCAGGTACCAGTGCGGCTCTCACCTGCGGCTCCGGCTCTGTGATCTGCCGGCTGCCACCCAACCAGCGCATGCGCAGAGCAGAGCCGGCGTACTGGGAGTGACATTTCTGTGTGGGCCTCTGTGAGAACTGCACAGAAATAGAGCATGTCGTGATTTGTTTTCCGCGTGTATTTTCACACGGACAAATCACGGCCATCTGCATAGAATTGCGTCTTGTAATGCAATCCTATGTAGGCGGGCACGGGCAGAAATTCTGCAGGAAATCCCGCTGCAGAATTTCCGCCCGTGTGCAGGGGGTCTATCTCAAAATGGTAGAATATTTCTTTTTAATAGTAATCCTAATATACATGGAAGGCAGAGGAGTAGGAGACCACATCTGGAATACTGTGTTCAGTTCACCTACAGAAAGACATTGATAAAATAGAACAAGCCCAAAGACGGGCTACAAAAATGATGGAAGATCTTAAGAACAATATTTACAGGAAAACTTTAAAGAACTTAATTTGTATAGCCTTGTTGGTGAAATGGATATGACTCCATGTTCTATCTTATGCGTGGCCATTTGTAAGCCTGTAGCCATCTTCTGTGTCTCTTTTCACTGTATTCATTTGTCCTTTTTCTTGAAAATGTATAGATGCATATTTAATAAGCCTTGAGTGAATCACTTAGGCTTTTGTACCAGAAGATAGCTGTATGGCCTTTAGACTGGCCAGCGGGTCAAACTGACATGTTCCTAGCTGTGCAGTAGTGTGGAGGCTGCTTTTTGCAGTGTTGCACATTTTTTTTTTTTTTGTATATCGGCCGTGCAGAGCATTGCGTCCTGCAGTAATTTTACATTGTCCAGGGCCAGTAGTGGTGAGGCAGGGACAGAAGACATATTTAGTGTATATAGGCAGTGGGCCTTTTCAAAAACATTTGGGAAAAAAAATCTATTTGGGCTGCCTGTGACCGTCCTCAGTGTACTGGGTCTCTGCTGGGGGTAGTTGTCCTAATTCATACGCAGCCAGCTAAGTGTTACAGCAGGCTTGCGCAAAATTCTTTCCTGCCTCTGTGTTGCCTCTTACATCACCGCTGTATTCCTGTCCACAAGTGTACTGGGTCTCTGCTGGGGGTAGTTGTCCTAATTCATACGCAGCCAGCTAAGTGTTACAGCAGGCTTGCGCAAAATTCTTTCCTGCCTCTGTGTTGCCTCTTACATCACTGCCGTATTCCTGTCCACAAGTGTACTGGGTCTCTGCTGGGGGTAGTTGTCCTAATTCATACGCAGGCAGCTAAGTGTTACAGCAGGCTTGCGCAAAATTCTTTCCTGCCTCTGCTGTGCGTTCCGTAAGCGAAGTCAGCCTCCAACCACAGGCCAATAAGCGGCACATTTAATTACAGCGTTCTCTTTCTGCACTACTGGTAATACACCATGCTGAGGGGTAGGGGTAGGCCTAGAGGACGTGGACGCGGAGGCCCAAGTCAGGGTGTGGGCACAGGCTGAGCTCCTGATCCAGGTGTATCGCAGCCGACTGCTGCGGGATTAGGAGAGAGGCACGTTTCTGGCGTCCCCACATTCATCTCACAATTAATGGGTCCACGCGGTAGACCTTTATTAGAAAATGAGCAGTGTGAGCAGGTCCTGTCGTGGATGGCAGAAAGTGCATCCAGCAATCTATCGACCACCCAGAGTTCTGCGCCGTCCACTGCTGCAACTCTGAATCCTCTGGCTGCTGCTCCTTCTTCCTCCCAGCCTCCTCACTCCATTACAATGACACATTCTGAGGAGCAGGCAGACTCCCAGGAACTGTTCCCGGGCCCCTGCCCAGAATGGCCAGCAATGGTTCCTCTCCCACCGGAGGAGTTTGTCGTGACCGATGCCCAACCTTTGGAAAGTTCCTGGGGTCCGGGGGATGAGGCTGGGGACTTCCGGCAACTGTCTCAAGAGCTTTCAGTGGGTGAGGAGAACGATGACGATGAGACACAGTTGTCTATCACTCAGGTAGTAGTATTGGAGTAAGTCCGAGGGAGGAGCGCACAGAGGATTCAGAGGAAGAGCAGCAGGACGATGAGGTGACTGACCCCACCTGGTTTGCTACGCCTACTGAGGACAGGTCTTCAGAGGGGGAGGCAAGTGCAGCAGCAGGGCAGGTTGGAAGAGGCAGTGCGGTGGCCAGGGGTAGAGGCAGGGCCAGACCGAATAATCCACCAACTGTTTCCCAAAGCACCCCCTCGCGCCATGCCACCCTGCAGAGGCCGAGGTGCTCAAAGGTCTGGCAGTTTTTCACTGAGAGTGCAGACGACCGACGAACAGTGGTGTGCAACCTTTGTCACGCCAAGATCAGCCGGGCAGCCACCACCACCAGCCTCACCACCACCAGCATGCGCAGACATATGATGGCCAAGCACCCCACAAGGTGGGACGAAGGCCGTTCACCGCCTCCGGTTTGCACCGCTGCCTCTCCCCCTGTGCCCCAACCTGCCACTAAGATCCAACCCCCCTCTCAGGACACAGGCACTACCGTCCCCTGGCCTGCACCCACACCCTCACCTTCGCTGTCCTCGGCCCCATCCACCGATGTCTCTCAGCGCACCGTCCAGCCGTCGCTAGCGCAAGTGTTGGAGCGCAAGCGCAAGTACGCCGCCACGCACCCGCACGCTCAAGCGTTAAACGTGCACATAGCCAAATTTATCAGCCTGGAGATGCTGCCGTATAGGGTTCTGGAAACGGAGGCTTTCAAAGGTATGATGGCGGCGGCGGCCCCGCGCTACTCAGTTCCCAGTCGCCACTACTTTTCCCGATGTGCCGTCCCAGCCCTGCACGACCACGTCTCCCGCAACATTGTACGCGCCCTCACCAACGCGGTTACTGCCAAGGTCCACTTAATAACGGACACGTGGACAAGCACAGGCGGGCAGGGCCACTATATCTCCCTGACGGCACATTGGGTGAATTTAGTGGAGGCTGGGACAGAGTCAGAGCCAGGGACCGCTCATGTCCTACCCACCTCCAGAATTGCGGGCCCCAGCTCGGTGGTGGTATCTGCGGTGGTGTATGCTTCCTCCACTAAACCACCCTCCTCCTCCTCCTACGCAATCTCTTTCTCGCAATCAAGATGTGTCAGCAGCAGCACGTCGCCAGCAGTTGGTGTCGCGCGGCGTGGCAGCACAGTGGTGGGCAAGCGTCAGCAGGCCGTGCTGAAACTACTCAGCTTAGGAGAGAAGAGGCACACGGCCCACGAACTGCTGCAGGGTCTGACATAGCAGACCGACCGCTGGCTTGCGCCGCTGAGCCTCCAACCAGGCATGGTCGTGTGTGACAACGGCCGTAACCTGGTGGCGGCTCTGCAGCTCGGCAGTCTCACGCACGTGCCATGCCTGGCCCACGTCTTTAATTTGGTGGTTCAGCGCTTTCTGAAAAGCTACCCACGCTTGTCAGACCTGCTCGGAAAGGTGCGCCGGCTATGCGCACATTTCCGCAAATCCCACACGGACGCTGCCACCCTGCGCACCCTGCAACATTGGTTTCATCTGCCAGTGCACCGACTGCTGTGCGACGTGCCCACACGGTGGAACGCTACGCTCCACATGTTGGCCAGGAGCAGCGTAGAGCTATAGTGGAATACCAACTCCAACATGGGCGGCGCAGTGGGAGTCAGCCTCTTCAATTCTTTACAGAAGAGTGGGCCTGGTTGGCAGACATCTGCCAGGTTTCTTGGAAACTTTGAGGAGTCTACCCAGATGGTGAGCGGGGATGCTGCAATCATTAGCGTCACCATTCCTCTGCTATGACTCTTGAAAAGTTCCCTGCAAAGCATAAAGGCAGACGCTTTGCGCTTGGAAACAGAGGCGGGGGAAGACAGTATGTCGCTGGATTGTCAGAGCACCCTCCTGTCTATACCTCAGCGCGTTGAGGAGGAGGAGCATGAGGAGGATGAGGAGGAGGGGGAAGAGACAGCTTGGCCCACTGCTGAGGGTACCCATGCTGCTTGCCTGTCATCCTTTCAGCGTGTATGGCCTGAGGAGGAGGAGGAGGAGGAGGAGGAGGAGGAGGATCCTGAAAGTGATCTTCCTAGTGAGGACAGCCATGTGTTGGGTACAGGTACCCTGGCACACATGGCTGACTTCATGTTAGGATGCCTTTCTCGTGACCCTCGCGTTACACGCATTCTGGCCACTACGGATTACTGGGTGTACACACTGCTCGACCCACGGTATAAGGAGAACCTTTCCACTCTCATACCCAAAGAGGAAAGGGGTTCGAGAGTGATGCTATACCACAGGACCCTGGCGGACAAACTGATGGTAAAATTCCCATCCGACAGCGCTAGTGGCCGAAGGCTCACTTCCGAGGGCCAGGTAGCAGGGGAGGCGCAGAGATCAGGCAGCATGTACAGCACAGGCAGGGGAACACTCTCTAAGGCCTTTGACAGCTTTCTGGCTCCCCAGCAAGACTGTGTCACCGCTCCCCAGTCAAGGCTGAGTCGGCGGGAGCACTGTAAAAGGATGGTGAGGGAGTACGTAGCCGATCGCACGACCGTCCTCCGTGACGCCTCTGCCCCCTACAACTACTGGGTGTCGAAGCTGGACACGTGGCCTGAACTCGCGCTGTATGCCCTGGAGGTGCTTGCTTGTCCTGCGGCTAGCGTCTTGTCAGAGAGGGTGTTTAGTGCGGTTGGGGGAATCATCACAGATAAGCGTACCCGCCTGTCAACCGACAGTGCCGACAGGCTTACACTCATCAAGATGAACAAAGCCTGGATTTCACCAGACTTCTCTTCTCCACCAGCGGACAGCAGCGATACCTAAACAATACGTAGGCTGCACCCGCGGATGGAAGCATTGTTCTCTATCACCATCAAAAAGTGGACCTTTTAGCTTCATCAATCTGTGTATAATATTCATCCTCCTCCTCCTGAAACCTGACGTAATCACGCCGAATGGGCAATTTTTCTTAGGCCCACAAGGCTCAGTCATATAATTTTTGTAAACAATTTTTATACGTTTCAATGATCATTAAAGCGTTGAAACTTTCACCTGAACCAATTTTTATTTTAACTGGGCTGCCTCCAGGCCTAGTTACAAATTAAGCCACATTAACCAAAGCGATTAATGGGTTTCACCTGCCCTCTTGGTTGGGCATGGGCAATTTTTCTGACGTACATTAGTACTGTTGGTACACCAATTTTTTGGGGCCCTCGCCTATAGTGTAATCCAATTAATTTTTTGCCCACCTACATTAAAGCTGACGTTACATCAGCTGTGCTGGGCAATGCAATGGGATATATTTATGTACCGCCGGTGGGTTCCAGGGAGCCACCCATGCTGTGGGTCCACAGGGAGTTGTAACTGCATGTGTCTACTTCTAAAGAACCCCAGTCTGACTGGGGCATGCAGTGTGGGCCGAAGCCCACCTGCATTTAACATGACATTACCTCAGCTGTGATGGGCAATGCAATGGGATATATTTATGTATAGCCGGTGGGTTCCAGGGAGCCACCCATGCTGTGGGTGCACACGGAATTCTCATTGCGGAGTTGTACCTGCCTGTGACTATTTATAAAAAAACGCGGTCTGACTGGGGCATGCAGACACCTTGACAGAATGAATAGTGTGTGGCACATAGGTTCCCCATTGCTATGCCCACGTGTGCAGCTCCTGATGGCGGTGGCACAGGATTATATTTCTCATTGCTTCTGTACAGCATTGTGGGCTATCGCCCCGCCCCTTTTAAAGAGGGTCGCTGCTTAGCCGTGCCAACCCTCTGCAGTGTGTGCCTGCGGTTCCTCCTCATGGCAGACGCACTTATAAATAGACATGAGGGTGGTGTGGCATGAGTGCAGCTGAAGGCTGCGCAGGGACACTTTGGTGTGCGCTGTGGACACTGCGTCGTGCGGCGGGGCAGCATCTAACCCAGGAGAAGTGGCAGCGGAGTGTCATGCAGGCAGTAATTGTGCTTTGTTGGAGGTAGTGTGGTGCTTAGCTAAGGTATGCATTGCTAATGAGGGCTTTTCAGAAGTAAAAGTTGTTGGGAGGAAGGTGGCCCACTCTTGCCACTATTGTGGCTTAATAGTGGGACCTGGGAACTTGAGATGCAGCCCAACATGTAGCCCCTCGCCTGCCCTATCCATTGCTGTGTTGTTCCCATCACTTTCTTGAATTGCCCAGATTTTCACAAATGAAAACCTTAGCGAGCATCGGCGATATACAAAAATGCTCGGGTCGCCCATTGACTTCAATGGGGTTCGTTACTTGAAGCGAACCCTCGAGCATCGCGATAATTTTGTCCCGAGTAACGAGCACCCGAGCATTTTGGTGCTCGCTCATCTCTAATTATAATAGATTTGAATTATTGCAATTGAACTTGTGACCCTATAAAAGGTGTTGTGTGTCAATTAGAGATGAGCGAACACCAAAATGTTCGGGTGTTCGTTATTCGGAACGAACTTCCCGGGATGCTCGAGGGTTCGTTTCGAACAACGAACCCCATTGAAGTCAATGGGCGACCAGAACATTTTTGTATTTCGCCGATGCTCGCTAAGGTTTTCATGTGTGAAAATCTGGGCAATTCAACAAAGTGATGGGAACGACACAGAAACGGATAGGGCAGGCGAGGGGCTACATGTTGGGCTGCATCTCAAGTTCCCAGGTCCCACTATTAAGCCACAATACCGGCAAGAGTGGGCCCCCCCCCCTCCCAACAACTTTTACTTCTGAAAAGCCCTCATTAGCATGGCATACCTTTGCTAAGCACCACACTACCTCCAACAAAGCACAATCACTGCCTGCATGACACTCCACTGACACTTCTCCTGGGTTACATGCTGCCCAACCGCCCCCCCTCCCCCCCCACAGCGCACACCAAAGTGTCCCTGGGCAGCCTTCAGCTGCCCTCATGCCACACCACGCTCATGTCTATTTAGAATTGCGTCTGCCATGACGAGGGACCGCAGGCACACACTGCAGAGGTTGGCACGGCTAGGCAGCGACCCTCTTTAAAAGTGGCGGGGCGATAGCCCACAATGCTGTACAGAAGCAATGAGAAATAGAATCCTGTGCCACCGCCATCAGGAGCTGCACACGTGGGCATAGCAATGGGGAACCTATGTGCCACACACTATTCATTCTGTCAAGGTGTCTGCATGCCCCAGTCAGACCGGGCTTTTTAACCCCTTAGTGACCAAGCCTGTTTGCGCCTTAATGACCAGGCCAAATTTTGCAAATCTGACATGTGTCACTTTAACATGGAAAAACACCAGAAAGGTTTTGCATATCCAAGCGATTCTGACATTGTTTTTTCGCCACATGTTGTGCTTCATTTAGGCGGAAAAAATAGACCGATAGAAATTGTGTTTATTTATTAAAAGCGCCAAAATTGGGAAAATTTTGAAAAAATCGTCATTTTTTCAGATTTCCAACTGCAATATCTTAAATATGTGCAAACATAATATAGAAATTTTTGCTAAGATTTATATTTCCACCCGTTTACTTTATTTTGGGCGCACATTGGAAAAACTTTCGTTTTTTTTTTAACTATTTAGGAGACGTACAAATTTAACATTAGTTTTTAGCATTTTGAGGAACACTTTGTTTTCCTATACCAAGCCGAGATTGGAAAGGCTCATGAGTGTCAGAATAATAGATACCCCCCCAAATGACCTCATTTTAAAAACTACACCCCTTAATGTATTCACTGAGGGGTGTCATGAGTATTTTGACCCCACAGTTTTTTTTCAGGAATTAATTCAATTTAGAGGAGAAAAAGTAAAATTTCATATTTTTGCAAATCTGTTATTTTAAAGACATATTTTTTTCCTATAGTTTACATGAAAATCAGGATTTACACCCCAAAATGGATACCCCTATTTCTCCCGTGTTCAGAAATATACCCATTGTGGCCCTATTGTTATATCTGAGTCCACAACGGGGCCCAAAATGAAAGGAGTAGTCAGTGTCTTTCAAAACAGAAATTTTGCTTGAAGTCCTTTTAGGCCCCATAGCACACATGTAGAGTTCTTGAGCGCCCAAAACCATAGAAAACCCCCACAAATGACCCCATTTTGAAAACTAGACCCCTTAAGGAATTTATCTAGGGGTGTACTGCATATTTTGACCCCACAGTTCTTGAATGAATTCAAACCAAGCAAAAGGAAAAAATTGTGATTTTCGTTTTTTCGGCAATTCTGTCATTTTAAAAACAGCTTTTTTTGTACAGCACACATATGAAGGAAGACTTGCACCCAAAAATGGATACCCCTGTTTGTCCCATGTTCAGAGACATACCCATTGTGGCCCTAATCTTATGTCTGGATACACAACGGAGCCCAAAATGAAAGGAGCGACCGGTGGCTTTCGGAACACAAATTTTGCTTGAAGTCCTTTTAGGCCCCATTGCCCACTTGTAGAGTTCTTGAGCGCCCAAAACCATAGAGAACCCCCACAAATGACCCCATTTTGAAAACTAGACTCCTTAACGAATTTATCTAGGGGTGTACTGCGCATTTTGACCCCACAGTTTTTGAATAAATTCAAGCAAAGCAAAAGGAAAAAAATTTGGATTTTTGTTTTTTTGGCAATTCTGTCATTTTAAAAACAGCTTTTTTTGTACAGCACACATATGAAGGAAGACTTACACCCCAAAATGGATACCCCTGTTTGTGCTGTTTTCAGAAATATACCCATTGTGGCCCTAATCTTATGTCCGCATGCACAACGGGGCTCAAAATAAAAGGAGTAATCGGTGGCTTTCAGAACATAGATTTTGCTTGAAGTCCTTTTAGGCCCCATTGCCCACTTGTAGAGTTCTTGAGCGCCCAAAACCATATAGAACCCCCACAAATGACCCCATTTTGAAAACTAGACCCCTTAACGAATTTATCTAGGGGTGTACTGCATATTTTGACCCCACAGTTTTTGAATAAATTCAAGCAAAGCAAAAGGAAAAAAATAGGATTTTCATTTTTTGGGCTATTGTGTCAATTTAAAAACAGGTTTTTTTGTACAGCACACATATAAATGAAGGCTTTCACCCCAAAATGGATACCCCTGTTTGTCCCGTGTTCAGAAACATACCCATTGTGGCCCTAATAGACTTACAGGACCCATGGCTAGGCCTACAATGAAAGGAATACCCGTTGGATTTCAGGGTACCACTGAATAAATTTCAGGCCCCATTGCCCACTTATAGAGCCATTGAGCGGCCAAAACTATAAAGAACCCCCTCAAATGACCCCATTTTGAAAACTAGACCCCTTAACGAATTAATCTAGGGGTGTACTGCGTATTTTGACCCCACAGTATTTGAATGAATCTAAGCAAAGCAGAAGGAAAAAGTTACGATTTTCAATTTTTTTGGCAATTTTTTCAATTTAAAAACAGTTTTTTTGTACAGTGCACATAGGAATGAAGACGTTCACCCCAAAATGGATACCCCCGTTTGTCCCGAGTTCAGAAACATACCCATTGTGGCCCTAATCTACTTACAGGACGCATGGCAAGACCTATAAAGGACGGAACACCTGTTGGATTTTAGGGCACAACTGAATAAATTCCAGGCCCCATTGCTTATTTGTACAGAATAAAGATTGACTCCCTAAAAATTCCCCCCCTCCCCCTCCGCGCCCTTTTTAGCGTTCGCAAATCTTAGATAAAAGTAAAAATGTGAACTGTGTAGTATTTCCGAAGACAGGGGTAATTACGGAGGCTGGTTGGAATGGGCCCATGGGGCAATAAAACCGGGTATCCCCCCCCCCCCCTCTCATGCTTTTTGGGGGTATTTCATGACCTCAGTGGCGGGTATGGGGTGTAAAAAGTGGCGTTCCGTGAGTCTCCGTAAGCTTGATGAGGTGCGGCGGTCTCACACAGAAGGCGCTCAACAAGGTGCTCCTGGAACTGCAGGAAAGCGAGCGTTCCCGGGGCTTCTTGTAAAATACGTATCACAGGTAGCGGTCTGAATAACGCCGGGCTCACGCGGGTGCAGGCGGAATCCGCTTGCGGAGGCCCGCAGCGGATCCCATCTGTGAGCCCGGCTGTGACCCTGCGTACGGCTGCGTAATGTACTGCGCATAACTGCCTACTCACACAGGCGGTCATGCACAGTACACCTTTGTTTGTATTTCCCGCACCATCGCTTAGCGATGACGCGGGTACCCGCAGCCCGTATACAATGTAGTTGCGTATGGGCTGCGGGTATATCCGCGACCATGGAGCACAATGGGCTCTATGTTGCCGATATCCGCAGTAAAATAGAACCTGCTGCGTTCTCTTTTCTGCGAGTGGATTACGCAATTCTGACCCGCTAATGTGAGCGGAATTGTGTAATCCAATGCGATTGATCTGCGTATTACCGCGGATCAGACGCATGCGGAATCCGTCATTCCTATCCGGTCATGTGAGACCGGCCTAAGGTAGATCGCTACCTTTTTATCACGTGACCGGGGACCGCTCAACGAGGCCCCTGGTCACTGCTCCAGGCTCTCTGTGACCGTTGGTCGCTGGGAGCAAGGAGATTTTAAGTTTCCTGGGCTCCCTGACTCCTGCGCATGTGTCCGGCTTTTTGCCGGCAATCGCATGTGCAGAATCCTGGAAGGTCCACGGAGGAAGATCGCGTCGGGATTCAAATACGCAGGCCTCCGGTAAAAAGTTTCATCTCCTCTCACCGATCGCATCAGTGAGCGGAGATGAAACTTCAAATTTTTTTTTTTACTTTTACGTGATCGCCATTATTGGATAATGGCGAACACGTGACCAGGAACCGCTCACCGCGGACATCCATTAAATCTCCATGCTCTTGGCTACGTTTTGTAGCCAGGAGCAGGGAGAATTTAAATTATCCTGGCAATCCACAGCTTTTGCGCATGCGCCCGCCATTTTGGCGACGGGCGCGTGTGCAGAAGCTGTGGTAAGGTCCGCGGATAAATCTGGGGGCCTTAGGTACGTACTTTCATCCTCCCTCACGGATATGATCCATGAGGGGAGATGAAACGTACGCTTTTTAAACTTTTAAAAACTTTTTTTTACTTTTTTTTTTTTTAACTTTTTTACACTTTTTTTTCACTTTACATGATCACTGTCATCCATTGGATGACAGTGATCATGTCCCCGGTATAATCTCTCTGCTCCTAGCTACACATGGCAGCCAGAAGCAGAGGGATTTTAAATTCCCCGGGGCTCGAGCCCGTCTGTGCACGCGCCCGATGTCAATCATCGGGCGCGCATGCGCAGACGGGGATTCGGGTCCCGGGACATCGGGACACCGCTGAGGACTGGGGGTGAGTATTTTCACCTCCCCTCATGGATCCGATCCATGAGGGGAGGTGAAACTGACTTTTTTAAAACTTTTTTTTAACTTTTTCGCGATCGCCGCTAACCATTGGATAACGGCGATCGCGGTACCGGGGACCGCTCACTGCAGTCCCCGCTGACATCTCCTGCCTCCCGGCTACCTACAGGAGCCGGGAGCCAGGAGATTTTAAATCTCCCGCGCCGCCGGGCCTTCTGCGCATGCGGCTGACGTAATGCCGCCTGGCGCGCATGCGCAGAAGACCGGCTTCGGGCCCCGGAGCGGCAGGAGAGCGGGGAGCAGCGTGCCAGACCTCGGTGAGTAATTTCAGCTGCTCCGATGGATCCGATCCATCGGAGCAGCTGAATCTTTAACTTTTATGTACTTTTATTTACTTTTTTTGCGATCGGCGCTATCCATTGCATAGCGCCGATCGCAATGCCGGGGGGGGCTCCGAACAGCCCGGGATGACAGCTCCATGCTGTCAGCTACCTGCGGACACCAACAGCATGGAGCTGTCACGTCCACAGCCCGAGGGGCACTATTCTCTGCAGGAAGCATGTTTTTACGTCCTCAGAGAATAGAGCCCACTTCGGGAGGACGTAAAAACACTATGGGCTGGTCGTTAAGGGGTTAATTCATAGACACAGGCAGGTACAACTCCCTATTGTGAAGTCCCTGTCGACCCACAGCATGGGTGGCTCCCTGGAACCCACCGGCGGTACACAGAAATATCCCATTGCATTGCCCAACACAGCTGAGGTAGTAATGTCGTGCTTAATGCAGGTGGGCTTCGGCCCACACTGCATGCCCCAGTCTGACTGGGGTTCTTTATAAGTGTACAGATGTAGTAAAAACTCCGTGTGCACCTACAGCATGGGTGGGTGCCAGGAAGCCACCGGCGGTACATAGAAATATCCCATTGCATTGCCCAACACAGCTGAGGTAGTAATGTTGTGCTTAACCCTTTCCAATCCAATTTGTATATGGTTTTCCTAGGGGGCTTACTCTTTTTCGGCCGTTATACAACGGCGCTATATGCTGGCTAAAGCCAGTACTGCATGAGCTGACACGTAGGATAGGCTCCGACAGCAGAGAGGCTGGCAATATACAGTAAGAGAACCCCGACGGACGTCTACCAACAACGGAGCTGTACAGCCTTAAACCCTAATGTCTTCACAGGTCACACAGTGGACTGGAAAGGGTTAATGCAGGTGGGTTTCGGCCCACACTGCATGCCCCAGTCAGACTGGGGTTCTTTACAAGTGGACACATGTAGGTTAAACTCCCTGTGGACCCACTGCCTGGGTGGGTGCCAGGAAGCCACCGGCGGTACATAGAAATATCCCATTGCATTGCCCAACACAGCTGAGGTAGTAATGTCGTGCGTAATACAGGTGGGCTTCGGCCCACACTGCATGCCCCTGTCAGACGGGTTCTTTAGAAGTGTACAGATGTATTAAAAACTCAGTGTGCACCTACAGCATGGGTGGCTCCCTGGAACCCACCGGCGGTACATAAAAATATCCCATTGCATTGCCCAACACAGCTGAGGTAACGTCAGCTGTAATGCAGGTGGGCTAAAAATTAATTTGATTACACTGTAGGCGAGGGCCCACAAAAATTGCTGTATCAACAGTACTAATGTACATCCCAAAAATTGGCCATGGCCAGCCAAGAGGGCAGGTGAAACCTATTAATCGCTTTGGTTAATGTGGCTTAAGTGGTAACTAGGCCTGGAGGCAGCCCAGTGTAACGAAAAATTGGTTCAAGTTAAAGTTCCAATGCTTTTAAGCGCATTGAAACTTATAAAAATTGTTCTGAAAAATTATTTGACTGAGCCTTGTGGCCCTAAGAAAAATTGCCCGTTCAGCGTGATTACGTGAGGTTTCAGGAGGAGGAGCAGGAGGAGGAGGAGGAGGAATATTAGACACAGATTGATGAAGCAGAAATGTCCCCGTTTTGGATGGTGAGAGAGAACGTAGCTTCCATCCGCGGGTGCAGCCTACGTATTGCTTACGTATCGCTGCTGTCCGCTGGTGGAGAACAGAAGTCTGGGGAAATCCAGCCTTTGTTCATCTTGATGAGTGTTAGCCTGTCGGCACTGTCGGTTGACAAGCGGCTACGCTTATCTGTGATGATTCCCCCAGCCGCACTAAACACCCTCTCCGACAAGACGCTAGCCGCAGGACAAGCAAGCACCTCCAGGGCATACAGCGCGAGTTCAGGCCACGTGTCCAGCTTCGACACCCAGTAGTTGTAGGGGGCAGAGGCGTCACCAAGGATGGTCGTGCGATCCGCTACGTACTCCCTCACCATCCTTTTACAGTGCTCCCGCCGACTCAGCCGTGACTGGGGAGCGGTGACACAGTCTTGGTGGGGAGCCATAAAGCTGGCCAGGCCCTTAAAGACTGTTGCACTGCCTGGGATGTACATGCTGCTCGATCTACGCACATCCCCTGCTACCTTGCCCTCGGTACTGCGCCTTCTGCCACTAGCGCTGTCGGCTGGGAATTTTACCATCAGCTTGTCTGCAAGGGTCCTGTGGTATAGCAACACTCTCGAACCCCTTTCCTCTTCGGGAATCAGAGTGGGCAGGTTCTCCTTATACCGTGGATCGAGCAGTGTGTACACCCAGTAATCCGTCGTGGCCAGAATGCGTGCAACGCGAGGGTCACGAGAAAGGCATCCTAACATGAAGTCAGCCATGTGTGCCAGGGTACCTGTACGCAACACATGGCTGTCTTCACTAGGAAGATCACTTTCAGGATCCTCCTCCTCCTCCTCCTCCTCCTCAGGCCATACACGCTGAAAGGATGACAGGCAATCAGCCGGTGTACCGTCAGCAGCGGCCCAAGCTGTCTCTTCCCCCTCCTCCTCATCCTCCTCATGCTCCTCCTCCTCCTCCTGTACGCGCTGAGAAATAGACAGGAGGGTGCCCTGACTATCCAGCGGCATACTGTCTTCCCCCGCCCCCGTTTCCGAGCGCAAAGCAGCTGCCTTTATGGTTTGCAGGGAATTTCTCAAGATGCATAGCAGAGGAATGGTGACGCTAATGATTGTAGCATCGCCGCTCACCACCTGGGTAGACTCCTCAAAATTACCAAGGACATGGCAGATGTCTGCCAACCAGGCCCACTCTTCTGAAAGGAATTGAGGAGGCTGACTCCCACTGCGCCGCCCATGTTGGAGTTGGTATTCGACTATAGCTCTACGTTGTTCATAGAGCCTGGCCAACATGTGGAGCGTAGAGTTCCACCGTGTGGGCACGTCGCACAGCAGTCGGTGCACTGGCAGCTTAAAGTGATGTTGCAGGGTGCGCAGGGTGGCAGCGTCCGTGTGGGACTTGCGGAAATGTGCGCAGAGCCGGCGCGCCTTAACGAGCAGGTCTGACAAGCGTGGGTAGCTTTTCAGAAAGCGCTGAACCACCAAATTAAAGACGTGGGCCAGGCATGGCACGTGCGTGAGGCTGCCGAGCTGCAGAGCCGCCACCAGGTTACGGCCGTTGTCACACACGACCATGCCCGGTTGGAGGCTCAGCGGCGCAAGCCAGCGGTCGGTCTGCTGTGTCAGACCCTGCAGCAGTTCGTGGGCCGTGTGCCTCTTATCGCCTAAGCTGAGTAGTTTCAGCACGGCCTGCTGACGCTTGCCCACCGCTGTGCTGCCACACCGCGCGACACCGACTGCTGGCGACATGCTGCTGCTAACACATCTTGATTGCGAGACAGAGGAGGAGGAGGAGGAGGAGGGTGCTTTAGTGGAGGAAGCATACACCTCCGCAGATACCAGCACCGAGCTGGGGCCCGCAATTCTGGGGGTGGGTAGGACGTGAGCGGTCCCAGGCTCTGACTCTGTCCCAGCCTCCACTAAATTCACCCAATGTGCCGTCAGGGAGATGTAGTGGCCCTGCCCGCCTGTGCTTGTCCACGTGTCCGTAGTTAAGTGGACCGTGGCAGTAACCGCGTTGGTGAGGGCGCGTACAATGTTGCGGGAGACGTGGTCGTGCAGGGCTGGGACGGCACATCGGGAAAAGTAGTGGCGACTGGGAACTGAGTAGCGCGGGGCCGCCGCCTCCATGATACTTTTGAAGGACTCCGTTTCCACAACCCTATACGGCAGCATCTCAAGGCTGATGAATTTTGCGATGCGGACGGTTAACGTTTGAGCGTGCGGGTGCGTGGCGGCGTACTTGCGCTTGCGCTCGAACACTTGCGCAAGCGACGGCTGGACGGTGCGCTGAACTACACTGCTGGATGGGGCCGAGGACAGCGGAGATGAGGGTGTGGGTGCAGGCCATGAGGCGGTAGTGCCTGTGTCCTGAGAGGGGGGTTGCATCTCAGTGGCAGGTTGGGGCACAGGGGGAGAGGCAGGGGTGCAAACCGGAGGCGCTGAACGGCCTTCGTCCCACCTTGTGGGGTGCTTGGCCATCATATGCCTGCGCATGGTGGTGGTGGTGAGGCTGTTGGTGTTGGCTCCCCGGCTGAGCTTTGCGCAACAAAGGTTGCACACCACTGTTCGTCGGTCGTCAGGCGTCTCTGTGAAAAACTGCCAGACCTTAGAGCACCTCGGCCTCTGCAGGGTGGCATGGCGCGAGGGGGCGCTTTGGGAAACAGTTGGTGGATTATTCGGTCTGGCCCTGCCTCTACCCCTGGCCCTGGCCACCGCACTGCCTCTTGCAACCTGCCCTGCTGATGCCCTTGACTCCCCCTCTGAAGACCTGTCCTCCTGAGTAAGCGTTGCACACCAGGTGGGGTCAGTCACCTCATCGTCCTGCTGCTCTTCCTCCGAATCCTCTGTGCGCTGCTCCCTCGGACTTACTGCCCTTACTACTACCTCACTGCAAGACAACTGTGTCTGATCGTCATCGTCCTCCTCACCCACAGAAAGTTGTTGAGACAGTTGGCGGAAGTCCCCAGCCTCATCCCCCGGACCCCGTGAACTTTCGAATGGTTGGGCATCAGTGACTATAAACTCCTCTGGTGGGAGAGGAACCGCTGCTGCCCAATCTGAGCAGGGGCCCGAGAACAGTTCCTGGGAGTGTTCCCGCTCCTGAGCAGGTGTCATTGTAGTGGAGTGAGGAGGCTGGGAGGAAGGAGGAGCAGCAGACAGAGGATTCGGATTTGCAGCAGTGGACGGCGCAGAACTGCGTGTTGACGATAGGTTGCTTGAAGCACTTTCTGCCATCCAGGACAGGACCTGCTCACACTGCTCATTTTCTAATAACCGTCTCCCGCGTGGACCCATTAATTGGGCGATGAATGTGGGGACGCCAGAAACGTGCCTCTCTCCTAATCGCGCAGCAGTCGGCTGCGACACACCGGGATCAGGAGCTCGGCCTGTGCCCACACCCTGACTTGGCCCTCCGCGTCCTCGGCCGCGTCCACGTCCTCTAGGCCTACCCCTACCCCTCAGCATGCTGTATTACCAGTGATTTGATTTCACAGGCAGGAAATAAATTGGCGCAAGACTGCAGGCCAAATATAATTTTTTCCCTTTTTGGAAAACGAAAGGCCCCACTGCCTCTAGTGAATGAATAATCTAAGTTTAATAACTGTGCTGTGTCCCTGCTAATGTGTCACTGAACGTGAGGGTAGCAGAGTTATTATAACTCTGGCAGAGCAGGTATTTTTTTTCCCAATTAAGGAAAGCAAATGGCGAAGCCAGCAGTAAAGCGTAGCTGGGTGCGTCTGATTTAGCAATGTTGTTCACGCAGCTCACACGTGTCCACCGCCCGTAAGGACGGACAGAGGCTGGACAAATAGATTTGTTTTCAGTTTTTTCCCACCAAAAGGCAGCACTGCGTATATTCAATGAACATGAGAAGTTTAATAACTGTGCTGTGTCCCAGCTAATGTGTCACTGAACGTGAGGGTAGCAGAGTTATTATAACTCTGGCAGAGCAGGTATTTTTTTTCCCAATTAAGGAAAGCAAATGGCGAAGCCAGCAGTAAAGCGTAGCTGGGTGCGTCTGATTTAGCAATGTTGTTCACGCAGCTCACACGTGTCCACCGCCCGTAAGGACGGACAGAGGCTGGACAAATAGATTTGTTTTCAGTTTTTTCCCACCAAAAGGCAGCACTGCGTATATTCAATGAACATGAGAAGTTTAATAACTGTGCTGTGTCCCTGCTAATGTGTCACTGAACGTGAGGGTAGCAGAGTTATTATAACTCTGGCAGAGCAGGTATTTTTTTTCCCAATTAAGGAAAGCAAATGGCGAAGCCAGCAGTAAAGCGTAGCTGGGTGCGTCTGATTTAGCAATGTTGTTCACGCAGCTCACACGTGTCCACCGCCCGTAAGGACGGACAGAGGCTGGACAAATAGATTTGTTTTCAGTTTTTTTCCCACCAAAAGGCAGCACTGCGTATATTCAATGAACATGAGAAGTTTAATAACTGTGCTGTGTCCCTGCTAATGTGTCACTGAACGTGAGGGTAGCAGAGTTATTATAACTCTGGCAGAGCAGGTATTTTTTTTCCCAATTAAGGAAAGCAAATGGCGAAGCCAGCAGTAAAGCGTAGCTGGGTGCGTCTGATTTAGCAATGTTGTTCACGCAGCTCACACGTGTCCACCGCCCGTAAGGACGGACAGAGGCTGGACAAATAGATTTGTTTTCAGTTTTTTCCCACCAAAAGGCAGCACTGCGTATATTCTATGAATAATAACTGTGTTGTGGCCCTGCCTATACAATTCTTTCCCTGCAGTATCAATGGAGGGTGGAATGCTCTGCAGAGGCGATTTTGAGAAGCCCAAAAAAAATGCAGCACAGCTAACAGCAGCCTGGACAGTACTGCACACGGTTAAATATGGCCCTAGAAAGGACCGTTGAGGTTCTTGAAGGCTACACTCACTCCTAACACTCTCCCTGCCTATGCAGCACTTCTGTCCCTAATGCCAGGTGCAACGCTCTGCAGAGCCGATTTTGAGAAAAAAAAAAATGCCACTGCTAACAGCAGCCAACACACAGCTATCAGTGGCCCTAATAAGGACCTTTGGGGGGTCTTGAAGCCTACACTAACTACCAATTCTTTCCCTACAGCAGCTCCGGTATAAACAGCACTGTCCCTCATCTAACTCACACCGCATCTGAGGCGAACCGCGGGAGGGGCCGACTTTTATATTAGGCGAACACCTGATCTCGCCAGCCACTCACAGCAGGGGGGTGGTATAGGGCTTAAACGTTGCAGGGGGAAGTTGTAATGCCTTCCCTGTGTTTCAATTGGCCAGAAAAGCGCGCTAACGTCTCAGGGAAGGAAGTGAAAGTAACCAGAACACCGCATGGTGTTCGTTACGAATAACGAACATCCCGAACACCCTAATATTCGCACGAATATCAAGCTCGGACGAACGCGTTCGCTCATCTCTAGTGTCAATCAATAAACAAATTACTTTGGATGACATCCCATACTGTGTGATTTAATGTTAGTCTTCTGAGCTCAGCTTACCTCTAACAAACTAAGAATTTGGACCCCAATAGCATATTATATAGCAAATATTGGTTTGCACTAACAGCCTGAAGGAAAAAAGGGAACGGGGCGGGGGTGGGGGGAGACATGACTAAAAATGTTATCTATGTTATGAGAAGAAAGAAGACGGGAGAGGGAGGGGGGGCATGATGGAAACCTTTATATTTGTTATAGGAGAAGAGAAGGAAGGGGAGACATGATGGAAATATATACATATGCTGCAGGAGAAAGAAGGGAAAGCAGCGAAGGGATGGAAACGTTTATATATGTTAAAGGAGGAAAGAAAAGAAAGGAAGAACATGATGGAAACTTTATATATATGTTACTGGAGGGAAGAAGGGAAAGATGGGGCATGATTAAAACCTGTAAATATGTTACAAGAGGAGAGAAAGATGAGGGGTGACATGATGGAAACCTTTATATATGTTGTTGGACATGATGGAAACCTTTAAATACGATTAAGGTATAAATAAAGTTCAGGATGGAAGTGAATTTATTAGGAAGCGATAGAACAAGGGGGCAAAATCCGGGATTAATTAGAGGAAAATCGGTAGCAATGTCAAAAAATATTAGTATTGATAGTAGATGCTTGGAACAAATTTTCAACAGATTTTTTTGAAATTCATCAATAAATGCATTCAAGCTGCCTGCGATAAGAGAATCAATCTATCCAAAGAGAGAAATAATATAAGAATAGACTATATAAGGATGAAGGGTCATTTTTAGAGATGAGCGAATATACTCGCTGAGGCACATTACTCGAGCGAGTAGTGCCTTAGCCGAATATCTCCCCGCTCGTCTCTAAAGATTCGGGGGCCGGCGGGGGGCGGGGAGCGGCAGGGGAGAGCGGGGAGGAACGGAGGGGAGATCTCTCTCTCCCTCTCTCCCCCCCGCTCCCACCTGCTCCCTGCCGCAACTCACCTGTCACCGGCGCCGCCCCCCGAATCTTTAGAGATGAGCGGGGAGATACTCTGCTAAGTCACTACTCGCTCGACTTATGTGCCTTAGCGAGTATACTCGCTCATCTCTAGTCATTTTCTATCATCAATTTTCTAGATTTTTATTAGTAGGTGTGACAGACATGTCAGACATTGAACCAGTAGAAGGCAAGAAGAAAGGCAGCTTCTTAGAATAAAGCCACCCTGCAGGTCTAGGTCCTGACCTACTAGTATGATCATCTGTTATTGCTTGGAGACACTTCGAGCTTCCTCTGTAGATAAACTGTGCTATTAAATGGAACTTATTCTTTAATGCAGTTGCAGTCAAAATGATTCAACCGTCATTGCAAATTAGGGTTATTTGCCAAATTAACAAACTTTTAGAAAAACAAATGAGAACAGAGTTCCAGAATGAAAACCTTCAGCATTTAGAATGTGCCTTATTGTGCAAATGGAAATCTCAGTGTCTGTTGCCACCAAATCTTGATGCAGGTCTTCTGCAAACACTCGAAGGGTTATTGACTGCCTACCACCTCATGAATCTGGTGGTAGCCAGGGATAGTTTCTTCTTTTTGCCACGTTTGTAGTGTAGCCAGTGTTCCCTTTTATTTGATTATCCAGAGGAAGACTTTTTTTTCAAAAATGTGCTCAACCTGTGCTAGTAAAATTACAGGAAATACACTCACCTCCCTGCTCCCCTGCAGCTGTGGTTTTACCGATTCTCTGGTGCCTACTGGTCTTGACTTCCCAGGGCAGGGAGCCAACAAAAGGGACATGTGATCACTGCAGTCAATCACCAGCTTCCTTCAGCCAGTGAATAATTGCAGTGGTCACATGATTTTGTCTTGTGCCATTATCACTCCTTTCCAGGAAGTATAGAACAGCGGAAACCAAATAGCGTTGAAACGGCAGCTGCGGGCGGAGGGTGAGTATGTCTTCTGTTATTTTACTAGCACAGGCTGAGCACGTTCCTGAAAAACAAAACCTGCCCCCCTTTCAATGCTGAACTTGTGAACTATACTTCTAACTGTATATCTAGGAAGATTTACGGCCTTTGCTATCTTTTGTATCCTTTTCATTATTTGTACAAGGCAATGATCTCTTCTCTTAACTTTTTGAACCACTCTTTTAATTTAGCTATATTTCTAACATACAAGCAAACATCACAGTCAACAAAGCCCTAGCCAGGCCAGGTATTTGATATGTTTTTTCTCAAGCACACCTGATGCAACTAATGAAGCCCTTGATTAGTTGCATCAGGTGTGCTTGAGACAACACTTGTTTTGCAAATGTGGGCTCTTATGAGGAATTCGATTCAGGGGGTTGAAGTAGTCATTAAAAGTGGCATTTTGTATTGAATCAGGAAAAACCACTTGTTATATTTGCCATACTGATCTATTTAAATTGTTCTTGCTTAGTTGCTTTTGCAAACAGTTGAAAGTTGGTAAATTTGGCAAAAAAAATCTAAGTTGCAACGGAGATTGAATAATTTTGATTGCAACTTTATATGCTTGCGCTCAGTAGACCAAAAAGGGAGCTGCTCTTTTTTCTATGGCTCATTTAGATTATAGTCATTTTGATTATAGCAGGAGACCTCTATGTGTGCCATCCATATTCCCTAATAGTAATGTTTTTATACATTTCTGATAACATATTTGTGTGCTGTAACGATGAAATACAGTAGAAAATTTCCAACCTGGATGATAGGAAGATTGACCTAAGATATAAAAAAAAATGGTTTGAAGATGCAAATGGAACCATCGTTAAATCAAGTATGAAATGTCACTTGTTTAAGATTGTAATGAGGGATGTAACTACAGTGACATACCTATATACTAAAGTAACAGGAGAGCTGCAGAGATTGATTGATGGCAGCAGCGTGTAGTGCTATGTAATTTGGTTATTTTAGACTAATGTCTTGGGCACTGCAGATAATGACTTTCAGATTTAGTTCTTTATATTTAAATTTAGTTACATAGTTACCAGCATCAACCTACCATCAAGGTTACACGGCTAGATTCTATCTTTATTATTTTGTGTATCGTCTTGTACCTTGGACTTTAGATAGGGGACCTCTATAGCCGCCTCTATGTTAGGACTTAGAGCTCAGTTCTTGATGACTACTTTAGCTCTTTCTGTGCTTTTTGCATAGTAGTTTTTCTACACGTATTGAATTACTCAAAATAGATTTATGGGGTATCGCTATCAACATTAATTCCCCAGTACAGGATAACTATCTCTATTATCTAAACTATCCTAACTTAGACAGCTGCTATGCTATACTATATCCCCTCTCTCTTATTAATGAGGGATGGTAGATATCTACTTGTAAACTATGTGGTCACATCATATTGTTAATTGGTTTCAAAAAACTTTTCTATGGTTCCTGATGAGCTGTCATATCGACAGTGAAACGCGTTGAACCACGAACCACAGATCATGTGAACCACGAAATATGTATAATCTGACTGTGACTGAAAAAAACACCCTAGGAAGATGCATTCTCCCTTTCTTTGGGTACTTGTTAAATTCATTCTAAAGTCTTTTTCGTATAACAATTACTGGAAAATTAAATGTAGGGGTATGATATCTCCCACATCATAGGGGATATTCCACGTCTCAGGAATCCCCCTTTTTTTCCCAATTATCGCCCCACTTCCAACAACATGGTGATGTGACGATTTGCTGTGTGTGTGTCTTGAGCCCCATCTACATAATAATTTTAATTGAATTAATAAAATATAGGTTTTAGCTACGTCTACTCTATGAAGCTTTCTGTAGTTCACTTGTCAGCTTTGCTGTATATACAGGAACAGGATTAGCAGAGTCATCTCATGATCATAGAGAGTAGGTGAATTAATGACAGCTCTATTGAACTGCTAGAGGCCTAGATAGGGTAGAATGGTAACACTATATAGAATCTGTATAACCTGTATGCCTTTCTCCTGGTCTCCAAAGAAGGGACTGTACACCATCACTTCAAGCAGACTGCAATGATCTATGACATTTTTGCCTGACATATCTTGCAGAAAACAAAAAGATACGGTGTTGAAATTCGACATCCCCTATCTTTTTTTCCTCTGGCATCATTTGTCAGGGAAAACTTGAGGAGCTCACATACACATTACAGTGTCGGCGAAATTGTCAGGACTGGTCAACTAAACACTAAGGTGTATGGTAACTTTACATTTTTAATTGTTTTACTACTGCAGTTATTTCCAATCTTATCACATTGGGCAAACACCTGAAAATATGTTCAGAATCTTCTACTCTTCGTCCTCCCTCAAAAAAAAAGCTTGGTCTAGGAACTTGTACAACAATCTATAATTCTTGCCTAGTACTATATTCTGTCAAAGCTGATACTGGCATGGGTATCACAGAACTGAAAGAAGCAGTGCAAAACTGAAAAACATAGAGGGAGCTCGCCTTTAGGGTCGCCGAGGGACGTGAACGACTAAACGGCTAACAACAACAACAAACTATATTCTGGTTTAGTTGTGTTTTCTATTTTGCTAAAGGAGTATTCAACCTGGCTTTTTATAGCCGAGATGGGAAACCACCCAGCCGGTAGCCAGCACTTCAGCGCAGTGCTGTTCCAGCAACTCATATTGACGTGAATGGGAGCTATAGAAACATAGCACAGAATGCTACACTTTTTCCATAATTTAGGAAGCTATGGAAACAACGTAGTGTTCTAAAATCACAGAGGTGAGTGAAACCCCCCCCCCCCCCAAAAAAAACATTTACTGAAAAAGCAAAAAAAAAAAATGCAATACCTGATATGCTGCAGAGCAGGCACAATAGCCGCAGAGCAGGCACAGTTGCCACTGGCACAATCGCCATCTTTGGCTGGCTTCTTTGGTATCGTTCAGATTGCAGGCTAGGTTTGTTTGCAGTTGCTTCTCCCCAATCTGGGCTGGGTTGAGTGGTTGAGTGCGCATTAGTCTACATTAAACAATTTGCTTCTCCATAACTATTGCATTCGTAACTAAGCATTCTATGAGGGTTTCCGGCAAATGTGCCTGCCCTATGGCGAGTATTGGCTAACTCCATGAGACCTCATTCACACGAGCGTGCTTTTAGCGTAGAATAGGCATGTTAAAAGATCGCATCTAATAGAACCAATGGTTTCTTATGGAAACGTTCAGATGAAGGAATTTTACTCGTGCAAAGAACTCGTAACTTCCAAAGATAGGACATGCGTGGCTACAATGCTCGCATCTAAGGTCCGTGCTGCGAGCAAAGATAGAACCTGACCTATCTTGGGTGCGTGATGCAGAGGAGTTTCCATTGACTCCTATGGGAGCTGCACAAAAAGGGAGGCAGGAGGGAGTATAACTGTGAACCACGCTTGGAAAAGAAGACATGTGTCTGTAATTTAGACATTAGAAGTCTTTAGGAGGATTTCTACCGACTGAGGCCTTAGTCACACGGGCGTTTTTTGACGCGATTTGCGCATCGCATGACGGATGCGCATGCGCAAATCGCGTGACCGGCGCCGAAAAATCGGCCCAAAAATCGCCCGAAAATCTGCTCCTAGCCGCGTTTCATTAGAAACGGGCCGGAGCTGTCCAGCGCATTGCATTCAATGGAGCCGGCAATACAGCGGCTCCATTGAATGCAAGCGCTGCGGGCGTGCGCGGGGTTAATTGTCGGGAAGGGGTTAAATATATAACCCCTTTCCTGCAATGCATCCTTAAATGTGAAAAAATAAAAAAAAAGGATGTACTCACCAGCTCCAGGCAGCTGGAGATCCCGGCGGTCGGCCTGCAGTGGGTGTGAAGGAGGTGTGACTCAGGCTTGCCCCTGATTGGCTCAGCGCTGAGCCAATCAGAAGCAAGTCTCAGTCACACCCATTCATGAATTCATGAATGGGTGTGACTGAGCTCAGCCTCTGATTGGCTCAGGCTGAGCCAATCAGGGGCAAGCCTGAGTCACAACTTCTTCACACCCACTGCAGGCCGACCGCCGGGATCTCCAGCTGCCGGGAGCTGGTGAGTACATCCTTTTTTTTTATTTTTTCACATTTAAGGATGCATTGCAGGTAAGGGGTTATATATTTAACCCCTTCCCGACAATTAACCCCGCGCACGCCGGCAGCCCATTGCTTTCAATGGAGCGGCTGTATTGCCGCTCCATTGAATTCAATGGGCAAACATCGTTCTTCTCTGCCACAGCTGTTCCAGCTGTGGCAGAGAAGAATGATTTGTCTTCTATATGTTCTCAATGGGGTCGGCGCTGCTGCCGCCGGCCCCGTTGAGCGCATATAGAGAAGAGAACAGGAATCGCAGATCGCAGATAGGTGCGATCTGCGATTTCTGTTCTCTAATTTATCGGACGAGCGCATAAAAAGCGCTCATGTGTCCGATACCATTGCAAAGCAATGGTTTTAAAAAGTCGCCGGACGCATGCGCATGCGCAAATCGCGGCAATAAACGCCCGTGTGACTAAGCCCTGAGGGAATTCTGAACAGCAGCATATTTTTCCTGCAAAACGCAGCTCCAGATCATATGAATGGGCAATTTTCCTGCTAGTTAAGCTCGGGACTTGATAGCTGGAAATCGCCTGTTCACGCTATTTTTTGAGCAGTTAGCTGCGATCTTTTCACGTGCCTATTCTGCGCTAAAACCACGCTCGCGTGAAAGTGGCCTTAGTAAAAGTGAATAGAGCAGTGGTCACACGTGTGCACAACTGCTCATCACTCGTTAAACTTGATGAACACAGTTCTTGTGATTACTATTGATCCCAGCAGTTGGACCCAACTTGATCATACATTTACCACCTATCTTGTGGAAGGGTAATAAATGTATTTAATGGAATAAAACCTTATATTTACAAGAAGTTGTGCCTCCTATTTGCTAACACTATGGAAGGTTTTGGACTTACTTTCAGGTGATCACGTGTTTTAAAGGGGTTGTTCGGGACATTATTAATGACCTATGTCATCAATAATTGATCAGCGGTGGGCTGACACTTGGAGTCTCCAGTGATCAACTAAAAACTAGACCCGCTGTCAGTGTGAGTAACACTGGAAGCAAATAGCACTGTCATTATTAAACTCAATGGAAGCTCTGTCTTCAGTACCAACCTGGGCCACTGCAATATGGATGGTGCTATTTGCACTGACAGCAAGCCTAGTGATCAGTGGACTACCACCAATCAAATATTAATGACTTATCCTGTGGATTAAAAGTCCTGGACAGCCCCTTGCACCCTTTCATGCTACCCCATGTCAGCGTATTAGAACATTTTTACAACTATTAATTAATAAAATTTCTATTTCAGTATTTATGGAATGATGAACTATGAATGATCCTAGAAATTTATTAATTACATTTTTATTTCTGTCATGAAATACTAAAAATAAGAGATAAAAACCTTGCAAAAAACTTGGCTAATTATCAAGCAGATAACAAACTGAAAAAGATTAATCTTATCCCTCCATGTCTCCCATATTACCTCCCTAGTCAAAACCAAAAAGCCTGCTGTGTACGATTGTTGTAAACTTAATTAAGTAGTAATTTGTGCTTGTATTGGTAGAACTATGCAGATACATTTGGTGATGCAAAATAAATAAGTGAGGTAAATTGAATTACTTTAGCAGTAGTTTACTAATTAGTCAAGACAAAGAGAGCAATGAAACAGACAAATTGACGAGGAACATCATGAGCTGGGAAAAACGTATTTGCATGATTTGAGTTTTTAGTACTTTTCGTGCTGTGATTCATGGTGTTATTTCTAGTATCTTATACTATTTATGGCAGATATGAAAACCAACAGCAAGACATCATCATGGCGGAGATGGAGATATATATGTTATACAGATTACAGGTAGTGAGCTTGAACTTGGAGGCATCTACTGATACTTCTACGGGCCAACAGCAAACTGCATGGAAGTGGCAAGAACTGACTTTCTAGAGCATTAACGACCCTTGGAGGCATTAGAGTTAGTGATCCGCACAAATTTCCAAAAATAATTGGGACGACCCGATATCGATTCCCATTAAAGTCAATGCGAGTAAAAATTAAGTTGACTGATTTGGCCTCCAGAAGGTCCCAAATGCAGCTAAATTGTATGGGAACAAAGCCAATGATGATCATCATGAAATGAGGCTCAGTGGTTAGCAGTGCTGGAGTTCTAGGTTCAAATCTCAGCAAGGACAATATCTGCATTGACTTTGAAAAACTCCATACAGATATTGCTGTTGGTCAGATTTGAAGCTAGAACTCCAGTACTGCAAAGCAACAGTGCTAACCACTGAGCCACTACATTTGTTCTTTCTTACTCAGAGGAGGAGGGGAAGAATGAACACAAAGAGAACATAAAGACTCGATACAGATGTTGCCTTGGTCAGAATTCCAGGGCTGCAAGGACATTCTTCTTATTCTTCTCCTCCACTTTCTTCAGTAGATGCTTCCGTCTAAAATGTGGAAACTCTCTCAGTTTGTATTAGTTAATATCCAGTTGCTTCCGCTTTAACTGACCTGTTTTTAGTGTAAAAAATTTTTTTCACGAACTGAGACCAACAGAGCCTTAAAAACCCAATTGGAAGTTAAAGTGAAAGATTTTTTTCCACTTCTCTATCCCTATGACGGAACAGAAAAATGGAAACCCAGAACGTAGATGTGAACAAAGCTTTATAGTTTTAACCTTCTGTCTATTAAAGGGGTTATTCAGGACTTTTGGGATTTTTTATATTGGTGGGGGTCTGGCACTTGGATTCCCTTCTGATGAGTTGATTCCCAGCATTGCTGTTAGCACGGACATTGCAAGAAAATCATGCTGTCTATAGTGCAGCGACCTAGGTCAACTTGGGTTACTGCGCTACAGAGAGTGCAATCTGCTCCCTGCACTGTCTGTACTGATCGCAAGAAAACAGGGAATTAGCTGATCGGCAGGGATCCCAAATGGCAGACCCCTGCCGATCATCTATTGATCACCTATCCTCAGTCTAAACCATCAATAGAAATAATCTCTAAGGTACTGGACAACCCCTTTAAAATGACTCTTAGGTCCTGGGGATAAAATTTGTTCAGGGACTGACAGGGGGAGTTATATTATCTGGTGCCCTCATGTATGGCTATACTGTCATGGACCCGCCAGTTGCTAAGTCCCTTCTGGTGTCTTCCAAGATGGCTGTTGTACTTGTGTCACTACTTGATGCGCACTGTGCTTCACTAGTCAGGCGCTGTATACTGTTTTCAGATTGCTTGGCATTGCTCATGTGGGAAATATTGGTTAATCAGAGCAGTGTGTCTTAGACTACCAATTGCACTTCTAGTGCTCAGTATGCATCGGTAGTCTAAGAAGCAGTGCAGCCATCTTGGAAGACCATAGAGAGGACTCAGGAACAGGTGGATCGGTGGCAGTATGGCCATAGAGGAGGGAACTACTTAATATAATTCTTTCCCTCTGCTTTTTAGACAAAGGGTGGATTCACACGAGCATGTTTATGTACATACAATTGTGCGCACAAAAACACACGCCTATTAGAACCATTGGTTCCCTATGCTATATTCACATGTCCGTGTTTTACAGGTGTGCAAACGCACGTACCTGCAAAACATAGGGCATGCGTGCACCATAGGTCCCTGGTGCACGTCAATATTCCCCAGCGGGGAGTCCCCTTGTCACTGAGCACTGTGACAGCAGTGTCACAGTGTTCAGTAACAAGGGAAATCTCCACGGGGAGTAAAGAATCCCCTGCCGCAGCTGTAACAGCTGTGGCAGAGGATCGCGATGTTCTCCCGTTGCTATCAATAAGACCGGCACTTCTGCAGTTCCATTGAAAGCAATGGGCTGCTGGCAAGCCTTGCAGGGATTTTTAGGGAAGGGCTTTATTCATAGAATTCTATGAATGGCCAAGCACTGCCTGTGATTGGCTGAGTGCTGTGACCAATCACAGGCATCACTCAGCTGTCATTCAATGAATGGCTGAGAGCAGCCAATCAGATAAAGCCCTTTCAGCAGGCGGGAATTTTAAATCCCTGCCTGCTGAAAGAGCTTTAGAGCAGTGCAGGGAAAATACATGCTAGATGCGCCAGAGCCCCGGCAGCTGAGGAGAGGTGAGTATCATTTTATTAAATTTTTAACACATTTAAGGGATCATTTTGAGGGAAGAGCTTATATTTAAAGCCCTTCGCCGAAAATCCCTGCAGGGCTTGCCAGCAGCCCATTGCTTTCACTGGGACTGCAGAAGTCCCAGTCCCAATGAAAGCAATGGGAAAACATCAAGATCCTCTGCCACAGCTGTCACAGCTGTGGTGGAGGATTCTTTACTCCCTACAGAGATGAAGAAATCCTCTGCCACAGTGGTCACAGCTGTCACAGCTGTGACAGGAGATTCTTTACTGCCCATGGAGAGTCCCCTTGTTACTGAACACTGTGATAGTGCTGTCACAGTGTTCAGTGACAAGAGGACTCCTCGCGGGGAATATTTACATGGCAGCGGTGGAGAGGTGAGTATATATACATATATATATATATATATAATTTTTTTTTTTTATTTTTTTTTTTACAGAAACAGGGATGATTTTCAGGAAAGGGGTTATATTTAAAGCCCTTCCTCGAAAATCACTACAGGGGTGGCCAATTGTTTTCAATGGGCACAGACCTGCATTCACTTGTGTGGGTGCATGGTTTTGTGCGCAACTATGTACAGCACACGCACACGCACACGCTCATGTGAATGCACCCAAAATGTGTCCCAGGCCTAAACAAGACTTGCATCTTCCTCTATTAGACAAGCTGAGACCTATATTGGGTATACAACTCCACATGGACTACATGAAGGAGGACAACTCATTGAATGCACCAAAAGTCCCAGTCAACCCTTTAAATAAAACTTAAAAGCAGCCAGATGGGAGGTTCTGGTGGTTTCTGCTTTGCTGTGAAAGATGATGGTTGCAGTCAGAAAGCATAAGATGTGGATTGTTAGGCATATATCGCACAAATGTATTTGCGCAGTATATTGCACAAGCAAAATTTGCACGTGCAATGCACAATGAATAGTACCTATTATTTTCAATGGCTTTATTCGCATGCGCGTATCTTGGTCGCACAAAAAAACAATACACAGCATGCTCTATTTTCCTGTGCATTTGAGCAGGAAAAAGCACATATTGATCTAATTACACTAATTGCCCATTTCAATGAATGGGACCACGGTTGCGCATTTTTTTGCATGCACAGTAAAACACGTACATGCACAAGCAAATACACAATGCCCATTGCGCAAATACGTGACGCAAGTGCAATTGTAAATGGGGGCTTTTTTTGTTTTTATGCCCGTGTGAAGCCATGGGCATTTTAAATGCTCCTATATAAAATAATGCCCAAAAATAGAACATGCAGCGATTTTTCTAACTTGGACTGTAGATCCGAGAGAAAAATCGATTGTGTGTATTAACTTATGCAAATGAATGGGTTCTTTTCCAGTGCGAGTTCTATCTTTCTCGGAGTCTGAAAGAACTGGCACTGGAAACTCACCCGTGTGAATATAGACTTAGTGAATTTACCAATCAGCAGTCAAAGCTAAAGCACAGTAGCAAAATATTGAATAGAAGCAAGCTCACCGCTTCTAGGAGAACGCCACTACAATCGGTAAAAGGTGGGTTTTATCAATACAGGGTTAAATGAAGTCCGGATTTGAGCCACTCAGGATATTAGCAAAGGTTGTAAAAACAGGGCAGTGGCGAAGAAAGCAGAGGAAATAGTGCAAGATCCTTTATTAATAAAACAAGACGGGGAAGAAAAGCACCCTGACCCAGATTAACCTTTTATCGATAGGGCTGGAATCTCTGGTTATGTGTTATAATATCTTCTCATATTTACCGTACAGATAGTCTTTGATTTTTTAGATTTTGCTATACACAAAGATCCAACCAGAGAAGAAGCAAACACAGAACGTTTGCAATTTTGCAGAATTCCCAGTTTTGGAGCTTCCTTTGCACAATCTAACCCCTTATGGACGTGCCCCCCCCCCCCTTCCCCCCCATTTTCATTATTTCCTTCCCCCTTTTATTTAACCATTGATGTAGATGTAGGAGGACTTGTTTTTTTCAGGACCCTCTTTGGGTGTGTTTTGTTTCTACGGTGTACACACTGCAACAAAAATGACATGATAACTTTATTCTATGGGTCAGTCCATTTTCCAAAAATCATGTAAGCAAGTTTTCTGTGGATCAATTTCGGTGGGAATCGACGTTAGAATGGAAAAATTCAGCAATCTGCACGACTTCCAATGAGGCTAGACTAGATGGGGTAGGGATTTCATATACTGCCAATCTTGTGGGGTCTTGTATAGCAGTGTAGAGAGTATCCCATGAATGAAAAAAAAAATTAAAGTAAAGGGGATTCTGTGGATGTAAACAACTTGTCGACAAAGGGGTTAGAGGAGGATGTCAAGAATCATTCTGATGAACTGGCATTTAAGCATATTACAGCTGAATACAACACTCGTGCTGGAACTTGTCATTCCTCAGCACAGATAGAGTATAACATCAGATGACAAGTTCTAGCACCATTACTGTTAAAAGAAATGGAAAGGCAAAATTCAGGGGGTAAAAGGGTACAAAAATTGGATCACTAAGCAGTAGAAAAACTAATTAGATGAATCCAGATTTCTGTTGCCCCATGCTGATGGGAGGGTCAAAATTTGGGGCAAGCAGCATGAACTGATGAACCCTTCCTGTCAGCTGTTCAATAGCTTACAACTGTATAATCCATTTAATGCAGTTGCAACCTTATTGTCAGGTTCAGCAGCTCTGGGGTTCTCTGACTACTGGTCCTATTACCCGGGCTGCGGGGGTGCAGCGCAGAGCAGACCCAGTATTGGTGACCTCCCCTGGCCGCCGTTATCCGCCCCACGCTGCGTCCCCATTGCCATGACACCCGGGCACGCTTGCTCTGCACTCGTTGCTGGATGTCTGCTCTCTGCTCTGCACTCGCTACTTGATGTTAGGTCTTCTGCTGCACTTGCGTTCCTTGGATTTGACTGACTCCCTGTTTGACTTACTTACTTGGACCCCGACTTTGCCTGACCCCTTGTACTGCATACCCTCCTGTTGCCAACCCGGATTACTTGACCAGCCTCTGTTTGTTTGTCTCAGTGTTTGTTTGTAGTCTGACTCTTCCCCCCTCATCCCTAGAGAGTTTAGGGACTGTTGCCCAGTTGCCATCCTGGGGCTTAGCCCAGGGGGGCAAGTAGGTAGGAACAAGGGTTGCGGGCAGTTTCAGGGACTTCCAGTACCCGGACCCCAGTTCCCTGACACTTATGTTGATTTATGGGGTCCCAGGTTGGACCTCCAGTTCATAGGGGTTGGCCATCCATTAAAAATACAGTATAACTCCTTTAACCAGTAATCGTCCTATAATGAAATTCTCCTGTGAAGTTTCTGGTTTACTCCTGGGATCTATTTAAATGTTTATATGCATTCATCATATCCTCCATACTCACACATTCATTATAATGTCTCATCTCACAATGGGTATGATGGATAGGTTGTCAACACTCTGCTGCTGTTACTGTCATCACTGAAAGTCCTGACCTTTAACAATAGATATAGGATTAAAGGATAACTCCATGAAGGACTTTTAACTGTTTGGACCCATGAAGATATAAAGAATGAAAATTATTACTCCTTGAACTTAGTATTTTCTTTCTAATTTCTTCCTAGTTAACATAATAATAAGCTACTGCACATACTGACATAGCATTAAAGCACTTTTTCAACTTACATATTTAGTTTTTAAATGATGGCCATACAAAAAAACAAAAAACAAAACTGAGTATACTCTCCTATCCCAGGCCTCAGCAGCTAAAGCCCTTTCCATCAATAGGCTGACTGCTGCATGTGTGGTGAGCGGGTTGTCAGCGACCATTAAGAGAAGGTATGTGCTGGGTAAACCAGACTTAACTCTGCCACTAGGGCCCATGAGTTTTAGCTACACTCCTGTCACCTACAATTCATTAACTTACAGACTAGTAATGAGTGACTATTGGAATAATCGGGTTGGAAGTGATTGGACTGATTTTTCAAAAATAATCAGAAACCTGAGCTACTTGATACCCATTCCCATTAGAGTCAGTGCAAGTAAAAATCAGGTTCATTAATTTGGCCTCCAAAGGGAGGGTTGGGGGTCCCACCTCTTCAATGAATGGGGCTTAGTAAATCATAGAATGGTAGAGTTGGAAGAAACTTCCAGGGTCATCTGGTCTAACACCCTGCTCAATGTAAGATCACTAAATCATCCTCAACAAATGTCTGTCCAGCCTCTGTTTGAAGACTTCCATTGAAGAAGAACTCAACACCTCCTGTGGCAACCTGTTCCATTCACTGATCACCCTCAATGTCAGAAAGTTTTTTCTAATATCTAATTTGTGTCTCCTCCCTTTCAGTTTCATCCCATTGCTTCTAGTCTTTCCTTGTGAAAATACGAATAGGGCCGATCCCTCTGCACTGCGACAGTCCTGTAGATATTTGTAGACAGCTATTAAGTCTACTTAGCCTTTTTTTGCAAGCTAAACATTCCCAGATTCTTTAACCATTCCTCATAGGACATGATTTGCAGACCGCTCACCATCTTGGTAGCTCTTCTCTGAACTTGCTCCAGTTTGCTAATGTCTTTTTTTTAAATTAGGGTGCCCAGAACTGGACACAGTATTACAGATGAGGTCTGACCAAGGGAGAGTAGAGGGGGATAATAACCTCACATGATCTAGACTCTATGCACGTCTTAATGTGTCTCAAAATTGTGTTTGCCTTTTTTGCAACTGCATCACACTGTTGACTCATGTTCAGTCTGGGATCTATTACTATACCCAAGTCTTTTTCACATGTGCTGCTGCTTTGCTCAATTTCTCCCATTCTGTACGTGAGGTTTTTATTTTTCTTGCCCAGATGTAGGTCTTTGCAATTCTAATTGTTAAATACCATTCTGTTAGTTACTGCCCACTGTTCAAGTTTGCCCAGATCTTTTTGAATCCTCTCTCTCTCCTCTTTGGTGTTAGCCATCCATCCTAGCTTTGAGTCATTAGCAAACTTGATCAGTTTCCTCTCATTTCCCTCCTCTAGGTCATTTATAAAAATGTTGAACATCAGTAGGCCCAAAAGAGCCTTCTGATACCCCACTTGAGACATTATTTCACTTGGATGTAAAGCCCTTTATGAGCACTCTTTTCCCGTCCTTGGTCTGTCTTTTGGTTTTTACAGTGTTTTGTCCTGTCAGGGTTAGCTAGGGCCTAGAGGAAGACCATGGGGTCATTCTGATCAGGATGCCAGCTCTGCTTCTAGACAGGGCTATCCCTTCTCTCCTGTACTAGCTGAGGTATCTCGTCTATATGTCTCCTCTCTCTCACATTCACCTGGTATCTTCGATTCTCTGATCACCTGAAGACAGCTGTCAACCTTGCTGAATTGGTCCTTCACCTACCCGGTAGGTTGACCCAGTGTTTCCACATCCATAGCCTAAACACTTGTATTCTTACCTAAACAGTTTCTACAGAACTCCCATTCTCTGAAACACGAATCTCTGTGGAGATATATACTTTCCTAACATACAATGCAACACCTCCTCCTTTTTTATCAAGTATGTTTCTTATAAATAAGCTGTACCCTTCGAGCCTTGTATTCCAATCATGTGTATCATTCCACCAAGTTTCCGTGATGCCTATGACATCATATTTCTCTTCCTATGTTATGAGCTCTAGTTAAACTTGTTTGTTTCCCATGCTCTGTGCATTTGTGTAAAAACATTTTAGTTTGTGATTGGTGTCTCTTGCTCCTCTACTTTCCTTCAGAATTTTTGGTCTTTGTTCTTTCTTTTCACTTCTAATAGCAAGGTGCTCAAATGTATTAATTAGATGTATATTTTTGCCTGGTCTTTCACTTCCCTTCCCATATTGTTCTAGTTTAATGTTCTCCTGATGAGTGTAGCAAGGCGCTTGCCAAATATATGCTTAACTGTCTTTGTAAGGTGCAACCAATCTCTTGCAAGAGGTTCATCATAGAGGCAATTCACTCCATGCTCTATAAATCCAAATCTTTGCTGATGGCTCCATCAACGTATCCAGTTGTTCACCCCTAGAAACCTGTTCCATCTCCTTATTCCATGGCCATCCACTGGGAAGAGGGATGGGTTCCTTCACCTTCTTTCCAAGGTATTCAAAGTCTCTGCAGATAGCTGCAACGTCCTTTTTGCAGTGTCATTTGTCCCTACATATATCATTAGGAGTGGGTAATGGTTTGCAAAACTGAAGAGTCTTGATAGCCACATGAAATCTTTGATTTGTGCACCTGAAAGACAGCAGGTCTATGGTTAGTGGCCTCTGTTCCTCTCAATAGGGAATCCCCCACAACCACCACTCTCCTTTTCGTCTCTACAACAGCACTTCTTGTCCTCCTACCAATAGGATTCGGAGTGCTTACTAGACTGTTCTTTGTGGGGAAAGTCATTTCTTTATGCACCTCTTCATTGTCCTCCTGCATTAGAGCCTGGTATCGGTTCCTGAGCCGTTTGGATGCTGATTGACTCTTAATCCTCCTTCTTTGGATCACATGCTTCCATTACCCTGTTCCAATCTTTATCTGCTGAAGACTTTACACCTTTTCCTCCAATAGTTTTTCACAGAAAGGGTTTAGTCTATCCCTCTTAAAACATAACTTTTATTGCTAAAAAATATATAAAAAGGATTTTTTTGGATCCTAAAACAGACACAGATATACACAAAAAGATTCAATAGAGCGTGACCCCCGTAATTTCCCGGAAAATGTGAATGAAATCCGGTATCTGGGAAGAGGGTTTTGCGAGAAAAAGCCCTCTTGACGGGTAAGTAGGCCCTATAACCCAGTATCCATACAGTCTTTTATTGGCTGGGAAACCTTCAGGGGTCACTTTAGAACGGTCAAGTTCCTAGCTTGTATATACTTATTTATAGAGAGACAGCTAACAAGCTAATCAAGGGAAGAGGTTGTGCTGCAAAAAACAGTGCACAGTTTCCTCTTATATATGTCGCTGTCTAATTATCCACTTATCTTGGACATATATCACCACATAAGGGACCATTAATTCCCAGATATCGATGCATGTGCCAAGAAAAAAAAAAGGAATGGTGGAGATGCCGTGGTCACAGCCACGCAAGTCCCTATGTTCCTTGTGATAAAATCAGCAAGAAAGAAAAACGGAAAAGATCCTGACCAATTTCAATCAGGTTCTAAGAAGTTCTATGGTTCAGAGGTGCATAGGCTCTATGCGTTTCCGCTACAAATCACGTAGCTTCATCAGGAACCCAAAGAAACAAGTATCAATATTTAGAATAAAAAGCTGAGCTGGTGGACCCCCAATTATAGAGAGTACTGCCTGAGTAAGGAGATAGTCGATCCTACAACTAGGTTTAGTAAGCACAATTAGCCCAGTATTCCCCGAAAGCAAACGCAGGAACAAAACAAAAAAACAGCAGCAGCACCAGCCTCTGTGGTAGGCTGGTGGCTGATTTGTGCACCTGAAAGACAGCAGGTCTATGGTTAGTGGCCTCTGTTCCTCTCAATAGGGAATCCCCCACAACCACCACTCTCCTTTTCGTCTCTACAACAGCACTTCTTGTCCTCCTACCAATAGGATTCGGAGTGCTTACTAGACTGTTCTTTGTGGGGAAAGTCATTTCTTGATGCACCTCTTCATTGTCCTCCTGCATGAGAGCCTGGTACCGGTTCCTGAGCCGCTTGGATGCTAATTGACTCTTAATCCTCCTTCTTTGGATCACATGCTTCCATTACCCTGTTCCAACCTTTATCTGCTGAAGACTTTGCACCTTTTCCTCCAATAGTGACACAAGCTTGCATTTCTGGCAGGTGAAGTCTGGCCTTTCCTCTGGTAGGTTTGCAAACATATAGCATACCATGCTGCTCACTATATGACTGTTCTCCTCTTCCATGTTTATGTCTACTTATGAACTTCTAAAAGTCAAGAATTCCTATGATAATATATAACCTATATACTAAATGTAAAGCTTTACACGCCATCAGTCGATGTCCGCTGAGCAGCTATAGCTGGCTAAACCCAGCAATTGTTCCACTTACGGTGACTCTGTGCTCCTCACAGAATGCACAGAGAATATGCAAATTACCATCCAGGAGCTCTGATCTCTAGTCTGGTGATGTTCTCTGAGGAGCTAGACCCGGCTAAACCCAGCAATTGTCCCACTCACAGTGGCTCTTCGCTCTTCCCAGAATGCAGTGGGAATATGCAAATTACCTTCCAGGATTCAATCTGTGGTTAGCACTGTTGCCTGGCAGTGCTAGGGTCCTAGGTTCAAATCTTATCCAGGACAACTTCTGCATGGACTTTGAAAAACTCCATACAGATGTTGCCCTTGGACAGATTTAAACCTAGAACGCCAGCACTGCAAAGCAACAGTGCTAACCACTGAGCCACATTCATTGAAGAGGCACCACCACTACAAATCTTCTGAAGGCCAAATAAGCACAGGGCCCACACGGACGTGCCCAAAACAGGCTGGTTATAACACAAACAAGGAAACCTACTGACAGAAACACCAACAGGACAAAGCACTGCATACTGCAGACTGGACTGATGGACAGACATAACATAGGGACTGACAAATGACCAAAACACTGGCCATGCATACCTGTACACATAAGCAGATGATAAAACTATAAAATATGAGGTACTGGTTTGTACATTGGCCAATGAACTTAAGCGGCAAAGCCACGAAAAGGCTCCTCATGTCTTGCGGTCCCTACACTAGCAAGACAGATCTACTAGGAGGACCCTATGGGGCCACCGTAGCCCAGAAATGGCAAGCAAACTCAACCGGAGAAACTGACACAGAACTGACAAAATAAACATACAAACGGACATGAACCAACAACACACCAAACACACTACAAGCTGCAACGGACAAGGATACATAATCCAGCAGCACCAGACACAGTTCACACAGCAAGCAGCAACAGCACAGATAACAGGAAACAAGTCACACAGAAAGCTGCAACACAAAAATAACAGGACTGCTCACCCTGGACACCAAACAGACACTGACAGGCGCTGGTTGCATATGTGAGCACAGACCCAGGGGGTTGGCAGAAGTCTGAAGGCACTAAAGAACACTGAGTATTTTGGAAAGTGTGGGACTGTCACCCATACAGACCTTCATGTAACTCATTCCCTGGTCTTTTGACCTGGTTCTACCTCACCTGTTTACTAAGTACTCCAAGGTTGTGTTTGGTATACGTGTAATTAAAAATATATATGCTAGTTTTTGAGTGCATATAGACTGAAAATGTTCTGTAAAGAAATGAAATGACAAGTTTTGTACTTGATAGAATAAACAATATTTAGTCCTTTTGAATTGTGGCAATGTACTGCACAAGGTCCTTGTTCTTTTATACTCCACACTACTATACATAATAACGGGGCTTGCTTAACTGCAAATAACGTAAGTTTGTTGTTAACCTTGCCCTGTGTTATCATCCGAATGACAATCTATAGGTTCTAAACTTTTTATAACATGTAGGGTGCATGCAGGTTAATGGCTGATAAAAACCTTAAAGCATAACTAACTTTTCAGAATAAGTTGTCATATTTGTACATGAGAAATAACACTATATCTGGCCATTATATGACCTGAGTCCTGCATTTTTCACCAGTAAAAGGGGTGGTACCAGAATTTATCTCCTACCCACAGTGACGTCACTCTGAAAGGAGTGCTGGCCACACATGCATGTTCAATGTTCAATTCATTTCAAAGGGGCTGATGGAAATACCCAAGCAGTTGCTGCTTGAGTATCTTGGCAGTCCCATTTTAAGCTAATGGAGCGCTGTTGTGCTAAATTCAATCTCCTCCTCAGTACAGAACGTATCTCAGTCCACAAACAGAAGGGGTTCAGGCGATGGTCACTTGGTAGCTGTCCAATTTTCTCAGGTTAGTCTCTGTCCCCTGCAGTAGATCTACTAGCTAGCTAGTTTTAACAGTTCCTGTTGTGCAAACCCAGTGTTCCTCATGAGGCTGACCTCACTAAGTAGTTGCTGTGCGGGACGTTGCAATGGCTTCACAAGAGGGCTGCTCCAAACTGAACTGTGCATACCCACTGGAAACTTGCTAATTGGCTGATGCTCTGACTATAAAAAGGACAATTTTTGCTGCATAGGGAGCAGAGCAAGACAGAGCGGAGCTGACCTGAATAGTGCTGATGCAGGAAGGACGACTAAGGAAGCAGAAAACTGTGCTTCTTGGCTTAGAGAGGAGTAGTCATTCCATCGGTTTAAGTGAGTGGAGTGCAGCAGCGGTGCATGGAGAAAGGAGCAGAGAATAGCGCTCCCAACCTCGTCAATGCTGCAGAAAACATTGGATTGGTAGAAGCTGTAAGTGAGGCTGGCCTCAGCAGAGACATTACGTGTGCACACCAAAAGGGTTAAAAATAATTAGCCATTGGGCCTGCTTTAGGGAGAGACAGAAACTACACTGTACATGGTTTTCTGTGATCTGTATTTATGTAAAATACACATTGGAATGTCACACATTCTTGCTCTGAAACACGTTGCACTGTCTAGTCTAGCTCTATTTTAATAAATTTATATTTATTTCAAATCAGAGGGCTCTGCTTCTCTCTACCAGTTCCTACGGACTTCATCAGCCCACACACTTACACGTGTTCATTCTTAGGCAGTCACATTTTTGGCACCTCACGGTCACCCTGAGCGCAGGAGTTATCCTTTTTTCACTTCATTAGTTATTTATGTGAAATGGTACTGATGTTAGTGAAGATTTTCAGAAATTTTTAACCAGGTATTACTGTTACTGCAGATTGCTCTCCAAGTATTAACAATTCTATGTTTTAGTTAGCAGTAGATAGCGCCTAGGTATTCAAAGGTACAAGTTCAATTGCTTAACTATTATTATTATACTTTTTACTTTTATTTCCTCATTCTTAAATAGATATTGTATATTTTGGTTACTCCATTTGCTGTATTGTATCCTGAATTCTGCACAGCTATACCTCCACCCATGACAGAGATTCATCACAGATCCTTACATCATCTATCTATCTATCTATCTATCTATCTATCTATCTATCTATCTATCTATCTATCTATCTATCTATCTATCTATCTATCTATCTATCTATCTATATAATATCTATCTATCCCATATCTATCTATCTCATATCTATCTATCTATCTATCTATCTATCTATCTATCTATCATTGACATGTTCTTTAGTCCATATATAATTTAATTGGTCTCTTGGCCAAAAAAAAATTATAACTAATGTTTTCATCATTATTAGATTTCTTCTGTTTCTAATGTCCCGTACCTTGGAATACAAATATAACTACATATATAAACATAATTTTCAGTATATGGTAAACACAGAAAAGAGCTGCGATGGCGGATAATGACCAATTAGTTAAATTCATGCAATTTCCGTCTTTATCTATTTTTTACATCTTTATAATGTAATTTCCTATGCATTTCTCAGCAGGGGTGAGAATATTCCTCAGGATAAAAGTCCCTCCCAATATAAAGAATGACTGATCTCCTGTGGGAGCGTATTAGTGAAATTCACACTATAAAATAATATGAAAGAATGAGAATTAGCAAGAGCAGTAAGAAAAAAACTGTATGTATATATATATATATATATATATATATATATATATATATATATATATATATAAAACTGCCATTTACTTAGTAAGGCTTTATTCCCACATATACACCGCGTTTTCATGCTCGGGGACATATACGGTACCCATATGATGATATACAATTCTACAAAAGATGCTCTAGCATTTCTTTATTTACTTAGACAGGTCAGAAGATCTGAAATCTCCTTTTTAAAATATTGGGATCTGATATTCAGATTTGAGTTAAACCATAAGAAAGAATCTTCGTGTGCTTCTGGATGAAATTGGAAGAACAAGAAGGGACGGTATGGTCTGAGAGATTTCTATTGGTGCCATGTTACAGATCTATACAATCAGTGGTTATGAGGTCTTTGACCAACTCTTTAAGACAAACACAGTGGGGTTAAATTTAATAATGTGATTGTCAAATTTAATAATGTGATTGAATTCATTGAATGGCCAAGCGGTGCCTGTGATTGGTTGAGTGCTGTGACCAGTCACAGGCAGCGCTTAACTGTCATTCAATGAATGGCTGAGTGCTGCCTGTGATTGGCTGAGCGCTCAGCCAATCAGACGCAGCCCTTTCAGCAGGCGAGGACTTTAAATCCCCACCTGCTGAAAGAACTTCATTACAGTGCCAGGACCCAAGCGGCTAGACACACCTGAGCCCCGGCGGAGAGATAAGTATATATATTTTTTTATTTTGTACTGCAACTAGGATTGATTTTCAGGGAAGGGCTTATATTTAAAGCCCTTCACCGAAAATCACTGCGGGGTGCCGGCATCCTATTGAAATCAATTGGAGAGCTTTGTGATCCTCTGCTCCAGCTGTGACAGCTGTGGCAGTGGATTCTTCACTCCCCATGGAGAGTCCCCTTGTCACTGAACACTGTGACAGTGCTGTCACAGTGTTCAGTGATGAGGGGACTCCCTGCGTGGAATCTTGACATGCACAACGCACATAAACGCTCTCATCTGAATGCACCCTTAGACAAACCGAGCTCATTCTAATTTAAATGGCTGTAACACTGGTTATATCAGGGCTACCAGCATGCTTTCAGTGTCATTTTAATACTAAGATTCTTGTATATCTTCCCCTGTATGAGGCGAGAAGTGACATGAATTTTTGTTCATGTTATCATCCTCCTATCAATCATTAATCATATTTGTTCTCTGATTGTTACATACAGTTTTTTTTTTCTAGAAAATGAGTGAAATGATGAGAACTTGCTCATCTTATCACTCCTGTACACTGTTAGCCCTGTAGATGCTGCAGACATTGAAGACTGTGGCATCTAAAAGTTTTTACAGAAGAAAATTAAAAACGTTTTCCCCTTACACAAGGTTTTAAATAGAGATGAGCGAGCACCAAAATGCTCGGGTGCTCGTTACTCGGGACGAAATTATCGCGATGCTCGAGGGTTCGTTTCGAGTAACGAACCCCATTGAAGTCAATGGGCGACCCGAGCATTTTTGTATATCGCCGATGCTCGCTAAGGTTTTCATTTGTGAAAATCTGGGCAATTCAAGAAAGTGATGGGAACGACACAGCAACGGATAGGGCAGGCGAGGGGCTACATGTTGGGCTGCATCTCAAGTTCCCAGGTCCCACTATTAAGCCACAATAGCGGCAAGAGTGGCCCCCTCCCAACAACTTTTACTTCTGAAAAGCCCTCATTAGCAATGCATACTCCAACAAAGCACAATCACTGCCTGCATGACACTCCGCTGCCACTTCTCCTGGGTTACATGCTGCCCAACCCCCCCGCCCCCCCGCACGACCCAGTGTCCACAGCGCACACCAAAGTGTCCCTGCGCAGCATTCAGCTGCACTCATGCCACACCACCCTCATGTCTATTTATAAGTGCGTCTACCATGAGGAGGAACCGCAGGCACACACTGCAGAGGGTTGGCACGGCTAGGCAGCGACCCTCTTTAAAAGGGGCGGGGCGATAGCACACAATGCTGTACAGAAGCAATGAGAAATATAATCCTGCGCCACCGCCATCAGGAGCTGCACACGTGGGCATAGCAATGGGGAACCTATGTGCCACACACTATTCATTCTGTCAAGGTGTCTGCATGCCCCAGTCAGACCGCGGTTTTTTATAAATAGTCACAGGCAGGTACAACTCCGCAATGTGAATTCTGTGTGCACCCACACCATGGGTGGCTCCCTGGAACCCACCGGCTGTACATAAATGTATCCCATTGCAGTGCCCATCACAGCTGAGGTAACGTCCGATTAAATGCAGGTGGGCTTCGGCCCACACTGCATGCCCCAGTCAGACTGGGGTTCTTTAGAAGTGGACACATGCAGTTACAACTCCCTGTGGACCCACAGCATGGGTGGGTGCCAGGAAGCCACCCGCGGTACATAAATATATCCCATTGCATTGCCCATCACAGCTGATGTAACGTCAGCTTTAATGCAGGTGGGCAAAAAATTAATTGGATTACACTGTAGGCAAGGGCCCCAAAAAATTGGTGTACCAACAGTACTAATGCTCGGCGTGATTACGTCAGGTTTCAGGAGGAGGAGCAGGAGGAGGAGGATGAATAGAATACACTGATTGATGAAGCAAAAAGGTCCCCGTTTTTGATGGTGATAGAGAACGATGCTTCCATCCGTGGGTGCAGCCTACGTATTGCTTAGGTATCGCTGCTGTCTGCTGGTGGAGAAGAGAAGTCTGGGGAAATCCAGGCTTTGTTCATCTTGATGAGTGTAAGCCTGTCGGCACTGTCGGTTGACAGGCGGGTACGCTTATCCGTGATGATTCCCCCAGCCGCACTAAACACCCTCTCTGACAAGACGCTAGCCGCAGGACAAGCAAGCACCTCCAGGGCATACAGCGTGAGTTCAGGCCACGTGTCCAGCTTCGACACCCAGTAGTTGTAGGGAGCAGAGGCGTCACGGAGGACGGTCGTGCGATCGGCTACGTACTCCCTCACCATCCTTTTACAGTGCTCCCGCTAACTCAGCCTTGACTGGGGAGCGGTGACACAGTCTTGCTGGGGAGCCATAAAGCTGGCAAAGGCCTTGGAGAATGTTCCCCTGCCTGCGCTGTACATGCTGCCTGATCTCTGCGCCTCCCCTGCTACCTGGCCCTCGGAACTGCACCTTCTGCCACTAGCGCTGTCGGATGGGAATGTTACCATCAGTTTGTCCGCCAGGGTCCTGTGGTATAGCATCACTCTCGAACCCCATTCCTCTTCGGGTATGAGAGTGGAAATGTTCTCCTTATACCGTGGGTCGAGAAGTGTGTACACCCAGTAATCCATAGTGGCCAGAATGCGTGTAACGCGAGGGTCTCGAGAAAGACATCCTAACATGAAGTCAGCCATGTGTGCCAGGGTACCTGTACGCAACATATGGCTGTCCTCACAAGGAAGATCACTTTCAGGATCCTCCTCCTCCTCCTCCTCCTCCTCCAGCCATACACGCTGAAAGGATGACAGGCAAGCAGCATGGGTACCCTCAGCAGTGGGCCAAGCTGTCTCTTCCCCCTCCTCCTCATGCTCCTCCCCCTCCTCCTCAATGCACTGAGATATAGACATGAGGGTGCTCTGACTATCCAGCAACATACTGTCTTCCCCCGCCTCTGTTTCCAAGCGCAAAGCGTCTGCCTTTATGCTTTGCAGGGAACTTCTCAAGAGGCATAGCAAAGGAATGGTGACGCTAATGATTGCAGCATCCCCGCTCACCATCTGGGTAGACTCCTCAAAGTTTCCAAGGACCTGGCAGATGTCTGCTAACCAGGCCCACTCTTCTGTAAAGAATTGAGGAGGCTGACTCCCACTGTGCCGCCCATGTTGGAGTTGGTATTCCACTATAGCTCTACGCTGCTCATAGAGTCTGGTCAACATGTGGAGCGTAGAGTTCCACCGTGTGGGCACGTCGCACAGCAGTCGGTGCACTGGCAGATTAAACCGATGTTGCAGGGTCCGCAGGGTGGCAGCGTCCGTCTTGGACTTGCGGAAATGTGCGCTGACCCGGCGCACCTTTCCGAGCAGGTATGACAAGTGTGGGTAGCTTCTCAGAAAGCGCTGAACCACCAAATTAAAGACATGGGCCAGGCATGGCACGTGCGTGAGGCTGCCGAGCTGCAGAGCCGCCACCAGGTTACGGCCGTTGTCACACACGACCATGCCCGGTTGGAGGCTCAGCGGCGAAAGCCAGCGGTCGGTCTGCTCTGTCAGACCCTGCAGCAGTTCGTGGGCTGTGTGCCTCTTCTCTCCTAAGCTGAGTAGTTTCAGCACGGCCTGCTGACGCTTGCCCACCGCTGTGCTGCCACGCCGCACGACACCGACTGCTGGCGACGTGCGGCTGCTGCTGACACATCTTGATTGCGAGACAGAGGTTGCGTTGGAGGAGGAGGAGGGTGGTTTAGTGGAGGAAGCATACACTGCCGCAGATACCAGCACCGAGCTGGGGCCCGCAATTCTGGGGGTGGGTAGGACGTGAGCGGTCCCAGGCTCTGACTCTGTCCCAGCCTCCACTAAATTCACCCAATGTGCCGTCAGGGAGATCTAGTGGCCCTGCCTGCCTGTGCTTGTCCACGTGTCCGTTGTTAAGTGGACCTTGGCAGTAACCGCGTTGGTGAGGGCGCGTACAATGTTGTGGGAGACGTGGTCGTGCAGGGCTGGGACGGCACATCGGGAAAAGTAGTGGCGACTGGGAACCGAGTAGCGCGGGGCCGCCGCCGCCATCATGCTTTTGAAAGCCTCCATTTCCACAAGCCTATACGGCAGCATCTCCAGGCTGATCAATTTGGCAATGTGCACGTTTAACGCTTGAGCGTGCAGGTGCGTGGCGGCGTACTTGCACTTGCGCTCAAACAGTTGTGCTAGCGACGTCTGGACGCTGCGCTGAGAGACATTGCTGGATGGGGCCGAGGACAGCGGAGGTGAGGGTGTGGGTGCAGGCCGGTAGGCACTCGTGCCTGTGTCCTCAGAGGGGGGTTGGATCTCAGTGGCAGGTTGGGGCACAGGGGGAGAGGCAGTGGTGCAAACCGGAGGCGGTGAACGGCCTTCGTCCCACATTGTGGGGTGCTTGGCCATCATATGCCTGCGCATGCTGGTGGTGGTGGCTCCCCAGCTGATCTTGGCGCGACAAAGGTTGCATACCACTGTTCGTCGGTTTCAGGCGTCTCTGTGAAAAACTGCCACACCTTAGAGCACCTTGGCCTCTGCAGGGTGGCAAGGCGCGAGGGGGCGCTTTGGAAAACAGTTGGTGGATTATTCGGTCTGGCCCAGCCTCTACCCCTGGCCCCCGCACTGGCTTGGCCTGTGCCCACACCCTGACTTGGGCCTCCGCGTCCTCGCCCGCGTCCACGTCCTCTAGGCCTACCACTACCCCTCAGCATGCTGTATTACCAGTAGTGCAGAAACAGAACGCTGTAATGAAATGTGCCGCTTATTGGCCTGTGGTTGGAGGCTGACTTCGCTTACGGAACGCACAGCAGAGGTAGGAAAGAATTTTGCGCAAGCCTGCTGTAACACTTAGCTGGCTGCGTATGAATTAGGACAACTACCCCCAGCAGAGACCCAGTACACTTGTGGACAGGAATACAGTGGTGATGTAAGAGGCAACACAGAGGCAGGAAAGAATTTTGCGCAAGCCTGCTGTAACACTTAGCTGACTGCATATGAATTAGGACAACTACCCCCAGCAGAGACCCAGTACACTTGTGGACAGGATTACGGCGGTGATGTAAGAGGCAACACAGAGGTAGGAAAGAATTTTGCGCAAGCCTGCTGTAACTCTTAGCTGGCTGCGTATGAATTAGGACAACTGCCCCCAGCAGAAACCCAGTACACTGAGGACGGTCACAGGCAGCCCAAATAGATTTTTTTTCCCAAATGTTTTTGGAAAGGCCCACTGCCTATATACACTAAATATGTCTTCTGTCCCTGCCTCACCACTACTGGCCCTGGACAATGTAAAATTACTGCAGGACGCAATGCTCTGCACGGCCGATATACGAAAAAAGAAATGTGCAACACTGCAAAAAGCAGCCTCCACACTACTGCACACGGTTAGATGTGGCCCTAAGAAGGACCGTTGGGGTTCTTGAAGCCTAAAATAACTCCTAACGCTCTCCCTATAGCAGCTCCGGCACCAGCAGCACTTTCCCTGATCTCTGTCAGAATGCATCTGTGGCGAACCACGGGAGGGGCCGATTTATATACTCGGGTGACACCTGATCTCGCCAGCCACTCACTGCAGGGGGGTGGTATAGGGCTTGAACAACGCAGGGGGAAGTTGTAATGCCTTCCCTGTCTTTCTATTGGCCAGAAAAGCGCGCTAACGTCTCAGAGATGAAAGTGAAAGTAACTCGAACATCGCGTGGTACTCATCTCGAGAAACGAGCATCTCGAACACGCTAATACTCGAACGAGTATCAAGCTCGGACGAGTACGTTCGCTCATCTCTAGTTTTAAATTATGAAAAAGTAAAAAACAAACAAACAAACAAAAAACACCCATATGCAATACTTGAAGAACACACGTCCCTGAGGCCTAGGAATCAGAAGAGAGTTAAATAATAGAGATGAGCGAACGTACTCGTCCGAGCTTGATATTCGTGCGAATATTAGGGTGTTCGGGATGCTCGTTACTCGTAACGAGTACCACGCGGTGTTCCGGTTACTTTCAGTTTCCTCTCTGAGACGTTAGCGCGCTTTTCTGGCCAATTGAAAGACAGGGAAGGCATTACAACTTCCCCCTGTGACGTTCAAGCCCTATACCACCCCCCTGCTGTGAGTGGCTGGGGTGATCAGATGTCACCCGAGTATAAAAGTCGGCCCCTCCCGCGGCTCGCCACACATGCCTTGTGAGTTAGCTGAGGGAAAGTACTATCGTGCTGGTGCTGCTGTAGGGAGAGCGTTAGGAGTCAGTGTAGGCTTCAAAAACCCCAACGGTCCTTCTCAGGGCCACATCTACCTGTGTGCAGGCTGCTGCTAGCAGTGTTTTTTTTTTTTTTTTTCTCAAAATCGGCAGTGCAGAGCATTGCACCCGGCATTAGGGACAGAAGTGGTGCATAGGCAGGGAGAGTGTTAGGAGTGAGTGTAGCCTTCAAGAACCTCAACGGTCCTTTCTAGGGCCAAATTTAAGCGTGTGCAGTACTGTGCTGGCTGCTGTTAGCAGTGTTGCATATTTTATTTTTTTTTTAAATCGTCTGTGCAGAGCATTGCACCCTCCATTGATACTACAGGGACAGAATTGTGTAGGCAGGGCCACAACACAGTTATTGTTCATTGAATATACGCAGTGGGGTCTTCCCTTTGCTAAAAAGGAAAAAAATTATATTTGGCCAGCCTGTGTCAGTCCTAAGGTCTCCGTGTACGTGTGTGCTGCGTGTACAACGTACAAAAATCAGACGCAACCAGCTACGGTTTACTGCAGGCTTGCGCCATTGTCTTTCCTGACTGGCAAATACCTGCTCTGCTAAAGTTAATAACTCTGCTACACTATACTTGTGTGACACTTTTTGAGGGCCACACCACAGATATTAAACTTCTAGTTCATTGAATATACGCAGTGGGGTCTTCCCTAAGCTAAAAAGGAAAAGAAATTATATATGGCCTGCCTGTGTCAGTCCTAAGGTCTGCGTGTACGTGTGTGCTGCGTGGACAACGTACAAAAATCAGACGCAACCAGCTACGGTTTACTGCAGGCTTGCGCCATTGTCTTTCCTGACTGGCAAATACCTGCTCTGCTAGAGTTAATAACTCTGCTACACTAAAGTTGTGTGTCACTTTTTCAGGGCCACACTACAGTTCTAAAAGTTATTGTTCATTGAATATACGCAGTGGGTCCTTCCCTTTGCAAAAAAGGAAAAGAAATTGTATTTGGCCTGCCTGTGTCAGTCCTAAGGTCTCCGTGTACGTGTGTGCTGCGTGGAGAACGTACAAAAATCAGACGCAACCAGCTACGGTTTACTGCAGGCTTGCGCCATTGTCTTTCCTGACTGGCAAATACCTGCTCTGCTAGAGTTAATAACTCTGCTACACTATAGTTGTGTGACACTTTTTGAGGGCCACACCACAGATATTAAACTTCTTGTTCATTGAATATACGCAGTGGGTCCTTCCCTTTGCAATAAAGGAAAATAAATTATATTTGGCCTGCCTGTGTCAGTCCTAAGGTCTCCGTGTACGTGTGTGCTGCGTGGAGAACGTACAAAAATCAAACGCAACAAGCTACGGTTTACTGCAGGCTTGCGCCATTGTCTTTCCTGACTGGCAAATACCTGCTCTGCTAGAGTTAATAACTCTGCTACACTATAGTTGTGTGACACTTTTTGAGGGCCACACCACAGATATTAAACTTCTTGTTCATTGAATATCCGCAGTGGGGCCCTCCCTTTGCAAAAAAGCGAATTCAATTAATTATATTTGGCCTGCCTGTGTCAGTCCTAAGGTCTCCGTGTACGTGTGTGCTGCGTGGAGAACGTACAAAAATCAAACGCAACCAGCTACGGTTTACTGCAGGCTTGCGCCATTGTCTTTCCTGACTGGCAAATACCTGCTCTGCTAGAGTTAATAACTCTGCTACACTATAGTTGTGTGACACTTTTTGAGGGCCACACCACAGATATTAAACTTCTTGTACATTGAATATCCGCACTGGGGCCCTCCCTTTGCAAAAAAGCGAATTCAATTAATTATATTTGGCCTGCCTGTGTCAGTCCTAAGGTCTCCGTGTACGTGTGTGCTGCGTGGAGAACGTACAAAAATCAAACGCAACCAGCTACGGTTTACTGCAGGCTTGCGCCATTGTCTTTCCTGACTGGCAAATACCTGCTCTGCCAGAGTTAATAACTCTGCTACACTAAAGTTGTGTGACACTTTTTCAGGGCCACACCACAGTTATTAAACGTATTGTTCATTGAATATCCGCAGTGGGGCCCTCCCTTTGCAAAAAAGCGAATTCAATTAATTATATTTGGCCTGCCTGTGTCAGTCCAAAGGGCTCTTGGTACGTGTGTGCTGCGTGGAGAACATAAAAAAATCAGACGCAACCAGCTACGGTTAAGTGCAGCCTTGCGCCAATTTCTTTCCTGCCTGGGAAATCAAATCACTGGTAATACAGCATGCTGAGGGGTAGGGGTAGGCCTAGAGGATGTGGACGCGGCCGAGGACGCGGAGGGCCAAGTGAGGGTGTGGGCACAGGCCGAGCCAGTGCGGTGGCCAGGGGTAGAGGCAGGGCCAGACCGAATAATCCACCAACTGTTTCCCAAAGCGCCCCCTCGCGCCATGCCACCCTGCACAGGTCAAGGTGCTCTACGGTGTGGCAGTTTTTCACAGAGACGCCTGACGACCGACGAACAGTGGTGTGCAACCTTTGTCGCGCCAAGATCAGCTGGGGAGGCACCACCAACAGCATGCGCAGGCATATGATGGCCAAGCACCCCACAAGGTGGGACGATGCCCGTTCACCGCCTCCGGTTTGCACCACTGCCTCTCCCCCTGTGCCCCAACCTGCCACTGAGATCCAACCCCCCTCTGAGGACACAGGCACTACCGTCTCCTGGCCTGCACCCACACCATCACCTCCGCTGTCCTCGGCCCCATCCAGCAATGGCTCTCAGCGCAGCGTCCAGACGTCGCTAGTGCCACAGTTTGAGCGCAAGCGCAAGTACGACGCCACGCACCCGCACGCTCAAGCGTTAAACGTGCACATTGCAAAATTGATCAGCCTACAGATGCTGCCGTATAGGCATGTGGAAACGGAGGCTTTCAAAAGCATGATGGCGGCGGCTGCCCCGCGCTACTCGGTTCCCAGTCGCCACTACTTTTCCCGATGTGCCGTCCCAGCCCTGCACGACCACGTCTCCCGCAACATTGTACGCGCCCTCACCAACGCGGTTACTGCCAAGGTCCACATAACAACAGACACGTGGACAAGCACAGGCGGGCAGTGCCACTATATCTCCCTAACGGCACATTGGGTGAATTTAGTGGAGGCTGGGACAGAGTCAGAGCCTGGGACCGCTCACATCCTACCCACCCCCAGAATTGCGGGCCACAGCTCGGTGGTGGTATCTGCGGCGGTGTATGCTTCCTCCACTAAAGCACCTTCCTCCTCCTCCTCCTCCAACGCAACCTCTGTCTCGCAATCAAGATGTGTCAGCAGCACGTCGCCAGCAGTCGGTGTCACGCGGCGTGGCAGCACAGCGGTGGGCAAGCGTCAGCAGGCCGTGCTGAAACTACTCAGCTTAGGAGAGAAGAGGCACACGGCCCATGAACTGCTGCAGGGTCTGACAGAGCAGACCGACCGCTGGCTTGCGCCGCTGAGCCTCCAACCGGGCATGGTCGTGTGTGACAACGGCCGTAAGCTGGTGGCGGCTCTGCAGCTCGGCAGCCTCACGCACGTGCCATGCCTGGCCCATGTCTTTAATTTGGTGGTTCAGCGCTTTCTGAAAAGCTACCCCTACTTGTCATACCTGCTCGGAAAGGTGCGCCAGCTCTGCGCACATTTCCGCAAATCCCACACGCACGCTGCCACCCTGCGGACACTGCAACATAGGTTTAATCTGCCAGTGCACCGACTGCTGTGCGACGTGCCCACACAGTGGAACTCTACGCTCCACATGTTGGCCAGACTCCAACTGGAATAGTTGCAGTGGCGCAGTGGGAGTCAGCCTCCTCAATTATTTACAGAAGAGTGGCCCTGGTTGGCAGCCATCTGCCAGGTCCTTGGAACATTTGAGGAGTCTACCCAGGTGGTGAGCGGCGATGCTGCAATCATTAGCGTCACCATTCCTCTGCTATGCATCTTGAGAAGTTCCCTGCAAAGCATAAAGGCAGACGCTTTGCGCTCGGAAACAGAGGCGGGGGAAGACAGTATGTCGCTGGATAGTCAGAGCACCCGCCTGTCTATATCTCAGCGCGTTGAGGAGGAGGAGGAGGAGCATGAGGAGGATGAGGAGGAGGGGGAAGAGACAGCTTGGCCCACTGCTGAGGGTACAGATGCTGCTGGGCTGTCATCCTTTCAGCGTGTATGGCCTGAGGAGGAGGAAGAGGAGGAGGAGGAGGATCCTGAAAGTGATCTTCCTAGTGAAGACAGCCATGTGTTGCGTACAGGTACCCTGGCACACATGGCTGACTTCATGTTAGGATGCCTTTCGCGTGACCCTCGCGTTGCACGCATTCTGGCCACTACGGATTACTGGGTGTACACACTGCTCGATCCACGGTATAAGGAGAGCCTTTGCACTCTCATTCCCGAAGAGGAAAGGGGTTCGAGAATGATGCTATACCACAGGGCGCTGGTGGACAAACTGATGGTAAACTTCCCATCCGACAGCGCTAGTGGCAGAAGGCGCAGTTCCGAGGGCCAGGTAGCAGGGGAGGCGCAGAGATCAGGCAGCATGTACAGCGCAAGCAGGGGAACATTATCCAAGGCCTTTGCCAGCATTATGGCTCCCCAGCAAGACTGTGTCACCGCTCCCCAGTCAAGGCTGAGTCGGCGGGAGCACTGTAAAAGGATGGTGAGGGAGTACGTAGCCGATCGCACGACTGTCCTCCGTGACGCCTCTGCCCCCTACAACTACTGGGTGTCGAAGCTGGACACGTGGCCTGAACTCGCGCTGTATGCCCTGGAGGTGCTTGCTTGTCCTGCGGCTAGCGTCTTGTCAGAGAGTGTGTTTAGTGTGGCTGGGGGAATCATCACGGATAAGCGTACCCACCTGTCAACCGACAGTGCCGACAGGCTTACACTGATCAAGATGAACAAAGCCTGGATTTCCCCAGACTTCTCTTCTCCACCAGCGGACAGCAGCGATACGTAAGCAATACGTAGGCTGCACCCGCGGATGGAAGCTACGTTCTCTCTCACCATCCAAAACGGGGACATTTCTGCTTCATCAATCTGTGTCTAATATTCCTCCTCCTCCTCCTGCTCCTCCTCCTGAAACCTCACGTAATCATGCTGAACGGGCAATTTTTCTTAGGGCCACAAGGCTCACTCATATAATTTTTCTGAACAATTTTTATATGTTTCAATGCTCTTAAAAGCGTTGAAACTTTAACTTGAACCAATTTTTCGTTAAACTGGGCTGCCTCCAGGCCTAGTTACCACTTAAGCCATATTAACCAAAGCGATTAATGGGTTTCACCTGCCCTCTTGGTTGGCCATGGCCAATTTTTTGGATGTACATTAGCACTGTTGATACAGCAATTTTTGTGGGCCCTCGCCTACAGTGTAATCAAATGAATTTTTAGCCCACCTGCATTACAGCTGATGTTACATCCGCTGTGTTGGGCAATGCAATGGGATATTTTTGTGTATCGCCGGTGGGTTCCAGGGAGCCACCCATGCTGTAGGTGCACACGGAGTTTAACCTACATGTGTCCACTTGTAAAGAACCCCAGTCTGACTGGGGCATGCAGTGTGGGCCGAAGCCCACCTGCATTAAGCACGACATTACTACCTCAGCTGTGATGGGCACTGCAATGGGATATTTTTATGTACCGCCGGTGGGTTCCAGGGAGCCACCCATGCTGTCGGTCCACAGGGACTTCACAATAGGGAGTTGTACCTGCCTGTGTCTATGAATTAAAAACCGCGGTCTGACTGGGGCATGCAGACACCTTGACAGAATGAATAGTGTGTGGCACATAGGTTCCCCATTGCTATGCCCACGTGTGCAGCTCCTGATGGCGGTGGCACAGGATTCTATTTCTCATTGCTTCTGTACAGCATTGTGGGCTATCGCCCCGGCCCTTTTAAAGAGGGTCGCTGCCTAGCCGTGCCAACCCTCTGCAGTGTGTGCCTGCGGTTCCTCCTCATGGCAGACGCACTTCTAAATAGACATGAGTGTGGCGTGGCATGAGGGCAGCTGAAGGCTGCGCAGGGACACTTTGGTGTGCGCTGTGGGGGGGAGGGGGGGCGGTTGGGCAGCATGTAAGCCAGGAGAAGTGGCAGTGGAGTGTCATGCAGGCAGTGATTGTGCTTTGTTGGAGGTAGTGTGGTGCTTAGCTAAGGTATGCATTGCTAATGAGGGCTTTTCAGAAGTAAAAGTTTTTGGGAGGGGGGGGCCCCACTCTTGCCGCTATTGTGGCTTAATAGTGGGACCTGGGAACTTGAGATGCAGCCCAACATGTAGCCCCTCGCCTGCCCTATCCGTTGCTGTGTCGTTCCCATCACTTTCTTGAATTGCCCAGATTTTCACACAAGGAAACCTTAGCGAGCATCGGCGAAATACAAAAATGCTCGGGTCGCCCATTGACTTCAATGGGGTTCGTTATTCGAAACGAACCCTCGAGCATCGCGAAAAGTTCGTTCCGAGTAACGAGCACCCGAGCATTTTGGTGCTCGCTCATCTCTATTAAATAAGCCTTCACTGAATTGATCTCTTGAAATATAACTTTTATTAATTATAATACTTAAAATCAGAAGACTTCAAGACTAACAACATAAATTAAGTGACAAAATCACTATTATAACCCACTATGTCCGTTCATTGGTGGGACCTACCAGAATTCACATAAGAGATCCCAACCTTCCAGGTATAGGTCAAATAGGAGGTGTATGATCTCTATTCTCATGTGACAAAACCAAAGGGATCCCAGTTTCCAGTCTTCTTTGGCCAAAATTGTAGTTACATGAAGTGTAGGGAGGAACTACGACGGTCACACTACCCAGTATAGTGTCCTCAAACAGCAAATGAAGTGGGTAATTATAAAGCACTTGTGTTCAAATCCCCAGAAATAATATAGCAGGGATACAAGGCAAGTGTAGGTCTTAGTTGGGTAATGTCCCCAACTTTATAGTGGCAGGGAACAGAGACAGATGTAAATCTTTTTTAATGAAAGTCTCCAATTCGCCGCACTGAGTCAGAATGGATATCACAATATTGAACTGAATATATCCCAATGATGATATTCTATTTGTGGTATAAGTCAGTAAAACATATTGTTATGATGAAATTCTTGTAACACCATTAGGATTCTAGAAAAGTTGGTTTAAGGCTGCCTGTCCACGGGAAAATTTTCATTGCGTTCCCCACGACAATAATCTGTCCGTGGGGAACGCAGTGAAGGCTTTCCATAGCATTGCTATGGAAAGCGCAGCCCCCCTGTTCACGAGTGGAGAATCATAGCGATTCTCTGCTTGCGGGCCGCAAATCGTAGCATGCTGCAATTTACCAGAATCGTCAGCTCTCCCCTGCTCCCAGGCGGCGGCTCCTGCGGCAGAGATCTGCCGTATGATACAGCTACGCCCGTGGACAGGCAGCCTAAGAATGATTCTAGAAATTGTGATGCAGATGGTTCTATAGGGTCCTAAAGAAATCTAGTTTAGGACATCGTTGGCTGTCATTGGAACTAGTATGCCTCTATGATCCGTCTAGAACATAATGGTGTGAAATCTAAGTGTGATTGACATACCATGCAGCTACAACTTTGGTAGTATACTGTAAGGACTGCTAGTCACTAGTATCTGTGAGGTGATCCCTCCTGAATTAGTACCAATACCACTGAAATGCATTTGTGGTGGTCTTGGTTTGCTTCTAATAGTCAAAATCACTGCTGTGTGGCTAAGTGATTGATACAGCCCTTAGGTGGTCTTTATGTATCTAGGTACACAACACTCATTATATACTCAATTAGGAGTGATTTGGAGAACAGAAATTTTGAGTGACATAGACAACACAAAATGCATGGTTGGTCTATATTCCATTTTGTGTAGTTAGTAGTTGTAGGATGTGTAATAAGGTGGTGGGTTTTTCACTTTATGATTTGATATATTTGTACATATAGGCCCATTTATACTATTAAATGTTATATGTTAGGGATCAGGCTAGTGAAGTTATTCTTGTTAAAATGAAAGTGTTTATATTGCGCAAAAGTGGTAAAACATAATAAATAGAGATGAGCGAGCACCAAAATGTTCGAGTGCTTGTTACTCGAGTCGAACTTTCAGTGATGCTCGAGAGTTCGTTTCGAGTAACGAACCCCATTGAAGTCAATGGGCGACTCGAGCATTTTTGTATATGACTGGTGCTCCGCTAAGGTTTTCATTTGTGAAAATCTTAGCAAATCACCAAAGTCATGTAAAAAACACAGAAATGGATAGGGCAGGCGAGGAGCAACATGCAGGGCTGCATTTCGGGCTCCGAGGTCTCACTATTAAGCCACAATAGTGGCAAGAGTGAGGCCCCCCCCCCGCACTGTCAGCATAAAGATCGTTCTCCTCTGCCACAGCTGTAACAGCTGTGGCAGAGAAGAACGATGTTAGCCCATTGAATTCAATTGAGCCGGCAATACAGCCGGCTCCATTGAAAGCAATGGGCTGCCGGCGAGCGCGGGATGAATTTTCGGAAAGGGCTTAAAAATATAAACCCTTACCTGAAAATCATCCTAAAATGTGTAAAAAAAAAAAAAAAATGTATACTCACCTTTCCGCTGCAGCCGGAGTTCAGCCGCGTTTGGCCGCCAGTTCTCCTGAACTGCTTTCTTTAGTATTCAGCAGGTGGGGATTTAAAATCCCCGCCTGCTGAATGAGCTGCCTCTGATTGGTCACCAATCAGAGGCAGCTCTCACTCACCCATTCATGAATTCATGAATGGGTGAGTGAGTGCTGCCTCTGATTGGCTCAGCGCAGGGACCAATCAGGGGCAGCTCTCAGCTGTCATTCAGCTGAGAGCTGCCCCTGATTGGTCCCTGCTCTGGTGTTGGCATAATCATAATGACTCATAGAATAAAGGTAATATAATATTTATGTCACAGTGTAAATGCCATAAAAATAAATCACCAAAAAAATGGTAAAATAAATTGCTTTTTACTATTGACTTCAGCGGAAAAAAAATGTTTTTCAATTAATTGTGTGTACCCAAAATTGGTTCCTATAAAAACTAGAACTCATCTCACAAAATACAAGGTGTCATACAGCTACATTGACCAAAAACAATAATGTTATGACTACCGAAACATAAAAGAGGTAAAAAAATCCATTTAAGACAACTAAATTCTGCATCAAATATATTTACGAGACATAAATTCAAAATCTGGAATAAAAAAGTGACATTTTCGGGAGGGTATTTTGTGACTGTTTTAACGAGAAGTTTTAACATGACTGTTTGGGGCTTAAACCTGTTTATTAATAGAGCATGAAATTTTAATTTTACCTTTGGTGCTGGAATCTACTATTGTTACATCATATGTCAAGCAATAGGTCACATAAAGCTATAGAAAAATGTGTAAATTTATCATCCAGCATGAACCACTATCATAAATTGAACGCATTTTTAGACTGCCTGGTCTAAGTTTATGCCATCTACTAGACAGGATTAGTAAATCTCCCCATTGTTCTCTGATAAGAAAGTCCCTCTGAGTGCTCCATTCAGCTCTATCCTGTGAATTTTGGACTTTGTGCGGCTTTTGTAAAGACAAATATAAAATCCTACATTACATTTCCTGATGAGCCATTCAGAAGTAATTGGAATTCCTGCGGGCCGAAAATTGTGTTTACAAGAGGCGCAAGCAGACATCGTACTTCTATTCTTTTCCCAGCTCTTCAGACTGAGCACAACAAATTCTTATCTAAGCTAATGTCCTGGATGACGATTCGTAGAATACGCTACTATTTTACTGCCGGCAACTGCAGCTATGTTTGGGAGAAATGAACTAAATTGTCTCACTTATTGCCCTGGTCTTACAGCAAACTGTGGGCTGAGCTGTCGGCTGATATATCAGATCTCTCCTCTAGCGGATAGCAGAGAAGGGCTGAAGATTAGAAGGCCAGCGGATTAAAGCATGATTAGACGTACAGGTAGACTATAAGGTTTCCATAGAAACTTTAAACTGGTGGTTTTCTATGAAGCACATACTTAACCCTTTAGATTTTGGCACTCATACGCTAAAGGTAATTTGGAAAGTTTGGAGTAGTTGCTTCAGTTCATTGTAAAACTTCAAATGTATTTCAAGCTTTGCTAGAAAAGTTTCCTGGCTCCTGTAAAGCAAGCTAGGACTACTTTAACACGTACACTATCCTACCAAAGTAATTGGATATCTGAGCAATGAAGTAGTATTTACTTATATATGTAATGTAGGACCTCCTTTTGCCCTAATGACATTGGACACTGTCCATAGTATACTTTCTACTAATGTCTAATACACTTCAGCTGGTATTTCATAGAATCATAGAATGGTAGAGTTGGAAGGGACCTCCAGGGACATTGGGTCCAACCCCTTGCTTAGTGCAGGAACCTGCAAATGTCTGGTGAGTTCTCTCAAAAAAGATAAAGGCTGTTCATATATCTTGACCCGATGTTCAAGTTCATCCCAAAGATGTTTGATAGGGTTCAGGTGGGCACTTTGTGTGCAGCCTGTCCAATCGTGGAACTTCCATATTCTGAGACAAATGGAAAACAGTATTGGATTTGTGACAAGGCATGTTGTCTTGTTGGAAGCATTGCTGACCACTTCCAGAGTAGTACCACATTGTCCACAGAACATTATTGCCTGGAATGTCATGGTACATTTCCATTTTCCTGGTTCTTGCTACTAAACCAGCCAACTAAGACCATGCTATATTAAACATCCCTAGACCACAACGGAACGTCTGTCATACTTAACTGTTGGCACAACACACTTAAAGGGGTTGTACCGCGAAAGCAAGTGGGGTTATACACTTCTGTATGGCCATATTAATGCACTTTGTAATGTACATCGTGCATTAATTATGAGCCATACAGAAGTTATTCACTTACCTGTTCCGTTGCTAGCGTCCTCGTCTCCATGGTGCCGTCTAATTTCAGCGTCTAATCGCCCGATTAGACGCGCTTGCGCAGTCCGGTCTTCTCCCTGGTGAATGGGGCCGCTCGTGCCGGAGAGCTGGTCCTCATAGCTCCGCCCCGTCACGTGTGCCGATTCCAGCCAATCAGGAGGCTGGAATCGGCAATGGACCGCACAGAGCCCACGGTGCACCATGGGAGAAGACCCACGGTGCATCGTGGGTGAAGATCCCGGCGGCCATCTTGCTAAGGTAAGGAAGAAGTCGCCGCAGCGTGGGGATTCGGGTAAGTACTAAACGTTTTTTTTTTTTAACATATGCATTGGGTTTGTCTCGCGCCTATTGAATAAAAAAAAAACCCGTTTCGGCGCGGGACAACCCCTTTAAGTAAAAGGCATTTCCCAGGTGCCCTCTACACCCAGATATATCCATTTGAAGATGGAGTAGCGTTATTTGTCACTCCATGGAACATTCTTCCATTGTTCAACTGTGTAATGACGACACTTCTTGTACCATTGTAGACGGGGCAATACATTGCCATTTGTGATGGACAGCTTGTGTGCAATGGGGTAACCTGTATATCCAATAGCATGCAGTTCCCATAAAAAACTAGAGCTGACATCTACAAGGGTCTGCATGTTATGTAGCATGGTTTAGGACATGTTACATGCAAATAAGACAAGATCCATTCTACTGTTGGTGGTGTCCAAATACTTTTGGTATCATAGTGTACATCGCATTGTTTGGGAAAGGATGTCTCCTATTGAGAAACAATGATTGCTAATATTGGATCTGAACTCATCCAATGCTATTGTTATCCCTTTGGAATTAGTATGGGGAGCCAAGTAGGCATGTATATGGAGATTTATTGAAGGGATCACTGCTGACAACTTTTTTGGACAATTTCATGTTTTTTTCAATGCATGAATGATGCAGCAGTGAAGTCACTGTATGGCTCACAAACCCATTATTTGCTGCTGACAAGACATGGCAAAGAATGAGAAATTCAGTAGGCAATTATGCCACAATTTGTTATGACTTTTTGTCATGTTCCACAAACCATACCTGAACAAGCTTTGCTATGTGACGGAGCTCATTATCCTGCTGACAGAAAGCATTGTCATTAGGGAATGTCACTACTATGAAGGAGTATACTTGGTCTGTACAATGTTTAGGTAGATGGTACACATCAAGGTAACATCTAGATAAATGCCAGGATCAACGGTTTCTCAGCAAAACACAGCCTAGAATAGTGTCTCCTAAACTCCAGTCCTCAAGCCCCCTAACAGGTCATGATTTGAGGATATCCTATAGAGAGAATACCTGTGGCAATGTCTGAGTTAATGAGAATAATTATATCACCTCTGCAATACTATATAAGTCTTGAAAACGTGACCTATTGTATCAAACAGCTTGTCTTCTCCCCATAATGCATCCTGGAGCCATCTCTATGGGTAAGTGACCCATATGCACCCAATTGTCCACATGGTGAAAAAAAATGTGATTCATCAGACCATGCTGTCTTCTTCCACTGCCTCGTGGTTCAGTTTTGATATTCTTGTGCCCATTGTAGGTGCTTTCAGCAGTGGACAGGAGTCAATATGAGTCCTCAAACTGGTCTGTAGCTACACAGCCCCATACACAGCAAGTTGGGATATCCTGAGTGTTATGACGCCTTTTTTCAGCGCCAGCTGTAACTTTTTCTTCAGTTTGTGCTACAATAGTTCTTCTGTGAGATTGGACCAGATGTACTAGCCTTCACTCTCCGCGTGCATCTGTGAGTCTTGGGGTGCCCATGGCTCTGTCGATTGTCCACTGGTTATCTTTCCTTGGATCACCTTTGGTAGGTACTAACCACTGCATACCGGAATCACCTTGCAAGACCTGTCATTGTGGAGATCCTCTGTCCCAGTTGTCTAGACCTTCCAATTTGGCCCTTGTCACAGTACTCAGATCCTTACTCTTCCCATTTTTTATGCTTCCGAAACATCAACTTCAAGAACTGATTGTTCTCTTGCTGTCTAAAATATCTCTTTCTCAATAGGTGACATGAAGTGACCCACTGTGGCTCGGTGGGTCAGTCTGCCATTGCAAAAGCGGGCATGAAGGCAACCATCACTTTTTCGGGGAAGGTGGTACATACCAGCACAGCCATTAGATATCTACGATGCCCAGGATAATTAAACGAGTTCTGTCATTAAAAAAAAATGCTATACTTACCTATTCTTCCCCGTCAGTCTACTTACCAGATCTTTACCTCCCCTATCTTCTTCTGTCTCCTGCAGTCCGGGGGAATCACCTCACCTCCAGCTGGCTGATTTTTCTGCTTCCTGTGAAGTTACGTACATTGCCGTCAGTCTCCTTCCTGACAGCCAATGTACGTTACATCACAGTTTACAGGCCAGTAAGGAAAGTGCTGATCTACTTCAGAGAATGCTCATGCGAGCTATCTCTGAAATAGATTAGCATTCCTTCCTAGCCAGTGAATACCGTGACCTTCACTGACCATCTCAGAAGAAAAATTTGAGGAATGTAGCCTTCCTAACAAGTCATCCGGTGTGCGGTGACCTCTGGAGCACTGCAGAAGCTCAGTGAGGAGAAGATGTGGTAAGGAGACTGACAGGGGAGGAATAGGTGAGTATAGAATTTTGTTTTTTAATGCCAAAACCCCTTTAAGGATATAGTGGTTAGCGGTCTAAATCGAAGACACCCATGTCTCTCCTCCTATGTCAATTTGCAGGAAGAAAGTATCTGCCCCATGGGAGCCATGTCCCTCTATAAAAGCTTTCTTTCCAAGCCCCACCTCACTGTAGGTGTTTCCTTCCTCTATCTTCACTCAGTACTGCTGCTCACTGGAACCCCTTGCCATAGGTCTTCCTCATCTATATATATATAAGGGTGCTTTAAGACAGAACGATTTATTGTTCACATGAGCGGGTGAACAATGTCAGAGCTCGCTCACGCAGCCTGTTCATGCAGTTAGATAAATTGTTCGCTGGTTTGCTCGCTAAATCATTCCGTAATTCATATTCACTGTATGAATTAACGAGAACGACTAAACAATCAGTATTTATTCTGAATAATTAGTGAATGAGCCAACAATGATTTTCATGATTCCATTAAATGAATGAACAATAAAAAATGATTTATCACTTATCGAACGATCGTTGGCTGTGTTTACATTATTGTTCAAATTCGAACGATCCAGAAATATTTTTTAATGATAATCATTCAGTGTAAATGTATTCTAACTGTCAACTGACCATCAGCCATAGTGCGTGAAAGCCAGCAGCATCCACCCCATAAAGGGGGCATGCTAACAAAGTGATTAACACTATAAAACATAAGTAAAACAGTAATTTTCACCCATTAGAAGAATTAAATCGCTCTCCTTACATATAACAACAAGAACAATAAACATCTACTAAAAGACTAGCAAATTGGTACAGAGGACCCTACCCATGAGGGTTTACAATCTACAAGGGAAGGGGAAAGGAAACAGCAGGTTTCAGAAGAAGGTACTCATGTTGGGGTGGCAGCAGGGCTTCTGTAGGTCATGGGCCTTTCTTAAGAGGTGGGTTATACCTTTCAATTGTCAGTATATCGATGCTTACTAATTATTACAATATTGATTATTTTTGTTCCACGTCTTTCAGTCCAATTGACAAAAATTAACTTACTGATTTCCACTTTACCGAACTGAGTGGCGAATTTGCTAAATGATCTCATGTACATGGATGTAATGTGTGTTTTATACCATTTTTAAGATCTCCCTTCGCTCTTTGTAGATATAACTCAGTAAAAAATTCCTCCTGCGCTCTTAATCGGGGTTTTTTGCAAACCAAAAGGGAAACTAAAAAAGTCTCCACAATGAGGAAAATATATTTAATTGTACAATAAGTACATAAAAAACATATGACTAATAAAAATTCTTGCAACGCGTTTCGGCACTGTACCAGTGCCTTTTTCAAGCATGACACATTAAAACAAAGCATCTCTATTTATAGGATTACTTACATTTAGTAGTCACGGAGTCCGGAGCCTGCATCGTGGGACGCCAGTCTCCCCCTCGCTGACGTATTGATCAAGCGTCGGGTAGTTAAATATGACGGTACGATAAAGTTACGTCATTTACGTAGCTACGCAAAAAACTTACGCAGTTTACGTAACGGTGTCCGTACGTGCTGAGATCCGGACTCCGGCTAGTAAAAAATGTATTAAAACTGTGCTAAATAGCAATATACTTACAATCATGTATAGTAAATCAATACATATTATTAAATTACTGTTTTTTCTCTCAAAACTCTATTAATAAATTATCCATCTCCATAATTATAATATGTATATAATAAACCTAGCATTATTCCCATTCTTAATAACAACTAAATAAATAGACATGAAGGAAAGGTTTTTTTACAGATATATATACTAATAAAAGGATAAATACATGTCAAACTACTGTTATAATATGCATAATCTCTACTTATATCTACCAAGTAGTAATTAAAACCAGCTGTTATACACAATTTGATATTCTCCTGCAATATAGTGTCCCTCATATTTTTTCTAACACCTCATTCAATCCAACCGGTACTAACGAATCCATTCTATAAATCCAGAACATCTCTCTGGCTTTTAATTGTGCAAAAGAATGGTTGCGGATATGTTCCAGTGGTGTGATGCGCAAATCCTTGGGGTTTTTTTGATGTTCTGTTGCAAAGTGCCGTGAAACACTATGTTTCATATAACCCACAGATATATTAAATCTATGTTGGTTTAATCTAGAACTTAGAGTGTTAGTAGTGCGACCAATGTATTGCAATCTACATGGGCATTCTATTAAGTAGATTATAAAGCGGGAACAACAATTAAGGAATTGGTTTATTTTTATATTTTTCTTTTGTCTTTTACAATAAACCTCTTTCCTTCCTTGTCCAATACTGTCGCAACACTTGCAGCGCTTTCTTCCACATTTATACACTCCAACCGTTGTGGGTATGCTGTGTTTTTTATTCTGGAATTTTTTTACCGGATTTGAGGGAGCTAATGCGTTTTGTAGAGTTTTATTCCTACGGTAGACGATTTTCGGTTTATTCTGAATTTCTCTATGAAGTATTGGGTCTCTCATCAAGATTTCCCAATTTTTATTAATAATTTTTTCTATGAGATTATGCTGTGTATTGTATTTTGTGACAAATAAAACATTCTTTTGGGTATCAAATTTATCTTTTTTCTTCTGGGTTTTTTCTATATGATTTGAATCTATACTAGCTTTATGGTAAGCGGCTTCGATCAGTTCAGGAGGGTACCCTTTATTTTTGAATCGCTCCTTTAAAATTAGTGCTTGGGATGAATACATACTTGTCGAGGAACAATTTCTGCGTATCCTCCTGAACTGACCGAAGGGGATATTGGTTTTCCACTCTTTTTTATGACAACTAAAAAAATTTAAAAAACTGTTACAATCTGTGGGTTTAAAATGGGTACGTGTCTGTATTGCACCTTCTTTGGCTGTTAAAACCAGATCTAAAAAAACTACTTCAGTTCTACTTATATTACTCTCAAATTTCAAATTGAATTTGTTGTCATTAATCTCAAGTAAAAACTCATTCAGATCTTCCAAGGTACCCTCCCAAATAAATAAAATGTCATCAATGAAACGCCTATAAAACGAGATTCTCTCGTCATAAAAAACATTTTTTTCGAAAAAACCCATAAATAAATTAGCATAACTAGGGGCAAATTTTGTCCCCATTGCTGTACCCCTAGTCTGCATATAAAATCCTTCATTATAGGTAAAATAATTGTTATTAAGAATAAAAAAAATAGCTTCTAATAAAAAATTTTTTTGTACAGATGGCATAAGGGGGTCACTCTCTAAAAAATATGATATCGCTTCCAGACCTAAATGGTGTAAAATATTAGAATAGAGGGAGGACACGTCCAATGTCACCCAAATTGACGTGTCTCTCCAAGTGATGTCTTTTAGAAGGGTTAAAATATGCCCCGTATCCTTAATATAAGATGGTAAATGGATTACGTATCTCTGCAGATGTTTATCAATATATTCTGAGAGGGGGCTTGTTATAGAGTCGATACCTGAGATTATCGGACGCCCTGGTGGTTCTAAAGTGCTTTTGTGCACTTTCGGTAAAAAATAAAAGTAAGGGATCTCTGGATTACGATTATACATAAATTTGTATTCATCTTTTGAGATACAATTATTTTCCAGAGCGTTCTCTAAAAACATATACAGGGCTTCTGAAATTTTTTTCGTCGGATCAAAAATTAGTTTTTTGTAGTAACTTTCGTCGCTTAAAATCCTCATGGCTTCTCTATTATAATAATCCCTATCCATTATCACTATGCCTCCTCCTTTGTCTGCCTTTTTAATAATAATCTCTTTATTCTCTGCAAAATTTTTTATAATGGTTGATTCTTTTCTATCCATATTGGAGATACTGCTGTTTTTCTTGTTACACATAATGGAAAAATCATCCAAAACATTCTGGTAAAACAAATCAATAAATTTGCCCTTACTCTCAATGGGAAAAAAATGACTTTTTGGTTTCAGATCAGTTAAAATGGGTTCGTATATATCAAATGGCTTAATCGTCTCACTGTTAGGTGGACGATTATCCACTTGTAATGCAAAATGTCTCTTCAACGTAAGATTCCTGACAAGGGAGTTTAAGTCCACAAATAGATCGTATAAATCTGCCTGTTTTGAGGGGCAGAAGGATAACCCTTTCGCAAGAATCTCAGCTTCCTTCCGTAATAGAATATGCTTAGATAGGTTGAATATACCTATTTCTCTAGCTTCCTGATTATCTACTACTAGACATTTAGTTTCGATTTTTTGATTATTTTTGTTGATACGCTTACCCCCTCTTTTTCCCCTTCTTCTTGTAAACTTCTTTTTTTCGTTGTTCTCATTGGGGACAGGGGTTGGTAAAATTGGAATATTTTCTTTGACTGAATTAGAGTGGAATGTGTCGGTGTCGCTGTTAGTAATGGAAGTAGAGGGTCTACCGTTTGACGTATCTGTGTTTGTGGCATAGTGTTCATATTGAATGGTTGATTTTTTTGATCGGACTTTGATAAATCCGATACACTTATCTCTAAAAAATTAGGGGGAGAGTCAGCTAGTGGAGAACATAATAAATGGGTTTCTATCGGATGTCGTGTATCCTTTTTGGGAGATAGTATCGTGACTTTTTTTCTTTTTACATACTGTTGTTCCTGACTGTAATGATTGTTTTCTAAAACTAAAGGGGAAAATTCTATCAATGCAGGAGAAGAAACTTTGATTGGAGTGTTTTGTGGGGAAGTCGGACATGGAATTTTCATTGAAGAACTCTGCACCAATGACGTGTTATTATTCTTTTTATATTTTTCTAATAGTTTTAAGGATGCTTTTGATGTGGATGGCTGCTCATCTAAATTTTCATTCTCTAAATTAGTGTGTTTTACCATGTTTTTCTTTTTTGTTGAGTTCTTTCCTATATTGACTTTTTTTGTGTCTATTGTTTTGTTTTCTTCTTTATTTTTATCTTTATTTTTATTTTTATTTTTTATTTTAATTTTATTGTTAGTTTTATTCTCTTTATCCAATACTACTCTATTCTCTGTTCTTAATTTTGTCGACTCCTGTGTGTCTGATCTATTTCGGTTGGTAAAAACTCTTGTTTTGCCCGACCACCAATTGTTGTTATTTTTATTTTTCTCTTTATGTTCCTGTATGTTGTTCTTAGATGTAGGTGTTTGTTGATTGCCATGTTTTTTGTATTCCCATGAAAAAAATGTTTTTTGATCAAAATCTATCAAATCTCTTTTGATTTTTACAAATTTGCGGAACAATATGTTAATCTCTTCTATATTAATATACCTAAGAGCATATTCAAAATCTTCTTTATGACAAAAATCTGCTATAAATGTCACTCTCTGTAGTAGAGTTACCATAATGTTACGTCTTTGTGTTATAATTTTGTTCAAAATCAAGTTGGAGAATGTATCCAACATTAGACGCCATTCGCCGGAAAACGTTTTGTCACCGGGGAAGGCAGATCTAATGTTCACCCTTAAACCTCTTGGAGCAATGTTATTGTCCTTATAAATATGTAGTGACATCCAATCTAATGTATGTCGCCATAATGCCAAAAAAATGCTATACTTACCTATTCTTCCCCGTCAGTCTACTTACCAGATCTTTACCTCCCCTATCTTCTTCTGTCTCCTGCAGTCCGGGGGAATCACCTCACCTCCAGCTGGCTGATTTTTCTGCTTCCTGTGAAGTTACGTACATTGCCGTCAGTCTCCTTCCTGACAGCCAATGTACGTTACATCACAGTTTACAGGCCAGTAAGGAAAGTGCTGATCTACTTCAGAGAATGCTCATGCGAGCTATCTCTGAAATAGATTAGCATTCCTTCCTAGCCAGTGAATACCGTGACCTTCACTGACCATCTCAGAAGAAAAATTTGAGGAATGTAGCCTTCCTAACAAGTCATCCGGTGTGCGGTGACCTCTGGAGCACTGCAGAAGCTCAGTGAGGAGAAGATGTGGTAAGGAGACTGACAGGGGAGGAATAGGTGAGTATAGAATTTTGTTTTTTAATGCCAAAACCCCTTTAAGGATATAGTGGTTAGCGGTCTAAATCGAAGACACCCATGTCTCTCCTCCTATGTCAATTTGCAGGAAGAAAGTATCTGCCCCATGGGAGCCATGTCCCTCTATAAAAGCTTTCTTTCCAAGCCCCACCTCACTGTAGGTGTTTCCTTCCTCTATCTTCACTCAGTACTGCTGCTCACTGGAACCCCTTGCCATAGGTCTTCCTCATCTATATATATATAAGGGTGCTTTAAGACAGAACGATTTATTGTTCACATGAGCGGGTGAACAATGTCAGAGCTCGCTCACGCAGCCTGTTCATGCAGTTAGATAAATTGTTCGCTGGTTTGCTCGCTAAATCATTCCGTAATTCATATTCACTGTATGAATTAACGAGAACGACTAAACAATCAGTATTTATTCTGAATAATTAGTGAATGAGCCAACAATGATTTTCATGATTCCATTAAATGAATGAACAATAAAAAATGATTTATCACTTATCGAACGATCGTTGGCTGTGTTTACATTATTGTTCAAATTCGAACGATCCAGAAATATTTTTTAATGATAATCATTCAGTGTAAATGTATTCTAACTGTCAACTGACCATCAGCCATAGTGCGTGAAAGCCAGCAGCATCCACCCCATAAAGGGGGCATGCTAACAAAGTGATTAACACTATAAAACATAAGTAAAACAGTAATTTTCACCCATTAGAAGAATTAAATCGCTCTCCTTACATATAACAACAAGAACAATAAACATCTACTAAAAGACTAGCAAATTGGTACAGAGGACCCTACCCATGAGGGTTTACAATCTACAAGGGAAGGGGAAAGGAAACAGCAGGTTTCAGAAGAAGGTACTCATGTTGGGGTGGCAGCAGGGCTTCTGTAGGTCATGGGCCTTTCTTAAGAGGTGGGTTATACCTTTCAATTGTCAGTATATCGATGCTTACTAATTATTACAATATTGATTATTTTTGTTCCACGTCTTTCAGTCCAATTGACAAAAATTAACTTACTGATTTCCACTTTACCGAACTGAGTGGCGAATTTGCTAAATGATCTCATGTACATGGATGTAATGTGTGTTTTATACCATTTTTAAGATCTCCCTTCGCTCTTTGTGTGGGTTGTGAATCCAGCTGAGCTTATTGATCCGTGGATCTATCTTACTATCTTGCTGTCCTAGCATGGAATAAAAATTGAATTGATTTTATGGCTGTGGCCTCTGAATGACATTGTTTAGAAATGAATGATGGAGTGAATTGTGAGTATCCAGCTACCTTGAAAGGTATTAATTGCAAACTGGGGAATTCGTTCTCTTCTAGATTTGGTTTTGTGAGCTCTGCAACAGAATTAGGAGGCCAATTAACAGAAGAAATAAAATAAAATTCTACAGGTTTAGCACTTTCCGAACAGAAGTCAATGGATTATGATAGAAGCATTGATGGGCCTTCAGTGAGCATATCATAAATGGAAATCCAATAACTTTCCATCTAGCCCAATCGTTTATTGTTGTTGTCAGCATACACTGACATGGGACAAGAACTAATATCATGTGGGACCCTATGTACCCATTGAAGTGCAGCAACTCAACATGGCATCAATTCCACAAGTGGATGAAAGACATTTAGGGGGATGTTGAGCCATGCCATCTGGTTAGCCACCCACAGCTCCGTGGTATTTTGTAAGCACAGGATCTTCATTGTGAATGGACCTCTCCACCACATTTTATAAATAATTGATTGCACTCATATCGGCCACATTATTTGTATGAACTATCTAGAATGCTTCTCAAACCAATTCAGAACAACTTTAGCTTGACAGTACAGTGCATTATCCTGCTGGAATATCCCATCATTGTTGGGGTACTTGAAGTTAATAAGGGTCTGCAAATGGTCCCAAAGCAGTAAAATGTAAAACTTAATGGGCATCAGTCAATGGCATGTTTAGATCAACCAGTAGACCCAACTTATGCCATAAGAACCCAGCCCACACCAATATGGAACCACCACCAACCTGCACAGTGCTTTGCTGACAACTGTGGTCAATGGCTTTATGGAATCCTTCCATAGACAAACCTTGAACAATTGGTGCTGTGACTCATTGGAGCATGCCTCATGTTGCCAGTTCTCTAGGGTTCAGTTAGCAACCTCATGAGCCCAGGTAGGCGCTACGTCTGGTGTCATATTAACAGAATCTTGTGGGTCTGCTGGGTCTTTTGCTCCCATATCCCTGCTGGAGCTATGTGTTTTAGCAAGATACATCCAGTTATAATCATGAAGCACCCATGGGCGACCACTGTGGGTCGTAATGCCTTCTTATATCAACCTAAGGGTGCGGGCAGACGAGCGTAGGCGTATTTACGTTCGCACGAGCGCAACGTATAATCGCCCGAGCGATCGTTTTTCACTGATCACGACCAGAGCTAGAAAGCGTATTTTCGTTTGTTCCTACTTTGCAAACGGTCTTTTCGGCGATCGAATATGCGTTGGCGCGTATTTCGGTCGCATATGTTCCGTTTTTTTTTTAATTGCCGTTTTTACGCGCCGTAAAATCGCCCATGTGAACGAATACATTCGAAACCATTGCCTCAGATGGTCACGTATATACGTTTGGTCGCAAAAACGCGCCGTTTATGCGCTCGTCTGCCCGCACCCTAACTCACGAGATTACACCTCACAACTTACACACAAGTTGATAATGAGTTTACATGCCGCTATTCCATCACTTTTTGACATGTCACTGTATACACCAACCACCTATAGTAAAACAAAAAAGGGTGCAGATTTCAAATCAGTGACAAGAAAGTTTATGATCATGATACCAATAAAGGTTACATAAGTGCAACTCCTCAACTCCTGTTGATATCTTAATTTAGGATAGTTTAACATCTTAAAAGAGTATTTTAACTATTGCCGGCTGCACATGACCAAGGTTGGATTTCACATGCGGGAGCCTACAGCAGAATCCAGATCTGACCACGGACGGTGACCCTGCGTACCTGCTCTCTTCTGTATTGCTGATGACCGCGGATGCTAGCCGTTGGTCATGTGCAGTACAGGTTTTTTCTTAAATGTTTGTTTTTCCTGTGCCATTGCTAGGTGATGATGCGGGTACCCACAGCATATCCACAATGTCAATTGCGGAAGGGCTGCAGGTCAGATGGCTTTCATTGACTTCAATGGAAGCCGTCCGTGCAGATCCTGCTGAAAAATAGAACATGCTGGGATTTTAAATCTGCTCACGGAAATCGCAATCGTGTGAGTGACCAATGCCAATTCTTCTTTTCTTTCAATGGGTACAGAATACTGCGAATTGTCAGCGAAGGTGATGATCGTGGATTAAAATCCGGTTGTATGCCATCGGTGTAACTTCAATACTTTTATACAATTATGCACTCTCTATGGTTACAGACTGCAAACAAACCATGTGTAGTCCGATCCTGCAGTGATGTGTAAATGGCATGGACTCCAGAACCAGGCATAGCCACTTTTACAGATGAACTGAAGGGGATATGGTTCCCACAGGAGCACTATCACCCCTTCATTGAGCTTCGATTGAACCCCACCAATCAACCATTGATGGTTTCGATATTAAAGTCCTGGAAAGTTGCTTTAAGAATTTCCCATAGCCAGAAGTTGAGACATACAGTTCAGTTGCAAGTAATGTACTCGCTAATCCAGTTCCAATATTCTGTGTACCCTGTCACAAGATGTACTTCTCAATTAGTCATGAGGACAGGATTTGATGTATTGCGGCATGCTAGAATTTTGCAAACCACAAACTTTATTTTGAGCTGGAGCTCTCCATACCACTGGGTCACATTTAGGCTTCCAGTTGTAATCAAAGTGCTTAATAAAGGAATTAACAATGGGAAGGAAATGGTCTTGTATGCAAAAATTATATATTAAAGGTTGTCGGAGCTGAGTTAATTACAGCAAGTGTACTTTACTAAGCAATCATGTAATTATTACTGTATATATTATGTACCAATCAGCGCCTGTGATAGAGGGCAGCAGAGGCAGGATAAGGTCCAAGACAGCTGTACAATGCTAAAGGTCTAAGGATGATGAGATGCAGTTATTAATCTGCTCTATACAAAGACCTTGCTTTAGATCCTCTGATTCTAGCTGCTATTCAGGTTGTATTGTAAGATGCTTATAATTACATGGATCTATTATATAGATCTTAGCACAAATCTGTCTACTGGGAGAAGCTGCATTGATGGCTTGTTGACCTGCTATAATTTATTAGCGCAATTAATTTCTATAGCAACATAAGCATTATGTAAGTAACCATTTAGAATTACAGTACAGGTTGGTATACCTTTGCATTGGCATACTAAATGTTTTTAAAGGGGTTGTTCAGAATTAGAAAAAAAAATGAAACAGTAGAGAATGTAATAAAATAATAAAAAACAGCATCCAGGTGATAAATCCTCGTCAGTCCATCTCTGATGTTCCCATCTATTGTTTAAGGGGTTGTCCAGTTGTAAAATAGTTTGAATGAGGTTCATCACTTGTGACTCCCACGGATAAGCACATTTGTGCATTGAGCCGAGTTCTGCAGGAAGCAGACAGCTCCGTTCTTACAGCACTTATCAGGCTTGGTATTGCAGACCAAGTTTCCATTGAAAGGAATGGGAATTTGGCCTGCAATACCAAACCTGACCACTGCAGTAAGAACAGAGCTGTCTGCTTCCGGCAAAAATCAGTTCAGTGCCTAACCTCGGGTGAGGGGCTTCTTGAACCTCAACTGTTCTACTGTTGATAATCTGTCCTGAAGATAGGCCATCAATAGTTTACAGCTGGACAACCACTTTAACATACCAGCATGTGACATCAGAAGCCATTTACTCTATGTGTTGCTTAAGTTTAACTCTTGGACAACCCGTTTAATGAGAAATAATGACAAACATTTGCACCTGTTTAGACAAATTTTTGCATAAATTCGGCCCTGGCAGCTTTAATCATAGGGCAAACAATGCAGGTGAACCTGCCCCCTGGCACCACTTTCAATTGTATTCACAACCCCAGGATCTGAGTACAGTTGAAAAGTATTGCAGGGATTATAAAATAGCAAAACAAGATATATTCAGCTCTTATGTGTTCCCACAGCTTCATTCCCGCAGTCTCTGCTTACTTTCATGTCCAGTGATCACGTGTCCATTTGTCTGTATGATCACTGTGGCCAATCAACGGTCTCAATAACAGTGAGGCTCTATGGCCTTCAGTGCATGGGTCATCTATGTAGAAAGTCTCATGACCGCTGGACCCAGTAGTGAGCAGAGACTGCAGGGCAGCAGCATTGGGGAGTGTGTCCTTCTGAATTAGGTGGGCATGACTGTTTACTAATTTTAGGGGAGACAGGGGAACAGGGCGATGACACAGAGGAGGCAGGAAGACGGGAGGGCCCATTTTAATACCTGTGCACTGGGCTCACTGTGGTATTAAAATAGCTTTGCATTTGGGAGACCATTTTAAAAAGTCCACCAAACAGAAAGCCCAAACAGGGTGTACATGCACTCTTGGCACCGTTATGGCACAATTTTCAGCCTAGAGAGGTTTCTAAATACAGCTTAGCTAGTGTGCTAATTGGTGTAGCACAACTTAAAATTAAATAAAGGAGTTGTCCAGGATGAAAAAAAAAATCTAACAACAAGGAATGTGATAAACAAAAAAAGTACTTGTTCTATCCCCAGTCATGCCAATGTCACTGTAGCTAAGATAGTGCTATTAATGAATGAATAGCTAAGCACTATCTGTAATTGGCTGAGCGCTCAGCCAATAGTTAAGCACTAGCTGCTATTGGCTGAGCACTCAGCCAATCAGCACAGCCCTTTCAGAAGGCAGGGATTTTAATATCCCCACCTGCTGAAAGTGCTGGACAGCAGTGTCGGGGAGCCAGCCGGAGGATGCGTCTGAGCGGCGGAGAGGTAAGTAAATTTAAAAAAAAAAATTTTTACCACTTATTGGTGCTTTTCAGGGAAGGGCTTATATTTCAAGCCCTTTCCTGAAAATCATACTGCAGGGTTTGCTACAAACCACTGCTTTCAATGGGATCGGCAGCAGTGCCGATCCCATTGAAAGCAATGGGATAGCATACTGCAATTCGGCGACAGCTGTCACAGCTGTGGCAGAAGTCCGTGGTATGCTCCATATCTTTTCAATAGGGCTAGCGCTGCTGCCGCTGGCCCCATTGAAAGGACTGGTGATATCCCGGAGTGATCCCGTTTTTTTTCCCGCACTGCGCTGTGAGAGTTTTCACTTACTCTCGCAGTGCAGTGGAGGAAAAAACGCCAGTGGGTGTCCGCCCTTAGAGTCATTTAAAAAGGTAAATTTTATGTATACGTATTTTGGTATACTTGGACAATGATGAAGCCATGAAGAAGGGAATTACATATAATATGGAACACGTGGAAAAAGACCTACATCAAAGAGAGTAAGAAGCTGCTCAAAGAAGCAGAGAGCAGAAAATTAACATCTGATCAGAGGTTGCTCATAGGGCGGTACCATTAAATTAGTATACAAATTGGATAGGGCTTTGTAGGTAAGGGTGAACTTTTGAATTGCGTTTTCTGTGTGATGGACGGTTAGTGGAGGGACTGGGGCAACATTTGAGAATTAAGAGAAATGACAAACGAGTGTACAGGGAAAGTTTAGGATACACTGGAGTTGTCAGTAGTGTTGAGCATACCAAAACAGTTTAACCCTTTGAAGAATAGAAGGAAAATGACAAAAGAATAGAAGAATCTTCTCCCATTCTTCTTATTATATTCTTGTTCTTCTATGTACATTACCTTTCATCCTCTTTCTTCGTTCCTTTTTTTCTTTGTCTTGTTCTTTTATGTCTTCTTTTTAATCTTTTTTCTCTTCATTAGCTTTGCCTAAAAAACAGCTCGAAATTACTTATATTCCTACGTGACCTAAAAGTGTTATACAGGGCTTTTATGGCTTTTAGACAGTGAAGTTCACCAGTTTTAGAGGTATTGTGAAGTTCTGATTTGGTTCAAAGTAAGTTGGCCAAACCAAACTTTTTGCCCAAATTCGTCAAATCGTCTGAAGCAAACTTTTTAAAGTTCTTTCATCACTAGTTGGCAGTCTATTAATCGTAGGTTAGATTAATTGACTGTGAGATTTAGAGTATGGTATTGCTACGATTGAACCAGGATAGGTAAGAAAGTATATAGAAGCCAATGATAGAATAAAACATAAATTGTGTATAGGACTTGCTCTGTTCTATGATGGTTTAATTAATATGATGCAAACCAAAAGTAGGAAAGATTGGTAAGACTTTAAATCGGTGCATTATGAAACAAAAAAATATAGCAAAGATGACCCCTGACTGTTGAACAGTGAGAACCCTACATCACACTAGAATGGGACAACATTTTACTCCCAAAACTCTAGCAATTGGTCTCCTCACTTTCCAAACTTTTACAGACATTGTAAAAAGAAGAGGGGATGCTACACAATGGTAGACGTACCCATGTCTCAACTTTTGTGAAATGTGTTGCTGCCATCAATTTCTAAATAAGTTAATTTATTTAAATGAAATAGAAAAATGTCTCACTTTCACCTTCTGCTATATGTTCTATTGTGACTAAAATATGATTATATGAGATTTCAAAATCATTGCATTCTTTCTTTCTTTGCATTTATTTACACTTTACACAGCATCCCATCTTTTTGGCCAATTGGGGTTGTACTTACCTCTCTGTAGCCCCAGGATCCAGCACTACAGCCCCGCTATCATCCTGGTGATTGTTGTGACAGATGATGTCACAGAAAATCAGGTGACCTCTGCAGCCAATGAAAGGATGCAGCATCACCACTCATTCTCCTGGCATCAGTGTACACATCCTAAACGCCATAATGCCAAGAGTTCGGGAACATGTTGCTGCAGCCTCTCATTGGCATTCCTATTGAAGTGGGGTTGCCCAGTCCCCAAACAACCTTTTTAATATACTTGCATTAAAAACTTTGTACCAGCTTCTCTGCAATCCACTCTCTGTTAAGTACAGAATATCTATCGTAAATGTGATTCAAGGGCATTTCAATAGCAACAGGGGGAAGACTATCTTCACAGATGGATCCCCTGCATTCACAGACTGCAGGCTGACAGATCTGATAACGATCTTCACAGTCTCAGCCTCACTTGCTGTTACAGTCTGTGGGTACGTGTCTAACTATTTGTCCACAATGACTCTAAATGCCTGATAGTACTTGGAAAGCAGATGGGTGGGCATTCGGATACTGCTTCCCTGATGATTGGACCAAAGACAGTGAAATAGAGCATGAGACGTAAGGGCAAGGAAGTCAGGACAGTGAACTACTAGCAGAATGCTAGGCTTGTTAACATGCTCCCTCCCTGATAGTGGATTGCAAATCACAAAAAATGGGGAAGATCACCTGAAAATGAGAATGTAGAGACATGAAACAGGGCACAAACAGAAGTAAATAAGTGGGTAAGGAGAATCTGGTGTACTTTAGAAAGCTTGTTGAAAACTCAGGTATGCTTTAAAACATTCATCCAATCATCCACCATTTATCATGTTTTTCCATTGAAGGATATTTTGACATTTTAGAACTTTGGTTAAGACACGTTCAGACAGCACAAAGCCATGCAATAAGCACTGTCATTGCTTCTTCTTATTGCAAAAAATGTTTTTTATTTGTAACATACTTATCAACTAACAAGGTCATAATAGGTGTGAAAAGCAATCTCGATATTCCAGACAATAGCTAATGAAGCCTCTGTGGATGAAGCTATTGGAAAAGGGATTAAGAGGTGAGCAATGTGAATAGGAACCAGACCTTAGCGATTTCCTATTGATTGGATGAAGCTTATTTTGGGAAAAGATGGCAAATGAATGACCTAATTGTTTCTTTTGTTTGAACATATGATCAATGACAGAATAAGTAACCTTCAGAAATGCTGTCTGGAATACACAGTGTACCCCACTGCTTAGATGATCTAAATTCATGTAACTTTATTTAGATTGCAAACTCTTTTGAAAACATATGAAATGTAAGCCAATAAAATCAGTGTATTACGTTTGTCCACGCACAGCATATTTAAAGGGAGGTTCCACACAAATACTACTGATGCCCTGTTTTCAGGACAGGTCATCAATAGTTGATCAGCTAGGGTCCACCGGTCGGGTCCCCAGCCAATCAGCTGATCAGGTGCTTGCTGTCAGCGCCACAATATATAGCGGTCAGAGCTGAAGCAATGCTCTCCGACATGTGTAGTGACCAGTGCTTGTAATTGGAGTACTTTGTAAGAAGGAGACATCAGGGTTAGCGTGCCTAATAAGGGTTTACATTAGACTATCACTAGGTATTCTAAACTATAAATTTCAATCTCTAATTCTATGACTACTGTGGAATAAATTATTAACCCCCTAGAACACCAAAGTTAGTGACATTACCCCTCTACTGTCTTAAGCCTAATGCACACAGGAGCTCCGGAGCTCCGTATCCTACAGCAAATACAGCCCATAGGACATGCATTGAAAAATGCATTTCCATGCCCACGAGCGGAAATCAACTGTGATATTCTGCTCGCGGGGAGGAAATCGCAGCATGTCCTATTCTAGTGTGAGCCTTGCAGAGGCTCATACGGCTGCATCATCTATGACATGCCAGCTCTGCACTGTGCTTGTGCGCCAGCCGGCACATCCACAGTGCAGAGTGAAGATGCCAGACAGGTAAGCCTGGGGTCACTGCAGAGGCACAGGGCCACATCCCGCTGCGAGAATCTATACCTCTAAACCAATATGGCTTAGGCCTAGATCTTCAGGGCTGCACCAGAAGTCACCAGTTTTCACCCTTTAACCCCTTAACGACCGCCCCATCGGGAAACTACGTCCTCAGAAAGTGGGCCTTAATCCTAGAGGACGTAGTTTTATGCATCCTCTTTGGATTGATGCCCACTGGCCTGAGGACGTGACAGCTCCATGCTGTCGGTGCCCGCAGGTAGCCGACAGCATGGAGCTGTCATCCCAGGATGCGGGCAGTCCCCCCCGGCATTGCGATCGGCGCTATAAAATGAATAGCGCCGATCGCAAAAAAGTAAAGAAAACAGTGTAAAAAAGTAGTAATTCAGCTGCTATGATGGATCGGATCCATCACGGCAGCTGAAAATACTCACACGGCTTGTCGGCGGTGTCCCCCGGAGATCTGGTCCTCCCGGACCCGCCGGCGGTCTTCTGCGCATGCGCGCCAGACGATGACGTCACGCGCACGCGCAGAAGCCCGGGTGTCCCCGGCAAATTTAAAATCTCCTGGCTCCCGGCTCCTGAAGGTAGCCGGGAACCAGGAGGTGTTACCGGGGACCACTGTGAGCGGTCCCCGGGCCCGCGATCACCGCTATCCATTGCGATAGCGGTGATCGCGAAAAAGTTTAAAAAGTAAAACAAAAGTAAAGTTTCACCACACCTCATGGATCGGATCCATGAGGGGAGGTGAAGATACTCACCCCCGGTCCTCTGCGATGTCCCGATGTCCCGGGACCCGAAATCCCCGTCTGCGCATGCGCGCCCGATGATTGACATCGGGCGCGTGCACAGAGGGGCTCGAGCCCCGGGAAATTCAAAATTGCTCTGCTCCTGGCTGCCATGTGTAGCCAAGAGCAGAGGGATGTCACCAGGGACATGATCACTGTCATCCAATGGATGACAGTGATCATGTAAAGTAAAAAAAAAGTGCAAAAAGTAAAAAAAAAAAAATAAAAAGGGGTAAAAGGTAAAAAAAAAAAAGTGCAAAAAGTTTTAAAAAGTTAAAAAAAGCTTGCGTTTCATCTCCCCCCACGGATCATATCCGTGAGGGAGGATGAAATGACGTACCTAAGGCCTGCGGAATTATCCGCGGACCTCAACCCAGCTTCTGCGCACGCGCCCGTCACCAATGTGGCAGGCGCATGCGCAAAAGCCGTGGTTTTTTAAAATCTCCCTGCTCCTGGCTACAAAACTTAGCCGAGAGCCTGGAGATTTCACGGGGGGCCGCGGTGAGCGGTTCCTGGTCACGTGTTCGCCGTTATCCAAAGAATAATGGCGATCACGTAAAAGTTAAAAAAAGGTGAAGCTTCATCTCCCCTCACTGATGCGATCGGTGAGAGGAGATAAAATTTTTTACCGGAGGCCTCCATATTTGCACCCCGACGCAATCTTCTTCCGTGAACTTTCCCGTATTCTGCGCATGCGACCGCTGGCAAAACACCGGACACATGTGCAGGAGTCGGGGAGCACAGGAAACTTAATATCTCCTTGCTCTCGGCGACCAACGGTCACCGAGAGCCTGGAGCAGTGACGGGTGGCCTCGTTGAGCGGTCCCCGGTCACGTGAAAAATGGTAGCGATCTACCTTTGGCCGGTCTCACATGACCGGATAGGAATTACGGATTCCGCATGCGTTTGATCCGCGGTAATACGCAGATCAGTCGCATTGGATTACACAATTCCGCTCACATTAGCGGGTTGGAATTGCGTAATCCACTCGCAGAAAAGAGAACGCAGCAGGTTCTATTTTACCGCGGATATCGGCAACATAGAGCCCATTGTGCTCCATGGTCATGGATATACCTGCAGCCCATACGCAACTACGTTGTATACGGGCTGCAGGTACCTGTATCATCGCTAAGCGATGGTGCGGGAAATACAAACAACAACAAAAAAAGTGTACTGCGCATGACCGCCCGTGTAAGTACGCAGTTATGCGCAGTACATTACGCGGCCGTACGCAGGGTCACAGCCGGGCTTACAGCTGGGATCCGCTGCGGGCCTCCACAAGCAGATTCCACCTACGGCTGCCTGAGCCCGGCGTTATTCAGACCGCTACCTGTAATACGCAATTTACAAGAAGCCCCGGGAACGCTCGCCTTCCTGCAGTTCCAGGAGCAGCTTGTTGAGCGCCTTCTGTGTGAGACCGCCGCACCTCATCAAGCTTACGGAGACTCACAGAGCGCCACTTTTTATCCCCATACCCGCCACTGAGGTCAAAAAATGACTCCCAAAAAGCATGAGAGGAGGGGGGATACCCGGTTTTATTGCCCCATGTGCCCATCCCAACCAGCCTCCATAATTACCCGTCTTTGGAAATACTACACAGTTCACATTATTACTTTTATCTAAGATTTGGGGAACGCCGAAAAGGGCGTGGAGGGGGGGGGATTTTAGGGAGTCAATTTTTATTCCATACAAATGAGCAATGGGGCCTGGAATTTATTCAGTTATGCCCTGCAATCCAACTGGTGTTCCCTCCATTACAGGCCTTGCCATGTTTCCTGTAAGTAGATTAGGGCCACAATGGGTATGTTTTTGAACACGGGACAAACGGGGGTATCCATTTGGGGGTGAACGTCTTCATTCCTATGTAAACTGTACAAAAAAAAAAGTTTTTAAATTGACAAAATTGCCAAAAAAATGAAAATTGTAATTTTTTTCTTCTGCTTTGCTGAAATTTATTCAAATACTGTGTGGTCAAAATACGCAGTACACCCCTAGATGAATTCGTTAAGTGGTCTAGTTTTTAAAATGGGGATATTTGTGGGGGTTCTTTATAGTTTTGGACGCTCAATGACTCTATAAGTGGGCAATGGGGCCTGGAATTTATTCCGTTGTACCCTAAAATCCAACGGGTGCTCCTTCCATTATAGGCCTAGCCATGCGTCCTTTAAGTAGATTAGGGCCACAAGGGGTATGGTTCTGAGCACGGGACAAACAGGGGTATCCATTTTGGGGTGAAAGTCTTCATCCCTATGTGTGCTGTACAAAAAAACCAGTTTTTAAATTGATAAAACTGCCAAAAAAATGAAAATTGTAATTTTTTTCCTACTGCTTTGCTTAGATTTATTCAAAAATTGTAGGGTAAAAATACACAGTACACCCCTAGATGAATTCGTTAGGGGGTCTAGTTTTCAAAATGGGATCATTTGTGGGGGTTCTCTGTCATTTGGCCGCTCAAGGGCTCTACAAGTGTGCAATGGGGTCTAAATCACCTTCATGCTAAATTTCTGTTCTAAAAGCCACCGACTACTCCTTTCATTTTGGGCCCCGTTGTGCATCCAGACAAAAGATTAGGGCCACAATGGGTATGTCTCTGAACACGGGACAAACAGGGGTATCCACTTTGGGGTGCAAGTCTTCATTCATGTGTGTGCTGTACCAAAAAAGCAGTTTTTAAAACGACAGAATTGCCAAAAAAACGAAAATCACAATTTTTTCCTTTTGCTTTGCTTCAATTCATTCAAAAACTGTGGGCTCAAAATGGGCAGTACACCCCTAGATAAATTCATTAAGGGGTCTAGTTTTCAAAATGGGGTCACTTGTGGGGGTTCTCTTTGATTTTGGCCGCTCAAGAGCTCTACAAAAGTGATATGGGCCTAAAACTCCTTCAAGGAAAATCTATGTTCTTAAAGCCACCGACTACTCCTTTCGTTTTGGGCCCCATTGTGCATCCAGACATAAGATTAGGGCCACAATGGGTATGTCTCTGAACACGGGAGAAACAGGGGTATCCATTTTGGGATGAAAGGCTTCATTCATGTGTGTTCTGTACAAAAAAAGCTGTTTTTAAAATGACAGAATTGACAAAAAAATGAAAATCACAATTTTTTCCTTTTGCTTGGCTTGAATTCATTCAAAAACTGTGGGGTCAAAATGGTCAGTACACCCCTAGATAAATTCATTAAAGGGGTTGTCCCGCGCCGAAACGGGTTTTTTTTTTTTTCAACCCCCCCCCCCCCCCCCGTTCGGCGCGAGACAACCCCGATGCAGGGAAGTAAAGAAAGTTTACCGGAGCGCTTACCTTAATCCCCGCGCTCCGGTGACTTCAATACTTACCGCTGAAGATGGCCGCCGGGATCCTCTGTCTTCGTGGACCGCAGCTCTTCTGTGCGGTCCATTGCCGATTCCAGCCTCCTGATTGGCTGGAATCGGCACGTGACGGGGCGGAGCTACACGGAGCCGCTCTCTGGCACGAGCGGCTCCATAGAAGACTGCAGAAGACCCGGACTGCGCAAGCGTGGCTAATTTGGCCATCGGAGGGCGAAAATTAGTCGGCTCCATGGGAACGAGGACGCTAGCAACGGAGCAGGTAAGTAAAAAACTTTTTATAACTTCTGTATGGCTCATAATTAATGCACAATGTACATTACAAAGTGCATTATTATGGCCATACAGAAGTGTATAGACCCACTTGCTGCCTCGGGACAACCCCTTTAAGGGGTCTAGTTTTCAAAATGGGGTCACTTGTGGGGGTTCTCTTTGGTTTTGGCCACTCAAGAGCTCTACAAAAGTGCTATGGGGCCTAAAACGCCTTCAAGCAAAATTTATGTTCTGAAAGACACCGACTACTCCTTTCATTTTGGCTCCCGTTATGCATCCAGACATAAGATTAGGGCCACAATGGGTATGTTTCTGAACACGGGAGAAACGGGGGTATCCATTTTGGTGTGTAAATCCTCATTTTCATGGGCTCTATAGGAAAAAAATATGTCTTTAAAATGACATATTTGCAAAAATATGAAATTTTATTTTTTGTCCCCTAAATTGAACTAATTCCTGAAAAGAACTGGTGGGGTCAAAATACTCATGACACCCCTCAGTGAATACACTAAGGGGTGTAGTTCTTAAAATGGGGTCATTTGTGGGTGTATCTATTATTCTGACACTTATGAGCCTCTGCAAACTTGGCTTGGTGCAGGAAAACAAAGTGCTCCTCAAAATGCTGAAAAGTAATGTTAAATTTGTACGTCCTCTAAATGGTTAAAAAAAACACAAAAGTTTTTCAAGTGTGCATTCAGAATAAAGTAAACAGATGGAAATACATATCTTATCAAAAATTTGTACAGTATGTTTGGACATATTTGAGATATTACGGTTGAAAATGTGAAAAAATGACAATTTTTTCAAAATTTTTCCAATATTGGTACTTTTAATAAATATACACAAATTATATCGGTCTATTTTTACAATCTAAATGAAGTACAACATGTGGCGAAAAAACAATGTCAGAATCACTGGGATATGTAAAGCCTTTACGGAGTTATGCCACGTTGAACGACGCATGTCAGATTTCCAAAATTTGGCTCCGTCACTAAGGCGCAAACAGGCTTCGTCACAAAGGGGTTAAACCTATCAACTGGGATTTTGTCTTCTCTGCAGAGAACCCCAGATCATTTCCCCAGAAATTGTCTTGGCTGAAAGGCAGCTGATGCAACTTGGTCATATTGACCATAACATGGTATCGGAGGGTGTAAACAGAGACTTGGTTGTGGAACAGAGCTGATGTTAGGACAGGTGGGCTTTTTGCATGATTGAGAAACTGGCCAAGGGGCAGTACAAGCAGCAGGCAGAGTAAATGCAGTCAATAAAGAAGCAGAGGTCGGGAGTGGAGAAATCAGGATAAGCTGTGTGAGATAGGCACAGATCAAAAGCAGGAGATCAGAAAGAACAGTAATTACCTTTGTATGCACGAGAGAGTGATTGCTCAAGCACCTGCTGGTGAAGGAGGGAGCCTGAAATAGGCAAGACCCATCAGGATTGACTGAGAATAGAAAAGTTGGGGGCACACTTGCCTTTATGAGGCAGGCCGAGTACATGTGCATACCCTTCATGAAGCAGAGAAGAAGGATGAGAGCAGCTGTGAAAGTACCATGAGGGCTCTGTCTCACTGGCAATGCTCGTCACTCAATCGGGAAAATACCACTATGCCAGCTTTGCCTGCATACATTGGCCCTCGGAATGTTCTCCTCAAGAATGTTCTTCGTTCCTATTAACACATGGGAACATTAGCTGCAGTTCCTCCATGTCTCACACTGACACACTGTCCAACTGGGCTGGAGTCCCATGTCTTGTCATCAGCATCACCACTCTTGAAACCCACTATTAAAGGCACATCCAATATCATACAACATCCACACCTCCATTACATACACAGCTGCCCATGGCACACTCTTTAGTCACTAGAGTGTTAAAGGGGTTGTCCCGCGCCGAAACGGGGTTTTTTTTTTTCAACCCCCCCCCGTTCGGCGCGAGACAACCCCGATGCAGGGACTTAAAAAAAAAACAGCACAGCGCTTACCTGAATCCCCGCGCTCCGGTGACTTCTTACTTACCGGTTGAAGATGGCCGCCGGGATCCTCTCCCTCCGTGGACCGCAGCTCTTCTGTGCGGTCCATTGCCGATTCCAGCCTCCTGATTGGCTGGAATCGGCACGTGACGGGGCGGAGCTACACGGAGCTACACGGAGCCCCATTGAGAAGATAAGAAGACCCGGACTGCGCAAGCGCGTCTAATTTGGCCATTAGACGGCGAAAATTAGACGGCAACCATGGAGACAAGGACGCCAGCAACGGAGCAGGTAAGTGAAAAACTTTTTATAACTTCTGTATGGCTCATAATTAATGCACAATGTACATTACAAAGTGCATTAATATGGCCATACAGAAGTGTATAGACCCACTTGCTGCCGCGGGACAACCCCTTTAAGGCAGCAGAAATGTAGTCCTACGATCTCGCTCACGACCTGAAGGTTGCAAGTTCAATCCATCCATTGTTCAGGTGGCCGGCTCAAGGTTGACTCAGCCTTCCATCCTTCTGAGATCGGTAAAATCCACAAAATTTACAACAAATCAGCAACATGTGAACACACCCTTAGGATACCTTCACACTTTAAAAAAAACACAGCAAATACGGTACATAGTAAATATGCACTGGCCAAATCCGAACCTAAATAGTGTGCATTTGACCGCAGATTTGCTTGTGGAAATGCTACAGATTTTAACCCTTGTATTTCAAGGGTTGAAATCCACAGTATACATAGACATGCTATGCGTTTAAAGTATGCAGCCTTTTTAAAAAACACTGCAGATTTCTTGCAGAAAATTTCCATAGCATGTGAAGGAGGTTTTTGAAGTCTCCTACATGTGGCTTGTACTGTGAATGCTGTGGGAATTTCCACAGCAATTCCTCCAGATGAAATTCCACAGCATTTTCAGTATGTATGAAGATGGCCTTAAAGTGACAGTATCAACAATTTCAGTAACTTAGATAAATTTGCATGTATGGAATAATTTTAATCAGAATGATAAATACAGGCTAAGCACTAGAGATGAGCGAGCGTACTCGTCTGAGCTTGATACTCGTTCGAGTATTAGGGTGTTCAAGATGCTCGTTACTCGAGATGAGTACCACGCGATGTTCGAGTTACTTTCACTTTCATCTCTGAGACGTTAGCGTGCTTTTCTGGCAAATAGAAAGACAGGGAAGGCATTACAACTTCCCCCTGCGATGTTCAAGCCCTATACCACCCCCCTGCAGTGAGTGGCTGGCGAGATCAGGTGTCACCCGAGTATATAAATCGGCCCCTCCCGCGGCTCGCCACAGATGCATTCTGACATAGTTCAGGGACAGTGCTGCTGATGCCGGAGCTGCTATAGGGAGAGCGTTAGGAGTGATTTTAGGCTTCAAGAACCCCAACGGTCCTTCTTAGGCCATAGAAATCGCAGATCGCACCTATCTGCGATCTGCGATTCCTGTTTTCTTCTCTATATGCGCTCAATGGGGCCGCGGCAGCAGCGCCGACCCCATTGAGAACATATAGATGACAAATCATTCTTCTCTGCCACAGCTGTAACAGCTGTGGCAGAGAAGAACGATGTTTGCCCATTGAATTCAATGGAGCCAGCAATACAGCAGGTTCCACTGAAAGCAATGGGCTGCCGGCGTGCGCGGGATGAATTGTCGGGAAGGGCTTAAATATATAAGCCCTTCCCTGCAATTCATCCAGAAATGTGTTAAAATAAAAATATATATAAATATATATACTTACCTTGTCCCGGCAGACGGAGTTCAGCCGCGGCGGCCGGCAGTGGGTGTGAAGGGGGTGGGAGTCAGACTCAGCGCTGAGCCAATTAGGGGGCAGGTCTGACTCACACCCCCTTCACACCCACTGTAGGCAGGCCGCACTGAACTCCGTCTGCCGGGACAAGGTAAGTATATACCGTATATACTGGCGTATAAGACGACTTTTGAACCCCGAAAAATCTGCTTTGAAGTCGGGGGTCGTCTTATACGCCGGTGATACAAAAAAAAAGAAAGTGTTAAAAAAAAAAAAAATCATTACTCACCTCCCCCGGCGTTCTGCGGCGCTGCTGCAGGCTGTTGCTCCCTCCTGGTCCCTGGCAGAGCATTGCTTTCTGGACGCAGGGCTTGAAATCCCCGCCTCCAGAAAGCTACTGTGATTAGCTAACACACGCCGTCAGCCAATCACAGCCATTCAATGACATCATTGTCATTGGCTGTGATTGGCTGAAGGCACGTGTGTTTTCTGGAGGCGGGGATTTCAAGCCCTGCGTCCAGAAAGCAATGCTCTGCCGGGGACCAGGAGGGAGCGACATCCTGCAGCAGCGCCGCAGAACGCCGGGGGAAGTGAGTAATGATTTTTATTTTTTGCTCCGCTGTATTCCCGGCATATAAGGTGACAGTTGGGGGGTCGTCTTATATGCCCCGTCGCCTTATATGCCGGTATATACGGTATATTTTTTTTATTTTTACACATTTCTGGATGAATTGCAGGGAAGGGCTTCTATATTTAATTCATCCCGCGCACGCCGGCTGCCCATTGCTTTCAGTGGAACCTGCTGTATTGCCAACTCCATTGAATTCAATGGGCTAACATCGTTCTTCTCTGCCACAGCTGTTACTGCTGTGGCAGAGGAGAACGATCTTTATGCTGACAGTGCGGGGGGGGGGGGGGGGCACTCTTGCCGCTATTGTGGCTTAATAGTGGGACCTGGGAACTTGAGATGCAGCCCAACATGTAGCCCCTCGCCTGCCCTATCCGTTGCTGTGTCGTTCCCATCACTTTCTTGAATTGCCCCGATTTTCACAAATGAAAACCTTAGCGAGCATCGGCGATATACAAAAATGCTCAGGTCGCCCATTGACTTCAATGGGGTTCGTTGCTCGAAACGAACCCTCGAGCATCGCGATAATTTCGTCCCGAGTAACGAGCACCCGAGCATTTTGGTGCTCGCTCATCTCTACTAAGCACCACTAGGATATTAATCTGCCCATGCAGACACCATGTACAACATATGCTGGTGGTAGGGTGCCCAGAGTAGGTCTTACACAGGCTGGCCTTCAACTAAGACTAGACAAGGCTTTTTGACCAAAAAAATCCAACTTATCTCCTTGTTTTAAATTAAATCATTCGTTTTCTGCAGAACTGTCCTTAAATTCCTAAGACTAGAATGTAAAGACCTATTAATGGGAAATATTTAATCACACCTGTGTTAATGGGAAATAGATTCTCTTGTGATAATAACGTCTTAATTGGAAATAAATTGAACCATGTTAAAACATCTTTATTAAAGCCTCACATCCTAGTACGTGGTGTAAGGAAGGTAAAGCTAATTATCTGCGTTCCCTAGTCCCTGGTGACACGAGGGAGAAGATCCGTTTTTCCTACTGACATCTTATGAATCGTCTACAACTTGTTTAACATTACATATAGATTTTCTCATGCAGACTAGGAAAGGAATCGGTCAAAAGGAATGAAACAAACAAATCAGAAGGGCCTTAAATTAACCCAGATGATATGTAGACACAAATCTGCAACATCGCATTGACCCTGTAATGTAAATGGTTAACTGAAACATTTTTACAGACTGTATAGGTGAATCAAGAGCATTGTACGATATATGTGTGCCTATTTCTTGGCCGTAATGCTCGGTTAGGCTACCGGAATAAAGCTTCCTTATCTGGGATTAAGTATACTAAATGTGGCTGAAGAATTTGTGTTTCTTATGTGAGGCGTCTGGAAGTTAATAGGATCTTGTTAAAACAATTAACGTGTGCACTATCCTTAAAGTGGCTGAGCACCATTGTTAAAGAGTTGCTGTCAGCTCTCCTGACATGTCTGCATTAGTAAATACTTGTATTTTCCATGAAATAACAATCCTGCAACATCTTTTCTTAGAACTCTCTTTTGTGCCGCTCCTCTGTTATTCTCCTTTGAAAAGTGTGAATAAACTGACAATTGGGAGTAGAAATGAGCAAACTTTTTAAAAGTTCACTTCTGCCTGTTTGCTGGATTTCATCAAAAAGTTCAATTGGGTCCAAATTAGTTTGAACCAAACCAAAAGTTCATAAAAAGCCTAAAACTAGAATTGAACACTAAGAGACATGAAATGGTGATTAAGGTGGTGTTGGCCCTTTAATGAATGTAGCTCAGTGGTTAGCACTGAGGGCTTGCAGTGGTTAGCACTGCGGGCTTGCAGTGCTGGGGTCCTAGTTTTAAATCTGGCCATTGCTAACATCAGCATGGAGTTTCAATGTTTTCTTTGTTTTTCCTCTTCTTGTTTTTCCCCATATTCTCCTCCAGAAAAGAAAAAGGTAATGTGGTGGCTTTGTGGTTAGCATTGTTTCCTTGCAGTTTTGGAGTCGTAGGTTCACATCTGACTAAGGACAACATCTGCTTAAAATTTTACAAAGTTCATGCAGATGTTGTTCTTGATCAAATTTGAACCTACGACTCCAATGACTCAAGGAAAAAGCTCTAACCATTGAGCCACATCCATTGACAGACAACCACCATCATTATTGTGTTTTCAGGTCCCTTAGATAGTGTTCAATACTAGTTTTAGAGGTCTTTATAAACATCCAGTTTGGCCAAAATGAAACGCCTGAGGTTGGGTTCCTAGTGAACCAAACTTTTAGCTAAGTTCGACCCAAAATAGGATTCTACTAGTTCGACTCAAGACTAATCAGGAATTACCAACTGTCTTGTCAGTGGGGTATGTCCCTATATACTGTGGCACTGTCAGCAGTGATTGGTTATAGGACACAGGAAATTGGTCATTGGTGTATAGGAACACACCCCACCCCAAGGTGAAATGAGCTATATTTCCATGTAACACACAGACATTTCTAAAAGTAGTGAGTTTTGCCTTGCTCCATTTCCTGAACAAATGGCAGAGAAAAAAGACCGCAGGTGCAAGAGTGATGTCTTCCAATGTATCAATATCTTCCAATATTTGTGACTAACGTTATAGCTGTAGGACCCCTGTAGTTATATACACTAATCGTTAATTCAATTGAGCTGATGATGGTTGTTATTGTGGGTATCTATGGGGGGGTCTTGGAAAGCCTTTGCAGCAGCAAGTGTGGTGTCCATCAAATTGGACAAGCACTGAAAGGTAGGGTGGAAACCCTGTACAATAGTACCAAACATACACAGAAGGTTGGGAGGATCATGAAAGAAGTTATACTTAGAATAATAGTTTTATTGTGTAACATGATGAAGATCCACCATTACCTTCTTCATGCAACTATTACAAGGCAACAGTATCTTGGTTGCTTACAGATACAAAAGATAAAAATGACACCACTTAGGGGTAGGTGCAGGAGGGCATGGAGGCATCATGGTGATATTGCAACCTTGTAACCTCACAGAAAAATTTGCTCCTGGCTTAACCTATTCCAACAAGTGGATGTACTATTATTGCCTAAATGTGGTCTCTTAAATACAGTAAGGCATAATAGTAAGTCCTGGTGGTTATGTAAGGGCAATAGTGCTGCCCCCACTACACAGAGTTGCACCCTCTATTTAAAAGAGCAAAGGTCCTGGAACTGACTAGACTCTGCAAAGGGTGGTTTCACCCCCACAGAAAGGTCCTTCAAATTACTAGGGATCTGAGAGAGAACAATGTGAGCTGCATTGTAGGAGAGGAGGTGCAAGTGACAGCAGTGCATGCAGAGATGCTGCGTGGCTTAAGAAGAGGCCAAGCGTGATAGTCTGCAGAAGTCACAAGAACCACTAAGAGGAGCTACAGGAGCTAATCAGCACCAAGTGAGGACTGAAGAAATGATTTAAGTCATAGTAGTGTCCCTTATCTCTGGAGGAGTTATCAGTCCTGGACTGATGATCTGAAAGCAAGGGTTCGAACTAAGCTATTGGTCCACCAGACTGAGATCCACAGAATGACTTCTGCAGCATCTGGATAGTAAGTGAGACCAGCCTCTATAAAAGCGTGTACATTCACAGTAAATTTCAGGGATTAGCAGGCCTGCTAAGAGTGTAGTGAGACAAGTGAGGCTCGAGCAACTTGTACAAACTGTGGCTGGGACTTATTATACAGAGCCTGGGAACTTTGGGATAGAATTATGTGAAGTTACTGCATATTACCACAGAAGTTCACGGAATACAGATAGTGTGACAGATATTCATGCAACATACTGTTATAATATTCTATACTGAAGTGTAAATTGCTTTATTATACAGTAGCTGTGTGAACAAAACGCTGTATGTATTCTATATGAAGTGTACAATATTATTAGTCTTTAATATGCATAGCATAATGGTTATAGGCCCTAGTGGTAGTGAGGAATGTAATGGTACTGTAAAATGTAAGTGCTCTCTAAACTGTTTCTTTAGATTGCATAACCTTGCTCCTGTTCAGTTTATTAGTGAAAATAAAAAAAAATTGCCTTTTTTGTAAATCTGCTGTCTGCATTGTATCCTGTAAGCTATGTTGCTTACCACCACCAGTTGTGGGGGCTCAAAAGCTGTGATCGCCTGAGCACCATGGGAGTCCAGCTTTAATTAACATCCAGAATTCTGTAGTATTAGCTTTGATCAGTGAAACTTCCAAAGCATTTCAACCCGTAGATGCCATGGGAAGGTGGTAATGAGTTTCTAGGGCAGCTATCTGACCCAGAGGTCTGGTCTGCCATAGCTATGTGCTAATGGCATGGCCTAATAGATTGCCTATCAGTGATACAAAAAAAGAATAAAAAGTAAATCAAGAAATTATATGTACCTCAAAATTAGGGATGTTTAAATAAAGTAAGCCCGCTAAAAAAAACAAGCCCCTATGCAGCTACATTGACAGAAAGATACTAAAAAAAAGTTATGGCTCCTGGAATTTAAAGGGGTTGTCCCGCGGCGAACTGCAATTTTTTTTTCAACTTACCCCCGCATTCTGCCCCGTTAAAATCAATACCGTTTGTAATAATAAAAAAAATAAATCGCTTACCTCCTTCCCAGTTCACGCAGCATCTTCTTTTCTTCTTTTAAAGATGGCCGCCGGTCCTTTCCCAATGATGCACCGCGGTTTTCTCCCATGGTGCACCACGGGTCTTCTCCCATGGTGCACCATGGGCTCTGTGCGTTCCATTGCCGATTCCAGCCTCCTGATTGGCTGGAATCGGCACACGTGATGGGGCGGAGCTACGCGATGACGCGTAGAAGGGGGCGGGAGCCAGAACGCAGGTCGTGCCCAGACCGACCAGAAAGGAGAAGACCCTTCTGCGCAAGCGCGTCTAATCGGGCGATTAGACGCTGAAATTAGACGGAGCCATGGAGACGGGGACGCCAGCAACGAAGTGGGTAAGTGAATAACTTCTGTATGGCTCATATTTATTGCACGATGTATATTACAAAGTGCATTAATATGGCCATACAGAAGTGTATAACCCCACTTGCTTTCGCGGGACAACCCCTTTAACAATCACCAAAATCAAACAATTGCTTAGTCCGGAAACCCCCAAATAAGTAGTGTCCTTAGAGGGTTAAAAAGTCATTCCTGTTGGAGAGGTTAAGCAAAATTCAAGGGTCTACTGCAAAAGAGAACTAATTCCTTTAGAATGTATATTGAAAACCAAGACCTTAGGCTGTTTCAGGAAAAATGCATCATTTTCTGTTCTTCTATTTTTTTTATAAGGATGCTCACACTTTCATGTATAGCAAATGTCAACCTTCAGGAAACTGAGCTGGTCATAAAGCCAATGTGTAGACAGTCTATTGATCAGATATGAAGTCATCCTTGTCAGTAGTAATGGCAAAAATCTAAATCTGGAGATTTACAATAATTAACTGCCGAAGGAACGTTTGGCAGCTGACAATGGAAGTATTTTCTATACTAACTCCCAGGTGGCTCATGAGAGTCAAAGTTGTCATATCCAGCAGAGTGACTTTATATGCAGCTTAGAAGAGGATGGTAAGAACATCTTTAGAACATGGGGATGTGTCATCAGAAAATGATGACCTACTATATAAATCACATCTGTGTGTTTAAAATATTTTTAAAGACTTTTTGGTGATTTTTAAAAATGTTTTAGTCAATTTAGTCAATGTTTAAAAAAATCCTAAAATCCTGCATTTTTTACACTGACGACAGAACCTAATAAAAGGCAGATACTTCCTTTGCAGCAGTCATCTCACTAACATCACAGGCAGGATTACACTGAAGAGTAAAAACCTACATGAAAGTAAAACCGGATCCACCATTCACAATAGGTATCAGCTGTGACTGTCTACTCCCCTGCCTGCAAAATAAATGCTGTGGAGGTCACAGAACATGGCTAGAACAGTCTTCCATGGAAGTCAATGGGTTAGCTCTTGTCCGTTATGTGAATGGCCCATGAAACTGCTGTAGAGCATATCTTCTAAATGCTTTAAATGCTGTTAAGTTTAGCTTAGGAATGATGGCTGCCCCCGTAGTCATGTATAGACAACAGCATAAAAAAAAATACACTCACAAAATAAAAACCTATTAGAAAAATGTCTTACTCTCTGGTTTGAATTAATAAAAAAAAAAAACTCCCTCATAGTCCCTTTAAAGGGATTGTCTCATCAACAATATTGGTGGGATAGCTCTAAATCCTAACAGTACCACTAATTGCATTAATGAGACACATCTGTCACGGCCATTGGCTGCAGGGTGAGGAATGGGCCCACAATGATGTCACGTCGTCAGCTCTGGCTTCTGTCGTCCTCAAGCTGGCACATGCCCACTGTCTTTTCGGCACTTGGCGCAGACAGTGACATATCTCCTGCTCTGTATGGGCACATTGGTGGGCTGGGAGGTGGAGCAACCTAGTCAGCCAATCGGCAGTAGTCCATGTTTATTTATTCTGACGTCTCCTGATAGAGGATGCAGGTTATTCTCTTGCCTCATTCAGTCTGGTTGGTCTGGTTTGAAATTCTCTGTCAGTCCAACTCCTGTCTGACTCTCTTGCCTGTTCTAGGTGTCAAGCTAAGTTAAGTCTGCTGTTCACTTACTTGTTTGGACTGTGGTTTCTTCTTATTACCTGTGCTATTGTGGTTGCTATATTTGTGTTACATCTTAGCTTTGTCACAGCTCCCTGTAGCTAGAGATGAGCGAGCACGCTCGGATACAGCAGTTACTCGAGTGAGCATCCCTCTTCTTGAGTCCGAGCGTGCTTGGGGAGACGGCGGGAGGTAGCGAGGGGGAAAGAGAGAGATCTCTCTCTCTCCTCCGTTACCCCCCGCAGCTTATCCCCGCTGCCCCCCTGAGCACACTCGGACCAGTAAGCAGTTACTCCAGAAGAGCGATGCTCACTCGAGTAACTGCTGTATCCAAGCATGCTCGCTCACCTCTACCTGTAACCATTGAGGGAGAGTCAGGGTCACTCCAGGTTCCTGACATGGAGATGCCCTCATCAGGGGCAGGGGTCTCCTTGCATTAGTAAATTAGGGTCAGTTTCCCTTTTTCCTTGTTTATATGTTTAATAAACATATTTTATGTTATCTGAATTTGTACCTTGTGTGTATATTAGTCCTTTCAGGATATTATATTTACACTTGTGTAGGCCACATAGGATAGGCCATGCATGAACATATCAGCCTTTAAAGAATAAAGACCCCTTTCTAGAGCCCGATCTTCTGCTGTTTTTGAAATGCACCAAACGACAATATAGCATTTAGATCACTGTTTGTTCTGCTGTTCACATGCAGCAGAGAATTGCTAGTATGAAGATGAGTGATCATTAATATGATGGTCCTCATAATGGTTGCTGTTCACATGAGGGGATGTGCATTATTATGTCCACATAAAAAATTCAATCAGCTAGCCAATGAGCATTTGCTTCTTCATTGGCTTATTTGGGGTATATTTACATGGGCAGAGGATCGGCAGAACAAACGTTCAAATGAATGTTGGTTCCCACTCATTAATACAACTTATGGGCAGTTTTCGAAGCTTGGTGGAAGCTTGTACAGGTTTGTGTTTTTTATCAGCATTTTATATTTTCTTACAAAACATTTCTGGTTTTTTAGCTTGTCTGCAAAAATATTGACTGTCTCTGATTGGAGCTTAATTGTCTAGAAGAAAAAAACAGAAAAGTTGGCAATTTTGCACAAGAAATCAGAAGAAACACCATATGACTGAAAAAGAACTATGGGTAGGATTACGCCATATTTTGGCATTTAAATGCCCCATCTATGAAGTTTATTTAGAGGGGGTTTCTGGACGAATACTATTAATGAACTATTATCAGGAGACAGTAGGTCAGTAATAGTTAATCAGCAGGGGTCCGCTGCTCGGTACCCCGGCTGGCCAGCTTTTTCAGCACCCGCTGTCACCGGCAAAATACACAGGTACAGAATAAAGACAGATTGTTCCAACAATTGATTAAAATCAATGAGAGCTGAATCTAAGATAAGGAGCACCGACCACTACACAAGGGTCAGAGCATCAGCTTCTGCCCTGTACACTGTATTTTGCCAGTGACAGCGGGTGCCGGAACAGCTAATCGGTTGGTGTCTCGTGTGGCGGACCCAAGCCAATCAACTATTGATAACCTATTTATCAATACAGGAGTGTTGATGGTGCTCTTTCCCTATTTGAAACTCCTTACATGCTGTAGCTGTTGTTGACTGCAACACCTATGGAGTTTAAACGGCTTAAATTAGTGATTTCTCTCATTGTGACCATTATAGCGGTCATGTCAGCCACAGCTGGGATCCATCAGTAGTTGAATGGGCACAGGTTCTGTGCCCTATGGGAACCCCAGAATGAACATTAGGAAGACCTATTACATCCTATTGCAGTTAGGAGATGGGAATTAGAACGTAATAATATGTCCTTTTCTGGGAACAGGTTAGACCTCAAATGGTGAGATGTCTTATCAATGCTTACAGTCATCAAAACATCTTTCTGCGGTCAGGCCTCATTCCCATTGTCCAAAAGTAGAGTCCCATAATTCCAAGAGAATTTCCAAGATGTGTTTCTTCAGGTGATCGTCAGTAGTACCATACTTGCCTAAATTCTTCACCCAGTCATCACAATTGGATAGGATATCATAGTATGTCATGTCCAGGATTAACAACATTCACACAAGTCAGAAATAATCAAATGGTTCATCTTAAAAATTAAATAAAACAAATATGGTTCTTTTAGCAGCAGTAATTTCTGTTCAGTTTTTAATACCATGTTTATTATTGCGCCTGGGGAGATATTTTCCATTTGAGTTGACATTTTACCTGGAGATGGATTGAATCCAACAAACTATAAACTGACAAAAGTGTCAACCAAGAGCCACAAAGTGAATATTTTATTCCCTCGGTTGTTGCGCTCTTGTAAATAGTTTTTCCTACCTCAAATTGCTTAAATGCTTTCATTATGCATGCTAATTCCAAAGTTCTGAATTATTTATATAGCATGAAAACATTGACTGACACTTCATGAATACTGCGGCTTCCATCTCGCTGCAATTTGAGTAGTCACAACATATGTCAGACCCGAGAATTCATTCAGGTAGATTAATTTTCAGCTAATTATTGAAAATTGTTTACATTTGTTGAAAAATTAATTTTGTGCCATTCTGCAAATGTTTATGAACGTTGCTGCAGTTTCACATTGGGCTAAATGGGACACGAAAAGTTAATGGCACAGCGCAATTCATTCATTATGCTAATGAGTGCGTTTATTTAATTAGAGTTTAAATATAAAGAAATAAGGAATTATTAATGAAAATGTGAAAGCAAACAGTGCATAATACGGTTCAGAAGCCGGTGAATACGTCTATGCCTTGCTTCAAAAAGTCTAGAAAACTCTGGTTAGTAATATAATTCTGATTACATTCATACAATCGTCTTAGAAATTTAAGGAGATTCTCTGTAAAATAAGACAAGCAGAGGCTTAGGGTGAAGGAACATCATGCAAATAAAGCCAAGCGTTACTTGGAATTTAATCTGAGATTCAGATGGTTTTTGTAATCTTATATTTGCGTGCTCAGCCTGAGGCACATCTTCTAGAGCAATAATCTGTGATTAGGATAGGTAAGAACATAAAATGTATTCTAACTCGGTTCAGAAGACAAGGTCATTTCTATGTGATTCCAGGTGAGTATAGGTCTATATTCTGTCTTGGCCACATTGATTTTCTGGGTCATAATCAAGTGTTAACCATAAGGGCTCATGAATACGGCCATATAGCAGCTCTTTACAACCTTAAAGGGATTCTGACGCCAATCAGATTTTTATGCTTTTTTGTCAGCCATTGTTCCCTGGTCTGCCTAATGGACACAGGGAACCCACGATTAATGGCATGCTTAAGCATAAAAATCTTATACTTACCTTTTTTCCTGTTGTTGTTGTGCTGTAGGGTCATCTCCCAGCAGGTTCTTCTTCTTCCTCCGACGAGCCGCCCCCCTCTGGGAATCCGCGCATGCGCAGAAGACAGGTGCATGCGCAGAAGCCAGGAAGGACGGGCCGTCCACAGCAAGCACTGCTTGGGACGTGCTTGCTGTGGGCAGCCCGTCCGTTCACCTCGGAAGTGGCTAATGGACGGAGCAGAGCAGGAAGTGGTCATTTTGACGGCTCCAGCTCTGCTTCTAGAAGCCACAGAAGAAGATGCCTGGCAATCGGTCCTGGCCAGGCAAGCTAAGTAAAAATTATTTTTTTTCATATCAGAACCCCTTTAACCCCTTAATGACACGGCCTATTTTGGCGTTGAGGACCAAGCGATTTTTTGGTATTTTTCCATCTCCATTTTTCAAAAGCCATAACTTTTTTATTTTTCCGTGGACGCGGCCGTATAAGGGCTTGTTTTTTGCGTGGCGATCTGTAGTTTTTATCGGTGCCACTTTTGGGTATATAGACAATATCGTAAAATTTTTTTTTTTTTTTTTTTTTAATGATAACAGGGAGAGAAAACGCAGCAATTCTGCCATAGATTTTTTTTTTTTTTTTACAGCGTTAATCATGCAGCATAAATGACACACTAAATTTTTTCTGCGGGTCGGTATGGTAACAACGATACCAAAATTGTTATATTTTTTTAAGGTTTTTACACTTTTTTGCAATAAAACCCCCTTTTTTTGGAAATCTTTTTTTTTTCTCTATAGCTGCATTCAAAGTCATGTAACTTTTTTATTTTTCTATGTACGGAGCTCTTTAAGGGCTTATTTTTTGCAAGACGAGCTGTAGTTTTTATTGGTACCATTTTGGGAAATGTACGGCTTTTTTGATCACTTTTATTGCATTTTTTGTGAGGCAAAATGCTAAAAAGTAGCATTTTGCCTCTGTTTTTTAGCGTTTTTTTTTACGCTTTTTGTCGTACAAAATAAAAAGCATGTTCAACTTTTTGTACACGTCGTTACGGACGCGTCAATATCCAATATGTGGGGTTTTAGTTTTTTTTCCCTTTTTTTATGCTAATATTAGAAAAAGCATAAAAAAGGGGTTTTTTACATTTTTTTTTTTACATTTTTCTTTTTTTTACACTTTTCTTTTCTTTTTTTTATACTATTTGAGTCCCTCTGAGGGACTTACATCACTGTGCCTATGATCGCTGTCATAAGGCATGGCAAAGCTACTGCTCTGCCATGCCTTATCGCTTGTACAGCGATTATAGGCACAGGCAATACAGGACGCCAGTGTCTGGCGTCCTGTTGCCATGCTGACAGGCCGGGCTCTCGCGATAACATCGCGAGTTCCGGCCGGAGACACACAGGGATCGCGATCCCTCTGTGAACTCTTTCCCTGCCGCGATCTACTTAGTTGGAGCGGGACGCCGGCTGTGACTGACAGCCGGCTCCCGCTGCGGGATAGCGCGGGATCTTATGTGATCCCGTGCTATCTCCAGGACGTACCAGGTACGTCATGTTGCGGGAAGTATCCCGCTACCATGACGTACCAGGTACGTCCAGGAGCGGGAAGGGGTTAAGGGTCTATGAGGACATACTAAAGGGCAATTCAAAAATAATGGCCAGAATATCTGAGTGAAAAGTGATACAAGTAGGAAACTTAATAGAACACTTAAATGGGTGGGAGAGAACTTTTTGGCATTATGTTGGTGCCAGTTAGTCATCTGGGTGGAAGCTATTCAGCTCAAAAAATTTAAATAAGAGAGGCAGTCAAGGAATACATGATTAAGGGTAGAATTTTAGCAGAAATTGATAGGTTATGTCAATATTCAATACAGCCATGTTAACAAGAGCAGGTCCATGGCAGCTAAGTCCATACCACCTTATAGTGATCCTTTATGAAAAACGGGTCCCGTTGTAATTTGTACATCAACACTAACAGCGCTAACTCTATACTGGAGAAAAGGAACCCAATACATCCTGCCTGGTTATAGATCTCATGGAAATCCAAAAGCATTTCTTCTATCAGAGACTATCTCCCAAATACAATGTCACATGGAAGCAGCATATGGTATGCTTCACAAAGAGTGGCTACTACACCAAAACACGGAGTCGTCGGAACTGAATGTGCTGCTGTACAGGCTTTGTGCATCATAAGCCCCAAGTAGACTTCTAAGAAAAATGGGTAAACATCATGAAGTTGGATAATACTGTTCTCCAAATACCTGGATAGGCTTACATTATAGGCTCAGTTCACATGTAGATAGTGAATATGTTATTTAAAATTGGCATTTCTGTAAAGTTTTGGACCTGGCTTACTTTACCTTTTACCTACATGACATGTAGACCATCAAAACTCAAATTGCTGGCTCTTGGGGACAATAGAATTTCTTCTTGCCTTAATTGTGAATGTCTAGTCATATCATCATAAGGCATCATTCAGACGAGCGTGTTTTTTTGCTCACCTATGTGCGCAAAAAAAAAACCCCTGCTCACATGAGCAGAAAATGTGTGAACGGGCAAAGTTTCATATTTCGCATGAAACTTTGCCTGTTCATTGGAGCAGCTGCTCCACGAAGGTCCCCTCATCACAGCACTGTCACACTGTTCAGTGATAATGGGACTGCAGTGGGGATGAAAGAATCCCCTGTCACAGTTGTGGCAGAGAACCCTGATGCTGTCCCATTGCTTTCAATGGGGCCGGCGCTGCTACCACTCCATTGAAAGCAATGGGATGAAGGCAACCCCTGCAGCAATCATTTTCGGGGGTGGGGTGGGGGGTGAAAATTATTGCTAGCTGTGGAAAAAAAATTAACTCACCTAGAAGCGCTGTCTGGTTCTTCTCCCCATCCCTGGCAGTCTTCTTCTGTATTCTGGTGGCTGGGAATTGAAAAATATCTGCCTCCAGAAAGCGCTGCCTCTGATTGGCTGAGCGTTGTGATAAATCAGAGGCAGCACTCAGCTGTCATTCACTGAATGGCTAAAGGGTTAACAGCTCCTTTTAAATGTCCTGCTGTAAGCAGTGGGGAAACAATTGGCAGCACGGGAGTTTCCATTAACTCCTGCTCCCATAGGAGTCAATGGAAACTCCGGCAAAACGTGCACCTATGTCCTATCTTTTTTAGGTGCATGCTGTTTTGTGCTCCTAATTCCGCGCATATGAACACATCTATAGGAATCTATTGGTTCTTTTAGAAGCGAGCATTATGCGCGTGCAAAACACACGCTCCTGTGAATGGGGCCTGAAAAAGCAAATAGGCTATACACACAAATAAATGCATACAGCATGCTGTTATTATTACTGTTGTACTTATTATCTTTCTTAATTGGTCCTTTTGTTCATAAAACAAGAGCCCATTCATTTCTTGTTCCTTAGACTAAAGTTTTACTTAGCTTCTTCCACTCACAACATATGTATTCAAGGTTGTGTGTGTTTGGTAGACTATACTAATTAGAGAAATTGTCTTCTGGAAGGTCAGTGGGCTTGAAGAACAGACTTAAGGATTGGTAACCTTGTTAAGATGTCTCAGATGTTGACCTGATGAATCCAACACAATTACTGGACGTGGCATCTGGCTTTTGAGCTGAAATCATCATTAAGGTGAGCCAATTACTGTGGTGATCAGCTGAAAAATGACAAAGTTCATGTATCTAAGACACCTTCCTGTCAAGTTCTTACTTTTATGACCATGTGAAAAAATGTTTTCTAACTGTTATAAGTAACACGCTAATGATTATTTACACAAAATATAGCTTAGCCTTAGATAACAGATTCTTGTTGAAAGATTACACACAATAGTTGACAGCCAGACCTATTATATAACAGTTAATATTTCCAAGTACCTCATTAGAGCCTATTATAAATACCTTGTATGTGTGCAAAAGATATTTGTTAGTGAGATAAGGGTTAATGAATAGAGATGAGCGAACGTATTCGTCCGAGCTTGATATTCGTGCGAATATTAGGGTGTTCGGGATGTTCGTTATTCGTAACGAACACCATGCGGTGTTCTGGTTACTTTCACTTTCCTCTGTGAGACGTTAGCGCGCTTTTCTGGCCAATTGAAAGACAGGGAAGGCATTACAACTTCCCCCTGCGACGTTCAAGCCCTATACCACCCCCCTGCTGTGAGTGGCTGGGAAGATCAGATGTCACCCGAATATAAAAGTCGGCCCCTCCCGCGGCTCGCCTCAGATGCCTTGTGAGTTAGATGAGGGACAGTGCTGCTGGTACCGGAGCTGCTGTAGGGAGAGAAATCGCAGTTAGTGTAGGCTTCAAGAACCCCAAAGGTCCTTATTAGGGCCAGTAATACCTGTGTGTTGGCTGCTGTTAGCAGTGACTTTTTTTTTTCTTTCTCAAAATCGCCTCTGCAGAGCGTTGCACCCGGCATTAGGGACAGAAGTGTTGGATAGGCAGGGAGAGTGTTAGGAGTGAGTGTAGCCTTCAAGAACCTCAACGGTCCTTTCTAGGGCCATATTTAACCGTGTGCAGTACTGTGCTGGCTGCTGTTAGCTGTGCTGCATATTTTTTTTCTTCTCAAAATCGCCTCTGCAGATCATTGCACCCTCCATTGATACTACAGGGAAAGAATTGTGTAGGCAGGGCCACAACACAGTTATTATTCATTGAATATACGCAGTGGGTCCTTTTGGTGTAAAAACAAGGGAAAACAAATCTATTTGTCCTGCCTCTGTCCGTCCTAAGGGCTGTGGACACGTGTGAGCTGCGTGTACAACGTTAAAAAATCAAACGCACCCAGCTACGGTTTACTGCTGGCTTCGCCATTTGCTTTCCTTAATTGGGAAAAAAATACCTGCTCTGCCAGAGTTAATAACTCTGCTACCCTCAAGTTCTGTGACACATTAGCAGGGCCACAGCACAGTTATTAAACTTCTCATGTTCATTGAATATACGCAGTGGGTCCTTTTGGTGTAAAAACAAGGGAAAACAAATCTATTTGTCCTGCCTCTGTCCGTCCTAAGGGCTGTGGACACGTGTGAGCTGCGTGTACAACGTTAAAAAATCAGACGCACCCAGCTACGCTTTACTGCTGGCTTCGCCATTTGCTTTCCTTAATTGGGGAAAAAAATACCTGCTCTGCCAGAGTTAATAACTCTGCTACCCTCAAGTTCTGTGACACATTAGCAGGGCCACAGCACAGTTATTAAACTTCTCATGTTCATTGAATATACGCAGTGGGTCCTTTTGGTGTAAAAACAAGGGAAAACAAATCTATTTGTCCTGCCTCTGTCCGTCCTAAGGGCTGTGGACACGTGTGAGCTGCGTGTACAACGTTAAAAAATCAGACGCACCCAGCTACGCTTTACTGCTGGCTTCGCCATTTGCTTTCCTTAATTGGGAAAAAAAATACCTGCTCTGCCATAGTTAATAACTCTGCTACCCTCAAGTTCTGTGACACATTAGCAGGGCCACAACACAGTTATTAAACTTCTCATGTTCATTGAATATACGCAGTGGGTCCTTTTGGTGTAAAAACAAGGGAAAACAAATCTATTTGTCCTGCCTCTGTACGTCCTAAGGGCTGTGGACACGTGTGAGCTGCGTGTACAACGTTAAAAAATCAGACGCACCCAGCTACGCTTTACTGCTGGCTTCGCCATTTGCTTTCCTTAATTGGGAAAAAAATACCTGCTCTGCCAGAGTTCATAACTCTGCTACCCTCAAGTTCTGTGACACATTAGCAGGGACACAGCACAGTTATTAAACTTAGATTATTCATTCACTAGAGGCAGTGGGGCCTTTCGTTTTCAAAAAAGGGAAAAAATTATATTTGGCCTGCAGTTTTGCGCCAATTTATTTCCTGCCTGTGAAATCAAATCACTGGTAATACAGCATGCTGAGGGGTAGGGGTAGGCCTAGAGGACGTGGACTCGGCCGAGGACGCGGAGGGCCAAGTCAGGGTGTGGGCACAGGCCGAGCTCCTGATCCAGGTGTGTCGCAGCCGACTGCTGCGCGATTAGGAGAGAGGCACGTTTCTGGCGTCCCCACATTCATCGCCCAATTAATGGGTCCACGCGGGAGACGGTTATTAGAAAATGAGCAGTGTGAGCAGGTCCTGTCCTGGATGGCAGAAAGTGCTTCGAGCAACCTATCGTCCACCCGCAGTTCTGCGCCGTCCACTGCTGCAAATCAGAATCCTCTGTCTGCTGCTCCTCCTTCCTCCCAGCCTCCTCACTCCACTCCAATGACACCTGCTCAGCTGCGTGAAGACTCCCAGGAACTGTTCTCTGGCCCCTGCTCAGATTGGGCAGCAGTGGTTCCTCTCCCACCAGAGGAGTTTATCGTCACTGATGCCCAACCATTGGAAAGTTCCCGGGGTCCGGGGGATGAGGCTGGGGAATTCCGCCAACTGTCTCAAGAACTTTCTGTGGGTGAGGAGGACGATGACGATGAGACACAGTTGTCTTGCAGTCAGGTAGTAGTGAGGGCAGTAAGTCCAAGGGAGCAGCGCACAGAGGATTCGGAGGAAGAGCAGCAGGACGATGAGGTGACTGACCCCACCTGGTTTGCAACGCGTACTCAGGACAGGTCTTCAGAGGGGGAGGCAGGGGCAGCAGGGCAGGTTGCAAGAGGCAGTGCGGTGTCCAGGGGTAGAGGCAGGGCCAGACCGAATAATCCACCAACTGTTTCCCAAAGCGCACCCTCGCGCCATGCCACCCTGCAGAGGCCGAGGTGCTCTAAGGTCTGGCAGTTTTTCACAGAGACGCCTGACGACCGACGAACAGTGGTGTGCAACCTTTGTCGCGCAAAGCTCAGCCGGGGAGCCAACACCAACAGCCTCACCACCACCAGCATGCGCAGACATATGATGGCCAAGCACCGCACAAGGTGGGACGAAGGCCGTTCACCGCCTCCGGTTTGCACCCCTGCCTCTCCCCCTGTGCCCCAACCTGCCACTGAGATGCAACCCCCCTCTCAGGACACGGGCACTACCGCCTCATGGCCTGCACCCACACCCTCACCTCCGCTGTCCTCGGCCCCATCCACCAGTGTAGTTCAGCGCACCGTCCAGCCGTCGCTTGCGCAACTGTTGGAGCGCAAGCGCAAGTACGCCGCCACGCACCCGCACGCTCAATCGTTAACCGTCCGCATAGCAAAATTCATCAGCCTTGAGATGCTGCTGTATAGGGTTGTGGAAACGGAGTCCTTCAAAAGTATCATGGAGGCGGCGGCCCCACGCTACTCAGTTCCCAGTCGCCAGTACTTTTCCCGATGTGCCGTCCCAGCCCTGCATGACCACGTCTCCCGCAACATTGTACGCGCCCTCACCAACGCGGTTACTGCCACGGTCCACTTAACAATGGACACGTGGACAAGAACAGGCGGGCAGGGCCACTACATCTCCCTGACGGCACATTGGGTGAATTTAGTGGAGGCTGGGACAGAGTCAGAGCCTGGGACCGCTCACGTCCTACCCACCCCCAGAATTGCGGGCCCCAGCTCGGTGGTGGTATCTGCGGAGGTGTATGCTTCCTCCACTAAAGCACACTCCTCCTCCTCCTCCTCCGCAACCTCTGTCTCGCAATCAAGATGTGTTAGCAGCAGCACGTCGCCAGCAGTCGGTGTCGCGCGGTGTGGCAGCACAGCGGTGGGCAAGCGTCAGCAGGCCGTGCTGAAACTACTCAGCTTAGGAGATAAGAGGCACACGGCCCACGAACTGCTGCAGGGTCTGACACAGCAGACCGACCGCTGGCTTGCGCCGCTGAGCCTCCAACCGGGCATGGTCGTGTGTGACAACGGCCGTAACCTGGTGGCGGCTCTGCAGCTCGGCAGCCTCACGCACGTGCCATGCCTGGCCCACGTCTTTAATTTGGTGGTTCAGCGCTTTCTGAAAAGCTACCCACGCTTGTCAGACCTGCTCGTAAAGGCGCGCCAGCTCTGCGCACATTTCCGCAAGTCCCACACGGACGCTGCCACCCTGCGCACCCTGCAACATCGCTTTAAGCTGCCAGTGCACCGACTGCTGTGCGACGTGCCCACACGGTGGAACTCTACGCTCCACATGTTGGCCAGGCTCTATGAACAGCGTAGAGCTATAGTCGAATTCCAACTCCAACATGGGCGGCGCAGTGGGAGTCAGCCTCCTCAATTCTTTTCAGAAGAGTGGGCCTGGTTGGCAGACATCTGCCATGTCCTTGGTAATTTTGAGGAGTCTACCCAGGTGGTGAGCGGCGATGCTGCAATCATTAGCGTCACCATTCCTCTGCTATGCATCTTGAGAAATTCCCTGCAAAGCATAAAGGCAGCTGCTTTGCGCTCGGAAACAGGGGCAGTGGAAGACAGTATGCCGCTGGATAGTCAGGGCACCCTCCTGTTTATTTCTCAGCGCGTACAGGAGGAGGAGGAGGAGCATGAGGAGGATGAGGAGGAGGGGGAAGAGACAGCTTGGCCTGCTGCTGACGGTACACCGGCTGATTGCCTGTCATCCTTTCAGCGTGTATGGCCTGAGGAGGAGGAGGAGGAGGAGGAGGAGGATCCTGAAAGTGATCTTCCTAGTGAAGACAGCCATGTGTTGCGTACAGGTACCCTGGCACACATGGCTGACTTCATGTTAGGATGCCTTTCTCGTGACCCTCGCGTTGCACGCATTCTGGCCACAACGGATTACTGGGTGTACACACTGCTCGACCCACGCTATAAGGAGAACCTGCCCACTCTCATTCCCGAAGAGGAAAGGGGTTCGAGAGTGTTGCTATACCACAGGACCCTTGCGGACAAGCTGATGGTAAAATTCCCAGCCGACAGCGCTAGTGGCAGAAGGCGCAGTACCGAGGGCAAGGTAGCAGGGGAGGTGCGGAGATCGAGCAGCATGTACATCCCAGGCAGTGCAACAGTCTTTAAGGGCCTGGACAGCTTTATGGCTCCCCACCAAGACTGTGTCACCGCTCCCCAGTCAAGGCTGAGTCGGCGGGAGCACTGTAAAAGGATGGTGAGGGAGTACGTAGCCGATCGCACGACCATCCTCCGTGACGCCTCTGCCACCTACAACTACTGGGTGTCGAAGCTGGACGCGTGGCCTGAACTAGCGCTGTATGCCCTGGAGGTGCTTGCTTGTCCTGCGGCTAGCGTCTTGTCGGAGAGGGTGTTTAGTGCGGCTGGGGGAATCATCACAGATAAGCGTACCCGCTTGTCAACCGACAGTGCCGACAGGCTAACACTCATCAAGATGAACAAAGCCTGGATTTCACCAGACTTCTCTTCTCCACCAGCGGACAGCAGCGATACGTAAGCAATACGTAGGCTGCACCCGCGGATGGAAGCTACGTTCTCTCTCACCATCCAAAACGGGGACATTTCTGCTTCATCAATCTGTGTCTAATATTCCTCCTCCTCCTGAAACCTCACGTAATCACGCTGAACGGGCAATTTTTCTTAGGGCCACAAGACTCACTAAAATAATTTTTCTGAACAATTTTTAAAAGTTTCAATGCGCTTAAAAGCGTTGGAACTTTAACTTGAACCAATTTTTCGTTACACTGGGCTGCCTCCAGGCCTAGTTACCACTTAAGCCACATTAACCAAAGCGATTAATGGGTTTCACCTGCCCTCTTGGCTGGCCATGGCCAATTTTTTGGATGTACATTAGTACTGTTGATACAGCAATTTTTGTGGGCCCTCGCCTACAGTGTAATCAAATTAATTTTTAGCCCACCTGCATTACAGCTGACGTTACCTCAGCTGTGTTGGGCAATGCAATGGGATATTTTTGTGTACCGCCGGTGGCTTCCTGGCACCCACCCATGCTGTGGGTCCACAGGGAATTATAAATGCATGTGTTTCCACTTGTAAAGAACCCCAGTCTGACTGGGGCATGCAGTGTGGGCCGAAGCCCACCTGTATTACGCACAACATTACTACCTCAGCTGTGTTGGGCAATGCAATGGGATATTTTTGTGTACCGCCGGTGGGTTCCAGGGAGCCACCCATGCTGTAGGTGCACACGGAGTGTAACCTACATGTGTCCACTTGTAAAGAACCCCAGTCTGACTGGGGCATGCAGTGTGGGCCGAAGCCCACCTGCATTAAGCACGACATTACTACCTCAGCTGTGTTGGGCACTGCAATGGGATATTTTTGTGTACCGCCGGTGGCTTCCTGGCACCCACCCATGCTGTGGGTCCACAGGGAATTATAAATGCATGTGTTTCCACTTGTAAAGAACCCCAGTCTGACTGGGGCATGCAGTGTGGGCCGAAGCCCACCTGTATTAAGCACGACATTACTACCTCAGCTGTGTTGGGCACTGCAATGGGATATTTTTGTGTACCGCCGGTGGGTTCCAGGGAGCCACCCATGCTGTAGGTCCACAGGGACTTCACAATAGGGAGTTGTACCTGCCTGTGTCTATGAATTAAAAACCGCGGTCTGACTGGGGCATGCAGACACCTTGACAGAATGAATAGTGTGTGGCACATAGGTTCCCCATTGCTATGCCCACGTGTGCAGCTCCTGATGGCGGTGGCACAGGATTCTATTTCTCATTGCTTCTGTACAGCATTGGGGGCTATCGCCCCGCCACTTTTAAAGAGGGTCGCTGCCTAGCCGTGCCAACCTCTGCAGTGTGTGCCTGCGATCCCTCGTCATGGTAGACGCACTTCTAAATAGACATGAGGGTGGTGTGGCATGAGGGCAGCTGAAGGCTGCGCAGGGACAGTTTGGTGTGCGCTGTGGGGGGGAGGGGGTGCGGTTGGACAGCATGTAACCAAGGAGAAGTGTCAGTGGAGTGTCATGCAGGCAGTGATTGTGCTTTGTTGGAGGTAGTGTGGTGCTTAGCAAAGGTATGCCATGCTAATGAGGGCTTTTCAGAAGTAAAAGTTGTTGGGGGGGGGGGGGCCCACTCTTGCCGGTATTGTGGCTTAATAGTGGGACCTGTGAACTTGAGATGCAGCCCAACATGTAGCCCCTCGCCTGCCCTATCCGTTGCTGTGTCGTTCCCATCACTTTCTTGAATTGCCCAGATTTTCACACATGAAAACCTTAGCAAGCATCGGCGAAATACAAAAATGCTCCGGTCGCCCATTGACTTCAATGGGGTTCGTTATTCGAAACGAACCCTCGAACATCGCGGGAAGTTCGTTTTGAATAACGAACACCTGAGCATTTTGGTGTTCGCTCATCTCTATTAATGAACAATTCTGATGTGGCAGATATCCACCATATTGGATATTTTTTTAGATGTTGGGTGCTGTAGTTGAAAAGTCATACTAATTGAATCCCACATCAGCCACCTGGCATTCTAACTTATGGCATTGTTGTTCAACATGCCAACCACCACAGATCAACCATGAATAATAAGAGTCAGTTTACATTATGCTTCGGCTTCTGTCCAGGGAATCCGTCATGGTTTACATCTAAAAGTCAGAAAACAGGATCGGCATGGAAATCCTTGACCAGTCGCCATCTCTGCCATTGTATAAATCTGCTGAAACGGAAACCAAAACGTCTGGTTTCAGAAGCTTTCCCTTTGTTTTCAGCTTTTTATATTTGGAAGAATAATGTGGTTAATGGTGGACAGGAATACACAGTGTTGTGTTTAGCTCCGACCCCTCTCCCCGTCTCTCATATCTATTCAATCCATTTTAGTTACATTGTAGAATGGGTTTCTTACAGGGTGAAGATGGTGGCCATTTGGCTAATTTCCTAAAATACCCCTTTAAGTCCCTTTTACATGGGCCACTTTCACAACTATGAAGAGTGCTGATCAATGATATAACAAGTAAATTGGTGGTTGTCATTAAAGGACCTTCACACAGGCCAATGTAAACTGGTATGGGGAACAAACGATCGTTAGTATAATCATTCTTTATCTATACACATTCATTATTGTGGGCAGGACATCCTCTGTTACATTGGGATGTTTGCTGCCAACAACAATTAGCTGTCAACTAATCACTACACCTTTGCACGGAGCTGACTTCCTTAACCTTCTCCCCATAGCTTTCTTATCTTCACTCTTGACCTTGGCTTGTTTATTGACCATGCTTACTCTGTCTACTGCCTGCTCTGACCTTGGCTCTGTTCTATAGTCACATCTGTCTTCAACTCCAGTATCATGCTCCTGTAACCCTGACCAGCTTGTATCAGCTGCCTTATAATTGAGACTAATTCTGGGGTAACGGTCCAGGGTTTTCTGCAGCAAAGCCTAGATCCCAACTGGTGGGGATAAAACATGAAAAAACTGAGAACCTCAGGTGCTGCCCCCAAATCTAGCCTTAAAGGAGATGTCTCGAGGAAGCAGTGAGTTTTTTTTTTTGCCCAGTCCCCCTTATTCAGCATACAAAACTAAGCATCCATTTAAATGACTTTTAAAGCCGGTTTCTACTCACTGTTCCAGCGTTTCAGCAACTTTTAAAAACTTTTCCAAAGATGGCCGCCGGTTCTTCTCCCAAAGTGTACAGCCCTTGCTTCAGCCCGACGTGCGCGCTCCCGAGACGCCAGTCACGTGATTCTGTTGATGACGTCATCTCTGGAGGCGGGGAATTCAAATGCTTGTAATCTCCATGGCAACCGGACGCCCCGCAGCCGCCGACCAGACGCCCCGCAGCCGCCGACCAGACGCCCCGCAGCCGCCGACCAGTCACCCACCGCCAGGCAGCAGGTAACCGGCGCTAGCCCCCGGCTCCCCAGCGCTAGACCCTCAGCCCAGGTGAAGGCCCCGGAGCCCAGCGCTAGGTTCCGGAGCCCAGCGCTAGGTTCCGGAGCCCAGGTGAAGGCCCCGGAGCCCAGCGCTGGGCTCCGGGGCCTTCACCTGTCAGTGAACATCACCCCCCATCGCAGCGACAGCCCCCCCCGGCCTAGCGACAGCCCCCCCATCGCAGCGACAGCGACGACAGCCCCCCCCCCCCCCCCCGGCGCAGCGACAGCCCCCCCGGCCCATCACTTACCTGGACGGCAGGACAGCTGGGCGGCTTCTCCGGACAGCTGAGCGGCTCTGCACCTTCCTCTAACAGAGGATGGTACAGAATGGCCGCTCCAGCGCGCTCCCAAGCAGTGACAGCTCATCTGCGCATGCGCAGAAGAGCTGTAGCGGGGAGCACACTGAAGCGGCTCGTGCTGAAAGGAGAAGACCGGACTGCGCAAGCGCGTCTAAAAAAGCAAGCTGCCAGCGAATTTAGACGGAACCATGGAGACGAGGACGCTAGCAACGGAGCAGGTAAGTGAATAACTTCTGTATGGCTCATATTTAATGCACGATGTATATTACAAAGTGCATTAATATGGCCATACAGAAGTGCTTAACCCCACTTGCTTTCGCGAGACAACCCCTTTAAGCCAAACCGGGTTTGTGGTACAACTGGTCCACATCTACTATCTTGATAAAGCCATCAATGTTTAATGAGTGGAGGATTCCTTTTTTGCTAGCTCACTCAATCTCATTCCTTTGATTGATATTGCAGTACCAGGCATAGTCACTTGTGAAAGAGGGGTATTGCGCCTATGTAGGCAATGATGGGTCTGCAGATCATTTAGTGCACTAGTTAGCAAGGGGCCTATAAAAGGGGCTTTCTGAACCAGACAACTCTTTTAAATATGGACACATACAGATACATAAATATTGTTCTGATTAAGCTGTTATGTATACATTAGGTCTTATTTAGTCTTTTTAGAAATTTGGGTCTTAGAAAAACGAAATACATTTTCTCCAGCCAACCTATCCCACTTTTTTTTAGCAAGTGCCTGGAAAACATTTTCTTCAACTTTCTGCACTCATAATGAATTAATTTTCTCTGGGAAATCTTCTACCTTGAAATGTATTTTCCACAGCTCAACCTGGGTAAAATGTTGACAACTTTCCAACAAAAATAATAACTCTGTCACTGCTGACTGTTCTTTTCAAGCTAAACAGCGTTCCAAAGATTTATGCCTAATTATTAATTTATAGAGCTCATATGTGTGTTTAACTCTGAAGAACAGAAACAATACAGAAAAACCTGACACAATGAGAAGAGGTTTATTTAGGACAGGGGTGCAAAACATTCTGCCCGTGGCCCCATGCGGCCCATTATACCATCTTGTGCAGCCCCAACCATCTGGACGTAGAAATCCTTGTCTGTGTGTGGCTTCTTGAATTTATTTTCCAAGTCAGAGAGAATAATAGCGGTACACCTCTCAGGGGCAGGGATGGCCATGTACTAATAGTACACTGTGTAGCCATCTCTGGGTCCCCCATATGTCAGGAGAATTGGGTCCCCTGACCTCTGTTTGGCACTCAAGAAAGGAGTAGTATATGAGTTACAGGTTGACGTCTGTGTGTGCAGGGCTTTACATTGTAGTATATGGGAATATGCTAGGCTGTTGCCACAATGCCATTAAGGAGATTCTGTCACTAGTGTCACAGCACATAAAAAACCAAAATAAATAATAATAAAAAAAACAACACAAAAAAAATAAAAAATATGCTTTTACATATATACAAATATTTTTTATTGTATTATATTTTTATAAAGTCCCAATTTTAACATATTTTTCATCCCAATACCTACTTCTATTATAGATATATATAATCTTTGCCATAATCGATATAACAGCGAACTGGTTTCTCTTACACAGCTTAATCAATTGATCTATAGATCCTACATATGGATTTAATCCATATTTTCATAGGGCCCACATATCCCTTCTTTCTCCAAATGAAATTTATAATGATTTTAGCAGCTTCAATAAACTATCACCACACTGCATATTTATCTTTTTTTATTATTATAAGCCCTTTCGGTCTATAGTAGATATATACCAAGATTACAGCTTTTATAATCAGGATCCTTATGTATAATATTTTAAAAAACACCTTACATGTATTACTCCTGTGAACATTTGACTAGAGATGAGCGAGCACCAAAATGCTTGGGTGCTCGTTACTCGGGACGAAATTTTCGCGATGCTCGAGGGTTCGTTTCGAGTAACGAACCCCATTGAAGTCAATGGGCGACCCAAGCATTTTTGTATATCGCCGATGCTCGCTAAGGTTTCCATTTGTGAAAATCTGGGCAATTCAAGAAAGTGATGGGAACGACACAGCAACAAATAGGGCAGGCGAGGGGCTACATGTTGGGCTGCATCTCAAGTTCCCAGGTCCCACTATTAAGCCACAATAGCGGCAAGAGTGGGCCCCCCCCTCCCAACAATTTTTACTTCTGAAAAGCCCTCATTAGCAATGCATACCTTAGCTAAGCACCACACTACCTCCAACAAAGCACAGTCACTGCCTGCATGACACTCCGCTGCCACTTCTCCTGGGTTACATGCTGCCCAACCCCCCCCCCCCCCCCGCACGACGCAGTGTCCACAGCGCACACCAAAGTGTCCCTGCGCAGCCTTCAGCTGCCCTCATGCCACACCACCCTCATGTCTATTTATAAGTGCGTCTGCCATGAGAAGGAACCGCAGGCACACACTGCAGAGGGTTGGCACGGCTAGGCAGCGAAGCAATGAGAAATATAATCCTGTGCCACCTCCATCAGGAGCTGCACACGTGGGCATAGCAATGGGGAACCTATGTGCCACACACTATTCATTCTGTCAAGGTGTCTGCATGCCCCAGTCAGACCGCGGTTTTTTATAAATAGTCACAGGCAGGTACAACTCCGCAATGGGAATTCTGTGTGCACCCACAGCATAGGTGTCGCCCTGGAACCCACCGGCTGTACATAAATGCATCCCATTGCAGTGCCCCGGACAGCAGAGCTAACGTCAGATTAAATGCAGGTGGGCTTCGGCCCACACTGCATGCCCCAACCTGACCGGGGTTTTTAATTCATAGACACAGGCAGGTACAACTCCCTATTGTGAAGTCCCTGTGGACCGACAGCATGGGTGGGTGCCAGGAAGCCACCCGCGGTACATAAATATATCCCATTGCATTGCCCATCACAGCTGAGGTAATGTCATGTTTAATGCAGGTGGGCTTCGGCCCACACTGCATGCCCCAGTCAGACTGGGGTTCATTATAAGTAGACACAGGCAGGTACAACTCCCTATTGTGAAGTCCATGTGGACCGACAGCATGGGAGGGTCCCAGGAAGCCACAGGCGGTACATAAATAAATCCCATTGCATTGCCCAGCACAGCTGAGGTAATGTCATGTTTAATGCAGGTGGGCTTCGGCCCACACTGCATGCCCCAGTCAGGCTGGGGTTCTTTAGAAGTGGACACATGCAGTTACAACTCCGTGTGGACCGACAGCAGGGGTGGGTGCCAGGAAGCCACCGGCGGGAGATAAATATATCCCATTGCATTGCCCATCACAGCTGAGGTAATGTCATGTTTAATGCAGGTGGGCTTCGGCCCACACTGCATGCCCCAGTCAGACTGGGGTTCTTTAGAAGTGGACACATGCAGTTACAACTCCGTGTGGACCGACAGCATGGGTGGGTGCCAGGAAGCCACCGGCGGTACATAAATATATCCCATTGCAGTGCCCAGCACAGCTGATGTGACGTCAGCTTTAATGCAGGTGGGCAAAAAATTAATTGACAGGCGGGTACGCTTATCCGTGATGATTCGCCCAGCCGCACTAAACACCCTCTCTGACAAGACACTAGCCGCAGGACAAGCAAGCACCTCCAGGGCATACAGCGCGAATTCAGGCCACGTGTCCAGCTTCGACACCCAGTAGTTGGAGGGGACAGAGGCGTCACGGAGGAAGGTCATGCGATTGGCTACGTACTCCCTCACCATCCTTTTACAGTGCTCCCGCCGACTCAGCCTTGACTGGGGAGCGGTGACACAGTCTTGCTGGGGAGCCAGAAAGCTGTCAAAGGCCTTAGAGAGTGTTCCCCTGCCTGTGCTGTACATGCTGCCTGATCTCCGCGCCTCCCCTGCTACCTGGCCCTCGGAACTGCGCCTTCGGCCACTAGCGCTGTCGGATGGGAATTTTACCATCAGTTTGTCCGCCAGGGTCCTGTGGTATAGCATCACTCTCGAACCCCTTTCCTCTTCGGGTATGAGAGTGGAAAGGTTCTCCTTATACCGTGGGTCGAGCAGTGTGTACACCCAGTAATCCGTAGTGGCCAGAATGCGTGTAACGCGAGGGTCACGAGAAAGGCATCCTAACATGAAGTCAGCCATGTGTGCCAGGGTACCTGTACGCAACACATGGCTGTCCTCACTAGGAAGATCACTTTCAGGATTCTCCTCCTCCTCCTCCTCCTCCTCAGGCCATACACGCTGAAAGGATGACAGGCCAGCAGCATGGGTACCCTCAGCAGTGGGCCAAGCTGTCTCTTCCCCCTCCTCCTCATCCTCCTCATGCTCCTCCTCCTCCTCCTCCTCAACGTGCTGAGATATAGACAGGAGGGTGCTCTGACTATCCAGCGACATACTGTCTTCCCCCGCCTCTGTTTCCGAGCGCAAAGCGTATGCCTTTATGCTTTGCAGGGAACTTCTCAAAAAGGCATAGCAGAGGAATGGTGACGCTAATGATTGCAGCATCGCCGCTCACCATCTGGGTAGACTCCTCAAAGTTTCCAAGGACCTGGCAGATGTCTGCCAACCAGGACCACTCTTCTGTAAAGAATTGAGGAGGCTGACTCCCACTGCGCCGCCCGTGTTGGAGTTGGTATTCCACTATAGCTCTACGCTGCTCATAGAGCCTGGCCAATATGTGGAGCATAGAGTTCCACCGTGTGGGCACATCGCACAGCAGTCGGTGCACTGGCAGATGAAACCGATGTTGCAGGGTGCGCAGGGTGGCAGCGTCCGTGTGGGACTTGCGGAAATGTGCGCAGAGACGGCGCACATTTCCGAGCAGGTCTGACAAGCGTGGGTAGCTTTTCAGAAAGCGCTGAACCACCAAATTAAAGACGTGGGCCAGGCATGGCACGTGCGTGAGGCTGCCGAGCTGCAGAGCCGCCACCAGGTTACGGCCGTTGTCACACATGACCATGCCCGGTTGGAGGCTCAGCGGCGCAAGCCAGCGGTCGGTCTGCTCTGTCAGACCCTGCAGCAGTTCGTGGGCCGTGTGCCTCTTCTCTCCTAACCTGAGTAGTTTCAGCACGGCCTGCTGACGCTTGCCCACCGCTGTGCTGCCGTGCCGCGCGACACCGACTGCTGGCGACGTGCTGCTGCTGACACATCTTGATTGCGAGACAGAGGTTGCGTAGGAGGAGGAGGAGGAGGAGGAGGGTGGTTTAGTGGAGGAAGCATACACCGCCGCAGATACCACCACCGAGCTGGGGCCCGCAATTCTGGGGGTGGGTAGGACGTGAGCGGTCCCAGGCTCTGACTCTGTCCCAGCCTCCACTAAATTCACCCAAGGTGCCGTCAGGGAGATATAGTGGCCCTGCCCGCCTGTGCTTGTCCACGTGTCTGTTGTTAAGTGGACCTTGGCAGTAACCGCGTTGGTGAGGGCGTCTACAATGTTGCGGGAGACGTGCTCGTGCAGGGCTAGTACGGAACATCGGGAAAGGTAGTGGCGACTGGGAACTGAGTAGCGCGGGTCCGCCGCCATCATACCTTTGAAAGCCTCCGTTTCCACAACCCTATACGGCAGCATCTCCAGGCTGATAAATTTGGCTATGTGCACGTTTAACGCTTGAGCGTGCGGGTGCGTGGCGGCGTACTTGCGCTAGCGACGGCTGGACGGTGCGCTGAGAGACATTGGTGGATGGGGCCGAGGACAGCGGAGGTGAGGGTGTGGGTGCAGGCCAGGAGACGGTAGTGCCTGTGTCCTCAGAGGGGGGTTGGATCTCAGTGGCAGGTTGGGGCACAGGGGGAGAGGCAGTGGTGCAAACCAGAGGCGGTGAACGGCCTTCGTCCCACCTTGTGGGGTGCTTGGCCATCATATGTCTGCGCATGCTGGTGGTGGTGGCTCCCCGGCTGATCTTGGTGCGACAAAGGTTGCACACCAGTGTTCGTCGGTCGTCTGCACTCTCAGTGAAAAACTGCCAGACCTTTGAGCACATCGGCCTCTGCAGGGTGGCATGGCGCGAGGGGGCGCTTTGGGAAACAGTTGGTGGATTATTCGGTCTGGCCCTGCCTCTACCCCTGGCCACCGCACTGCCTCTTCCAACCTGTCCTGCTGCTGCACTTGCCTCCCCCTCTGAAGACCTGTCCTCAGTAGGCGTAGCAAACCAGGTGGGGTCAGTCACCTCATCGTCCTGCTGCTCTTCCTCCGAATCCTCTGTGCGCTCCTCCCTCGGACTTACTCCAATTACTACTACCTGAGTGATAGACAACTGTGTCTCATCGTCATCGTCCTCCTCACCCACTGAAAGCTCTTGAGACAGTTGCCGGAAGTCCCCAGCCTCATCCCCCGGACCCCGGGAACTTTCCAAAGGTTGGGCATCGGTCACGACAAACTCCTCCAGTGGGAGAGGATTCGGAACCATTGCTGCTCATTCTGGGCAGGGGCCCGAGAACAGTTCCTGGGAGTCTGCCAGCTCCTCAGAATGTGTCATTGTAATTGAGTGAGGAGGCTGGGAGGAAGGCGGCGCAGCAGCCAGAGGATTCAGAGTTGCAGCAGTGGACGGCACAGAATTCTGTGTGGTCGATAGATTGCTGGATGCACTTTCTGCCATCCACGACAGGACCTGCTCACACTGCTCATTTTCTAATAAAGGTCTACCGCGTGGACCCATTAATTGTAAGATGAATGTGGGGACGCCAGAAACGTGCCTCTCTCCTAATCCCGCAGCAGTTGGCTGCGATACACCTGGATCAGGAGCTCGGCCTGTGCCCACACCCTGACTTGGGCCTCCGCGTCCTCGCCCGCGTCCACGTCCTCTAGGCCTACCCCTACCCCTCAGCATGCTGTATTACCAGTAGTGCAGAAACAGAACGCTGTAATTAAATGTGCCGCTTATTGGCCTGTGGTTGGAGGCTGACTTCGCTTACGGAACGCACAGCAGAGGCAGGAAAGAATTTTGCGCAAGCCTGCTGTAACACTTAGCTGGCTGTGTATGAATTAGGACAACTACCCCCAGCAGAGACGCAGTACAGTCAGGACGGTCACAGGCAGCCCAAATAGATTTTTTTTCCCAAATTTTTTTGGAAAAGCCCACTGCCTATATAGACTGGATATGTCTTTCACTGTCCCTGCCTCACCACCACTACTGGCTCTGGACTATGTAAAATTACTGCAGACTGTTTCACTCTGGACAGGATGACAGCGGTGATGTAAGAGGCAACGCAGAGCCAGGAAAGAATTTTGCACAAGCCTGCTGTAACACTTAGCTGGCTGCGTTTGAATTAGGACAACTACCCCCCGCAGAGATGCAGTACAGTCAGGACAGTCACAGGCAGCCCAAATAGATTTTTTTCCCCAAATTTTTTTGGAAAAGCCCACTGCCTATATAGACTGGATATGTCTTTCACTGTCCCTGCCTCACCACCACTACTGGCCCTGGACTATGTAAAATTACTGCAGACTGTTTCACTCTGGACAGGATGACAGCGGTGATGTAAGAGGCAACGCAGAGCCAGGAAAGAATTTTGCGCAAGCCTGCTGTAACACTTAGCTGGCTGCGTATGAATTAGGACAACTACCCCCAGCAGAGACGCAGTACAGTCAGGACGGTCACAGGCAGCCCAAATAGATTTTTTTTCCCAAATTTTTTTGGAAAAGCCCACTGCCTATATAGACTGGATATGTCTTTCACTGTCCCTGCCTCACCACCACTACTGGCCCTGGACTATGTAAAATTACTGCAGGACGCAATGCTCTGGACGCAATGCTCTGCACGGCCGATATACAAAAAAAAAAAAAAAAAGTGCAACACTGCAAAAAGCAGCCTCAACAGTACTGCACACGATCAGATGTGGCCCTAAGAAGGACCGTTGGGGTTCATGAAGCCTAAAATCAATCCTAACACTCTCCCTACAGCAGCTCCGGCATCAGCAGCACTTTCCCTGATCTCTGTCAGAATGCATCTGTGGCGAGCCGCGGGAGGGGCCGATTTATATACTCGGGTGACACCTGATCTCGCCAGCCACTCACTGCAGGGGGGTGGTATAGGGCTTGAACATCGCAGGGGGAAGTTGTAATGCCTTCCCTGTCTTTCTATTGGCCAGAAAAGCGCGCTAACGTCTCAGAGATGACAGTGAAAGTAACTCGAACATTGCGTGGTGCTCGCCTCTAGTAACGAGCATCTCGAACACGCTAAGACTCGAACGAGTATCAAGCTCGGACGAGTACGTTCGCTCATCTCTACATTTGACCATAATAATCGTTTATGTAAGTTATTATTATACTAATGTCCAAAAATCCTTCTACTTTTGATCATTTAACACCTATAATATCATGTTTGTTATACTTTGTTTTAGACATGTGTTATTGTTAAACATCTGTGGCACTTTACCCTTGCACCACATATAGTCCCATGTCCCGATGTTGTCATGTGGCTGCCGCATCACGATAAGATGCGATCATGTGACAGTATATTGACACGTCCACAGTCACATCCAGAAACCGCGCCATCAGACACGCCCCCAACCAATGCTATCAGTGATTTCTCTATGACGCTCAGTCACATGACCTTGCGTCACAACGTCAGACGTTGGCGACACGCCCATAGTCACGTCATGTGACACGTAGCTACCATTACACTCCCTGTAGCCGCGTCATCTGATGTGCTGTAACTACGTCATGAGCAACCTCTCCGCAACATGCAGCTACGTCACTCAGTGCAGAAACATCGGACGTCAGCCAAATGCGACGCCTACCCATGCCCCTTCAACTCCATTTGCTACAGGTTACATCAATTATAAGGTATTTTAATGGCATTTACTATAAATATATGATTGCATGTATGTATTTTATACACTTGAAAAAGGCCGTGCGGCCGAAACGCGTTGTGTATTGCATTTTATCCTGTACATTAAACCGTGGAACCTTTCATCACTGCTGGTTTGTGCCACCCCTTGATACGCCATCTCGGATTAGGAGGCGCCTATGCCAGGGGCACCTCCACGAAGTAAGTTATATAACTGAAATTTCCATATGCATATTTTCCATTTCCTATGGTGTGAGTGCTGAGAACTTTTTTCTATTTTATATACAGCACATAAATTGTTATGTTTCAGAATGCAATAAGTGTATGTATTTCTTATCTGATTGGACTATTGGCCCTTATATAGAAGACTAAAACCTATGCTTTGTAGTGCCAGTAACAAGGATTAAAAAATAAAGAGAAGTCAATAGGAAGAATAGCAATACTAAATAATGTTAACATAAAGAAATAGTTAGTCAACAGACATAGTGTATAATGCAATAATAATACCCTGACTGCAGTTATTTTTTGTGTAGACGAACCTTAAGAGCTTTTGAGACTGTTTTATAGATGTCAATAAGCCTTATGATCAAGAATCTTTGTAAATTTAGTAATAGTAACCTTTGTATGATAACGCCCTTTTATTTCTGTATAAAAATTGACAATGTCTTCAATTAAGCAGAATTCCCTGTGGCAGGGGCATACCTAAGGGCTCAGGGGCCAGGGTGCAAAAGTTCAGCTCGGGGTCCCCCCCCTTGGGCCTCCACCCCACACTCGCCCACACCCATACCTAGATCGTGCTGCATACATGATATGCCCCTTGGCGTAATCTTTCCAATCATGACGCATTTCCTGCACATTAAAATTTGTTTGTAGCCCCGCAGGCCACTCTCACACACACCGCTTTTTACCGCTATTAGCACGGTGTCCTGAGCCCCGTACTAACCGCAGTAGAACACTCCCATAGATTTTAATGAAGTTACTCCATTCTGCGCTCGAACACGGTGTTTCTAACGCTGTGATTTTCAAGAGCTGTCTGTTCTATTTTTGCATTTTCGTGGCTTTTAACACACCTCATCACCTCATCACAATGATGGGGTGCATTAAAAAGGGCTGTCACACGCTGTAACCTGTGTTCGAAAAGGCTGCTTGAAATTCCGGTAAAATGCCACGATTTCAAACTGTGTTTTCTGAACACGTGTGTGAGAGCGGCCTTAGGGCGGGTCATGTTTTTGTTGTACTTTAGAACCACAATAAAGAAAAACGTAAAAAACTGCATGCAGTATTTAGACCGCGTACATTATTAATGAGCTGCAGACACAATTAATAACCGCATGCGGTTTTGATGCGTTTTTTAATTGTGTGTAAAGTGTGCAAATAAATACAGTAAATCCAGGGAGATGTATAACTTATACCAGAAATAGATAGATAGATATGAGATAGATAGATTGATAGGAGATAGATAGATATATATGAGATAGAAGGATATTAGATAGATAGATAGATAGATATGAGGTAGATAGATATGAGATAGGATATATAGATAGATAGCAGATAGATAGATAGATAGATAGATAGATAGATAGATAGATTGATAGATATGGGATCGATATATAGATAGATAGATAGTATATAGATAGATATGAGATAGATAGATAGTATATAGATAGATATGAGATAGATAGATAGATGAAGGAGGGAGACAGACAGATACACACACATATATACACTTTCCCCAGGGCCCGGTCCACTTCTCCTTCATATCACAGCTGCAGGAGATGCAAACTCAGAAGCTTCCCGTTCAGCGTTCAGCAGGAAGCAGGGGGCAGCACATGATCACATGATCACTGTGCCCTGCCGTCCCATTTGACTTCCTCCCTCCTCCCCTGCTGACCCATGTGGCTTCCTCCCTGCTCTTCCTCTCAGGCTGGCCGTTCTGGCTGCCGCATGATGGGAATCTTGCAGCAGACAGAACGGCCACCCATTAATGCACTGAATGTACATGTGGGTGTGGCGGAGGGCAGCCTCGGGGCCCCCTAAGCACAGGGGCCGGGTCACTATGGCGACCCCAGCAACCCCTGATGCTACGCCTATGCCCTGTGGGTTCTCATGAGATACGTCTTAATATAACATTGAGTGTTTTCATGTTATTAATAGATATTGCTTGCAATTGTCTCATTACGAGCTTCCATATCTACCAATTTGGCACCTGACAACGAGGTCATCAGATCGGTACCAATGTGGTCCAATTAAATTGGTTTCATAAAATTTGACTTGGAGCTAAGCTTCAAGATTCAGAGACGGGCTGTGTTGGCTTTTCTCCACCCACATCATGCAGACTCCTCCTTAGTGTACAGGGAGAGAGCTGCCACTGTGCATGCTGGGGGTGGGGATAGGCCAACACAGCCCACTTCCGTGACTCGGAGCTTAGCTCTGAGTAAAACATTATGAACCTGGTGATAGAATCCTTCAATAGATCGCTGTATACAAAATCAAGCTATTGTTGAATATTTCTTTAAGGATTACGATTATAATGGTGCTAATTCATCCTATTTGTCACAGTACTTGCATGAAACCGCACTTGTATATTCTATGTGAGAAGCTTTCAAAGAGGTGCTGTTTTGGACTTTTCAACACAATAAAACTCTTTTTTCTAAGAAATTACACGACCCACAGCATTCTTATTTTTTCAGAAAATGAGCTGTTGGAGGTTTTGTTAATTGCAAGGGTTGTAATGTCCATTGGTACCATTTTAGGGTAGATAAAACTTTTTGATAGCTTTTTCTTGAGATTTTTGGGAGGCAGATGAATGAAAAATAGCTATTGTGATATTTCTTTTTCTACGTGGTTCAAATGGATAATATACATAGTATTTGTATAGTACAAGTCATTATGAATGCAGCAATGCCTAATATGTTTATTTTCTTTATTTTTTCCATAACAAAATGGGTTTCCTAGGGAAGACTTTTTTATGTGGTTTTTATCAAACTTTCTTAACATTTTTTCATTTTTCAAGGATACTTGAAGATGAGATCTTTCAATTGCTAGTATAATACAATGCACAACTAATGTAGTGCAGTGTAGTGTACTGTACTTTTAATAGCCCTCCGGCAGGGTCTGTTAGCCTGGCTGGCAGAGCAGACCTGAAGGCATTGATCAGGCCTCCAACTGCCATGGAAACCAATTGGTATTTTGAAACTGTATTGCTGGGTGCCAATTGGTGATGGGGGAAGCTCCTCCTCCTATCAATCACTTACAAAGTGTTGTCTCTATTGATTGTGGTAGGGCCAGGATCAGAGATTTACCCATAGCTGGCTTTTAGAGCAGGACCTCAGCTGTCAGTAGGCAGCTGAGCCCCAGCTCTTCCATGATGGCATTAGACTAGGCTGCTGTATTCTTACGGCAGCCTAGCCCAAGGCCCCTTAGTGACTGTTGCAAACACATGTATAGTCACTAAGGGGTAAAAAGAGTCATCCAGCAACATTTGTTTTTTTAAAAACCTGTTCGACCTGCTGATATGCTCACTATCCCTGGTCTTCCATCAATGCTGTTTCACTGGCACCCAGTCCCTGCTGGCCTTTCCTTCTGGTTGCAAAGCACTGATATCACAGAGACCAGGTCATGTGACTGCTGCAGCTTATCACGCTCCTAAGGGAGTTGGTGATTGGCTGCAGCAGTCACATAGCTCTGGTGCCACTGACTTTATTGCCGGTTTCCTATGCCTGGAAGGTAAGACCTAACTTTCAGGGAAAAGCCAAATTGGATTTTTTACCTCAGTAAAGGAAAGACTAGCTATGCCTCTGGTCATGTATGTGGAGAAGTCAAGCAAGCATTCAGCAAACAGCTATCAAATATGTATGGGCACCTTAGGACTCTTTCCATTTCTATCAGGACATATGGATGTCATAGTATGAGGTCCCCCACATGAGACTCCCTTCTAAGAACCAAAGAACAGGAGAGCTGGTAAGTATCATCATCTTCCTCTCTTGCGTGCTTGGCTCATCCATACATTATGTGTAAGGTCATTCATTTGAGTGGTCTCATGTAATAAAATATGGTGTTGCAGGGGGAATTTACAATTGGTTGCAATTTCCCCATGGAAACAACTGGGGTTTTGGAAGTCTTTCTTTTAACGTTCAACAGATCGACAGGGCAATCTCATTAAAAAGGGGTTATTTTGATAAGACAACCCTTTTAAAGGGGTTGTGCTATGAAAACAAGCTTAACAAGAGACAAATTGCTTGTCAATGGGGGTCCAACTGCCGATAACGTCATCAATCCCAAGAGTGTAGCTCCCCGAATAACTGGTTGCACATGTCCCTTTATTTCAATGAGAGCACCAGAGATAGTTAAATTTACTGCTTAACGTTCTCTGGTATTTCTATTGAAATGAATGAAACACCAGTGCACATGCTTGACCACCTCTCCATTCATTCGTGGATGTTCCAAACCCAATTTTCGGAATCACTTTGGAGGTCCCAGTGGCCATACCATCACCGATCAGCCTGTTCTGCCCTATTCTGTGGATAGGGGATAACTTTTTTTTCGCGGGACAAACTCTTCAAATACTAATTCTCTGTTAAGATGACTTGAGTTATCTGAGACTGACCAAATGCTATGGGATGTGATGCCTAGCAACCTCATTAAGAAAAATGTGGTAGTTCAGCAGTGTCCCCCTAGAAACTAAATTATTAGACATGGCTACACAAGAATATGAAAAGTATCTTGGCAGCAGTTAATACCATGTCGTTCCTAGTTTCAACCTCTGTTACTAATTAGATTTCATACCTGAACTCTGCTTTAAATGATTGAGTCTATAAATGCAATCGGCTTTATTTCTGTTTTTAGCTTTGCCCTTTGGTTGTATTTACCTTATTCCCTGGAATAATTCCTAGGAGTATAAGTGTATTATATTTACCAAGTACCTGCAAATGTGCCTTTGGTTATTGAAAACTTTTGAGCATTGGTATAGTATACTATAAAGAAAGCAGGTCCCATGACAGCTAGAGATATATGTTTTCCTGAAGGCCATGTTTTCATTCAAAAGGATGTTAAATAATATAAAATGATTTCATACCAAGATCTCAAAATGATTATCTTTTAATAAACTCCTACTTATTCTTCCATCTTCCAACTTCTACCAGAAAACATACACGGTAAGCATTTTCCAGCAGATTGCTGTAAATCAAACATAAGTCATACAAATCTGTGCGGTGAGAAATGTACAAAGAATTATTCAATGAATTTCACTGGCATGCTTATAATAGATAATTTATCTTCTCGGTGTTACTTTTCCATGAGGATCCATCTTCAAGGAGTCAGAATATATCAGCGTAGAAGATAAAGTTAGTCAGCACCTCTTCTAGAATACATCAGTCAAATTTACCCAAGGAGCAATTTGTCCTCTTTGTTGATAGCAACCAATTATCAATTTGAATGGTTCCAAAGTGACAAACAAATGGTGAATGTAGTACCCAAGTTTCACACGACCAAAATAAATCACTAACTTATCTATGAAATTCACAATGCACTTTTTAAAAGTAAAAGGCCAAGTTAAAAAAAGTTTGTTTTTTTGTAAACTGAACCCACATGGGTCACATATATCACAATATACCTTTGCTCTCTGTTTGCAAGGCAGGCATCCGTAATACTCCAAAATATTCATAGAATACATTGAAAATTGACGGCAGAAGAAGACCCCCTGGTCCATCTAGTCTGCTCTTATATTATTTCTCTCTTTAGGATATATCTATGCTTATCCCAAGCATGCTTGAATTCATTTATTGTTGATTTTCGAAGCACATTGGCTGAAAGTTTATTCTTTCTGTAAAATAATATTTTCTGACATTGTTTCTGATCCCCCCAACTAATCGTGCCCCCTTGTTCTAGTGTTTAGTTTCTTAATACCTTTTTTACACCTTTAACATTTTTAATGGTGTCCACCTCTCCCCTCTTCCTCCTGCAACATATATAAATATTTCCATCATGTCCCCCCTCATCCTTCACTCCTCTTGTAACATATATAAAGCTTTCCATCATGTCCCACCTTTCCTCAGAAGATGGTCCCCACTCATCATCAAGCAGGGGCCTGTGTTCTCCTCCCCGACGGGTCCCCTGGGTATTCCCCCACCAGCATTTAACCTCTGCTCAGCAGAGACACAGAATATGCTCTGAGGTAACAAGCATATCCATTCAGGGGAGAGCATATGCATGAGGGGAACTACCCCCATCCTACCCTGGCTCAGAGAGGGAGAGACGATGCAGAGGGCCCTAGGATATCAAGGGGCAAAATCCAGGCCTCATCCAGGCCTGCTCCTGCAGCAAAGATGTTTGCATACATAGATGGTGTCAGCAGTGATTCTTCCTCTTTTCCCTCAATGGACAGTGAGGTGGACTTTCCTGATCACAGCTTCCTGAATGGATTTACAGACTCAGGTCAGTCATTAATCCAAAAAAAGGAAATCCCAATGTGACAACAATATACATCCAGTGCATCCTACTATATCTCCCTCAAACAGCCTACTAAACAATGCATCAAATGGGATGCAGAAATCGACATTAACTGTTTTAAAGCCAACTCCAACAACCCTAACATCACAACGGCAGATGACTTCTTAAATGCAATTGCCGCTAGCAACCAAACTAGTTTGGATGTTTTTTTTGAAGGAAGCCATGATAGCTTTGCGTCGATCCATTTCAAAAGACATTGTTAAAGTTGTAGCTACAGTCTTATCTAGCATTGACGCTTTGTAAGAAAGGGTGGATCACGTGGAATAGAAAATGGGAAAATCTTCCACAGCCTAAAACACACTAGTGGATGCGCACCACTCTCTAGGAAAGGAATTTGTGGCCTTAAAATACAAAATCGCTGATATAAAAGACAGAAACCATAGAAATAATATAAGATTCAGAGGTATCCCAGAATTGGTGTCATCTATGAAACTCCCTTCATACATACAGAACCTGATCCGCACCTTATTCCCCGAATGCTCACCTCAAGAGCTAGCCATTGATCATGCCCATAGGCTACCAAAGCCAAAACACCTCCCGAATTCTACTCCATGTAACGTTATTGCTCGCAGTCACTTTTTCACAGTAAAAGTAAAACTTATGCTCAAGTCTAGAAAAGTACCCTCACATACCAGAATATCCCATTATACATGGCTCTGTCAGAAGCCACAATCTTAACTCGGAAAAAAATTTCACTGTTACCCAAACCTTAAGGAAGCATGCAATTCCACACAAATGGGACTTTCACACAAAAGAGATAATCATGAGAAATGTATCAACACATATCTTTAACTCCCTAGAAAAAGAAATGGAGCTACTTCAACAATGGAGTTTATATCCAACTTCTTCAATATTTTCCCACAAGCAAAATTCATCCACACCCAGTGATTTTTTCTTAAGCTGGCTAAAGAATGGACACTTGCGACAAAGGACAGCTGAGGACACTCGCTTTTCAACCCCTAGATAGGCCTCAGACAATTTTTGTTCTCCTACAATTTCCCCCCACTATACCGCAGTCTCAAATCATCCTTATTCCATGGCAATACTTTTTCTAGACAGTGGATCATATGTTACTTTTCTTTTTTTGTTTACAGTTTTTCAAGGTTTATTGGGTATATTACTACGGCAAGGGGTCTACATCAACATGCCTCTTGATGATGGGAGACTTGGAGATAAACACCACTCATAAAAAATAATACTCTACCTTACTATATAATGTCTGTAAAAATTCTCTCACTTAACACTAAGGGACTTAACCCCTTAAGGACGAAGCTCTGTAAATATATAATGATTGGTCCTTGGCTTTAATCCCGGCCCGTAGCAGAAGTGTGGTGTGAGATTAAAGCTTCTGCTTCTGTAATCAAGCAGGATCACGTTGGGTCCTCAGCTGTTAGTCACAGCTGAGGAACCGGAGGAGAATGGGGAAAGTGGTGTTTAATTGCTTATTCCTTTTTCTTTCCAGAAGAATGATAGTGGAAATATTTCATCCGCTATGCGACCCAGCGATCACGTGACCAGCAGGTGCGCCTGTCACAGTGGAGCTGCAGGGTCCTAGTAGAAGATGTTTTCCCTTGAAACTAAGGCTTCTATCGATGCCCCAGGTACTGTTGAAAAGTATGAAATAAAAGAAAAGAAATACAAAGGAAATGACCCCCAGAGGTCCTATATGACGTTGTGGGGTTCATAGATGGTAAAAAAAAAAGGTTATGGAAATAAGTAAAATAAAAAATGACAATAAAATAAAGATCTATACATAAAAAAGAAAATGACCCATCACAGTCACTAACCAAGATTGTCGCCATATATGCCCTGTAATCCAAAACAATAAAATTGTATATTAAAATGTCCAAACAAAATGAGGAACCCATTTCCATACTTTATTTTAGCATAAATATACTAATTTTAAAAAGAAACAACTATACATTTAAAAAATCATTTTTGTAGCTTTTTACCCCAGTAAAACTAAAAAACGGGAAAAATGTCAGTGAAAAAATATTTTTTTTAAAATATCCCTTTATGTCACAGAAAAAAATGCTGCAAAAATTTTGGTAGCTTAAAGGGGTTCTGTCTCTAAAAAAGAAAAATTCTATACTTATCTATTCCTCCACCGTCAGTCTACTTACCAGATCCTCACCTCCCCCATCTTCTTCTGTCTCCTGAAGTCCGGGTGGAAGGGGGGGGGGTGGTCACTTCACCTTCTGCCTGGCAACCAATGTATGTTACATCACAGTTTCCAGGACAGCAAGGGGACTGCCTATCTTCTTCGGAGATTGCTCATGTGAGCTGTCTCTGAAATAGATTACAATTCCTTCCCAGGCAGTGAAGCTACAGCACAGGGACGTGACCTTCACTGACCCGGCCGGAAGGAATTTGAGGAATGCAGCCTTCATAACAATCTGGGCCCAGTGTGATCTAAGGTGACCCGGGACACTGCAAAAGCTCAGCTAGGAGAAGATGTGCTAAGGAAACTGACAGGTAAGGAATAGGTCAGTATAGATTTTTTTTTTTTATGATAAAACCCCTTTAAGAAAAAAAAATGGTTTTACCAATGTAAAACCACCAGATGGGTAAAATTCTTAAAAAGTGTCTGGTCCTTTAGGACCAAAACACCCTGGAACTTAAGGGGTTAACAGTCCATTCAAACGCCCCTATTAATGGAAGGAGGCTAAAAAGGAAAATGCAGACATATAATATGTGTACAGAAATTAAATTTTAAAAACTCCTCCCCACCAACATTCTATAATCCCTAAAAAATGCTGGAGTTATCATTACTATTAAAGATACAATCACGTTCTCTCTATCAAACTCTATCATCGAAAACAAACGCAGCTACTGTATATAGCCTTATCTTACATTATAAACAACTCTGCCTATACAATTGTTAACATTTATGCTCCAAATAAATCTCTAATAATCTTCCTCAATACACTATTAAATGTGAAAATAACATCAGGGGGAAATTTAGTATATGTGGTGACTTCAACATCATTAATGGCGCCACACTTGATACAACCTCTAACAGCAACAGACCCTCCACCCCAATTAAAATCATGGTTAGTCAGGACCTAAACGACATATGGAGATGCTTGCATCCCTCCGATAAAGACTTTTCATTCCACTCAGAATGTCACAACAAATACACACGAATCGATGTTTCTAACAACCAAATGGGCCATTCCAGACATAAGTCACTCCAATATTAGACACATTACATGGTCAGACAAAGTTCCTATAACCCTTAAAATCAGAACTCCAGAACACCTCAAAAATACCTACACATGGAAAAACAACACATATATTATGTCCTTAAAGCAACAGAAAATTATCGCGAACCAACTTAGTTTTTCGCCATTAACAAAACAGCAGCAAGCAGTGACTTCTCTTTATGGAACTCGCATAAAGCATTTATCTGAGGCATTTTAATCCAACAGTATACAAGATTTAAGAAACAACGACTTAAAAATTTACAAGACCATCTAAATAGTATTAAAATAATAGAGAAACAGAACAAATCCAACCCATCACCTAAAATGCACTCACTCCTCAAATAAGCACAAAGTTCCTTACAAAGGCATGTGTCTCTAGAATTCGAAAAAAATGTCAAAAAAATAAAATGGAACTATTACAATTCCTATAACAAAGCAAGCAAGCTGATGGCAAACCAAGCAAAAATAGCTGGAAGCAAAGCTAGAGTATCATACTTGAGATCCCAAAATTCTGGAGATAAAATTCTAAATCCACAAGCCATAGCCAACAAATTTAGCCACTACTACGATAACCTTTACAACTTAAAGCTCGATACAGCTTCCCCACAACCCAAGCAAATAATAATAGATGACTTTCTTAGAGGGCTAAATCTACCTAGCCTATAAAAGAACAACTAGAATCTCTTAACATGACAATATCCAACAAGAAATAACCTCTGCTACCTAGGGATTGAAGCTAGGTAAGGCCCCTGGTCCTGATGGACTGTTTAATGAATATAGCAAATCCTTCAGCCCAATTCTACTCCCATATATGTGCAACTTTTTAAATTTAGCAATGACTGGAGGCATGTTCCCAGAGAAAAACATAAAATCCTTAATAATAATCCTCCCCAAGCCAGGTAAAGAGCCAAACACCAAAATAATAGCTAGCAGATTGTTCCCCTTGATGCCCAGCTTGATTAAAGATGATCAAGTAGGCTTTATTAAAGGCGCCAAGCCTCAGATGACACTAGACATTTAATAGATCTGTTGGATATGGTCGCAGGTCATCAGATTCCCTCCCTGCTTCCATCTTTTGATGTGGAGAAGCTGTTCGACAGGGTTCGCTGGGGATATTTGTTCCAAATGTTGCAGAGATTTGGCTTTGAGGGCCCTATCCTGCTTGCTATTAAAGCCCTATACGTCTCCCCTTCAGTAATGGTGTTGATTAACGGACTCCGATCAAAACCATTTAATACATCAAATGGTACAAGACAAGGATGCCTCCTTTCTCCCCTGATCTTCTCCTTGGTCATGAAGCCATTGGTAGATGATATTAGAAATAACCCACATATAGGAGGCATAGCAGTGAGCCCAATGTCATATAAAATAAATCTTTTCACAGACCACGTTTTATTAACACCCACAAACCCGGTGACCTCATTAGCAGTCACCACTAAATCACTAGACAAATTTGGGCTAATATCCTAACGAAGTTAACTAAGCAAAAGCCTCGCCAAAGGGCATCAGTGTAACAATTAAAACACAACAACTCGTCTTCCAAATTCCCATTTCATTATGATCCCTACTCAATTTCTTACCTAGGTATTTTACTAACTCTAGCTGAACTGATGAAGGGGTCATCCCCGAAATGCATCTTCATATGCTAATCACATATTTTATTAATTAAAAGGAGACATTTTCCACACCTTTGGTCACTTCCTACATGCTTTAACCTGGAGTGTTGTGCCTCCTCCACTGCCAGCTTTCAGTCCTATTCTCTTATCGTAAAATTCCGCTATTGATTTAATAACGAGCAACTCTTGCCATTCTCTTCAATGCAGGAAAAAAAATCTAAATTCTCCTTACCAAGTTTTATACATTCCGCCAAATTAGAAAATTCCTTTGCACAAACTCGGCAACACTTGTCCACATACCATTGATCTGAAAAGACAAACTATGTAGAACCCTTAATCAATATAAAAGCCACCCAAAACCAATAAATGCATTCCTCGCTAATGACCTTTACTTTAAAAAAAATGTTCAATTCTCAAAATGGAAGACTGACTTTGCATACCGAATCCCCATAAAAGAATAGCAAGTTGCTTTCAACTGGGCCGTAAAATCAACAGCATGAACAATATTATAAATAACATATATCCAGGGGCATAACTATAGAGGGTGCAGGGGATGCCGTTGCGCCCGGTCCCAGGAGCCTTAGGGGGCCCGTAAGGCCTGTCTTCTCCATCTAGGGAACCCAGTACTATGAGTAAAGCATTATAGTTGGGGGCCCTGTTACAAGTTTTGCATCGGGGCCCAGAAGCTTCAAGTTACGCCTCTGCATATACCCTCTATACCCACTAAAGTTTCTCATATTTACACTAACATATCTCCAAACTGCTGGAGAAACTCCTGCCATGTAGGGTCTCTGCTCCATATTTCCTGGAGCTGTCCCCATATCTCTATTTTCTGGAAACGTGTTCCAACTAATTGGAACACTTTCTCCCTTTTTAACTCAAAGCAAACTCTTTTATTGCTGGAGATAGATGGTTTCCCAATGGAATATAGAACCATCATCTGTCACATATTACATGCAACTCGTCTCTGAATTGCTCACAACTGGAAAAGTTCTAAGATTTCTTCCATAGAAGAAATAACTTTTATAGTCTCAACCAACTGCATATATAAAAAAAACGGGGGCAATTCAAAATGGAAAATCAAATTTTCATTTATCCAAGTGGAATTTATGGTTAACATATTTTTCTTCACCTATTTAGCCTTTGGCTACAACTCCTCACCTCTCTACTGGTCCTACTCTTCAAATATCTTCATGTCTTGATCATTTTGCACCTCTTTAAACACTACATCCTCCTTATAGACTCCCCCCCTGCCCCAAGTCTTAAAATATAATTATTTCATATGTGATGCACACAAGTTATTGGTTTTAGTCACCGTTTTATATACAAATTATATACCTGATTGTTCTTTAAAAACTATTTTGTTACGATCGTGTGGGCAAACTAAGCACAGGGCCCACACGATCGTGACCAAAGATGGGATGCACACGAGTTTCAGACAGCTGGCCCAATAAAGGTCGGCCCAGCGGTCTTCGGATCTGGGCCCTAACTGCTCCTAGGAACCATGCCACCAGAACAGGACACATACCAGGACAGAACAAGAGGACACAGAGCCAGCAATCCTAGCATACAGCAGGCAAAATGCAACCACTAGTAACAGATAATAAGCTATATATAAATAGCAGGTATTAGTTGACATTTTGATCAAAATGTGGAAGCTAGTGGGCCACTTCACGGCTCCTGGCTATACCGCTAGTCCCTACACTAACCAGGAGTACAGCGGCACCAGACACAGATCACACCGCAAGCTGCAGCAGGACAGAACATCACAGTTCATACAGCAAGCTGCAACAGGACAGAACAGAGCACAGATCACACAGCAAGCTGCACCAGGACAGAACAGAGCACAGATCGCACAGCAGGATGCAACAGGACTGCTCACACTGAACACCAGACAAAAACTGACAGGAGCTGGGCTTATATGTGAGTAAAGACCCAGGGGATTAGCTAGCAGGAGGTCACCACACCCAGCCAGCTCAATCATTCAACACCTGTGAGCTGTGCTGCTAGAAACCCTAGTACTACAGGTTCCAGCAGCACAACGTAACATACTTCTTAATTTTTGTCAGATTCCAATACATACATTAGTGCAAGTAGATTTAACAATGTGTCTTATGTTCAACAACTGTACACTGCTCTGCTGAACTCACAATTTATTATAACAAAAATATTTATTCTGTATTTATTCCTTTTTTCCTGTTCTCTATTAATTTTAAAAGCAATAAGAAATTTATTGAAAAAAAAAGAAAACAGAATCCCTAAATCCTTCTCTTCTGAAGTCCTGAATAGCACTGAATAATTTCCCTCATCTGTTTGTTGGTGTGCACAGCAATGTGTTCAGTTGGTATGTTGTATCGCCCTTGTCTGTTGGTTGGTGGGAACAGTGATGGGTTCAGTTGGCATGTTGTATTGCAAAACATATAACACAACATTGTCTTCATCTGGTTAGTAGGTAATATTTACCCCAGTTTAGCTTGAAGGTTTTCCGCTGCTCAGGTTGACGGAGAGTCAAACAGCTTGAATAGCAACAGCAAAGGAGAAAAGCCGTCTCCTTAAAAATACTTCTGTCATAATAAAAAAATCAAAAAACTATAAACGGTAAGTACAGTGTGACACACCTGTGTTCAAGAAAGAAGTGTCTTTCAAAACGCGTCTGTGCGTAGACATGGTGTCACACGGTACCTACCATTTATAATTTTGAGAATTTTTTTTATTATAAAAGAATAAAAGTAGTGTTTTTAAGAAGCCAGCTTTTCCCCTTTGGTATGTTGTATTGCCCTTGTATGTTTGTTGGTGTGAACAGCCACATGTTCAGTTCATATGTTTAGTTGTATTCTGAGAGGTAATGAGATAATGAATAAATGAACAGCACCCTCCAGCAAGAGGGGCTAGCATTCACATGCAGCAGACCGGTGGTGATTGACTGGCTGGAGAACTCCACTCCATCATCCAGCCAAATCATCCACACCTGCAGCGGTGCGCTCCTAGAAACCTACAAAAGGCATCACAGAAGGGGAAATCAAGAATTAAAAACAATCACAGAAAATGGCCGTTACTTACTGAGTGAGGAGTGCATATAGATGCATCCTCCTCTCACCATGCAGGTAGCTGACTACCAAATGGAGGAGCCAATAACACCTATGAGGGCACCGATGAGACACCCACTCACACTGCCTCCTGATAATGAGGGGGGTGGATGCTTGGCGTATACTCCCACACATAGTGGATACAGGGTGCCAGACCATTCTGATATATGTAGTTCACCATGCAGACCAGCATCCTATTAATGACGCCATGATAATTCGGCGGGTTGCCCTGCATATCCATCAGTGAACCACATTTGTACTGCCACCCTGGGCTCCCCCTGGAAACCTACAAAACCACAGCTCCCAGGAGTACAACGTAACAGGATCCCAGTTCTCAACAAAGCACAGTAAAGGCTGGTGGGAGCTCCAAACTGGTGTGGGGTGTGTTCTTATAGCATTGGTTGGGTTTTATTGGTCCCCCTAAATTTATAATTGACTGGTGCCTGCTATGTTTCACTGCTTGGTGACCATTCACAGCTCTTCATGGACATCATACACCCCCACAATATTTGAATATTCCAGCTGCATAATGCATGGTGCAGTCGAGCCCAAGTTGTCCGGAATTGTTTTGAGAAGCATATTAGAGAGTTCCTACGAATTGTGTCACTTGCATATTCATCCAACATGAGCCAAGTCTGGCATTTATGGGATGTGGTGAAGAGGTTCCTTCGAATATGAGATCCTGCACCTACAAATACCCTGGAGCTGTGGTTGGCTGTTCACAGCACATGGCTCAACATCCTTCCAGATATCTTCTGTCCATTTGTGGAATCGATGCCATGTCGAGTTGCTGCACTTCGCTGGGCTAGAGGAGGTACTACATGATATTACTTCTTGTCCCATGACTTTTGGCATGTCAGTGTAAATGAAGACATTTTTGGGTTCAGCTGTCTTTTTATTTGACGTTTTATGAATTTTGTCATTATTATTTCCTGGAATGTTTTGTTATATAAGCAAATTAATCTTAGTATAACCGTCTTATCAGTTGTACAAATAATTTAATTTGAAGCTCTGGGGAATAATGTAGCCTTGTCTAGAGTATTGACTCTTATGATAGATTAGCCAAAGTTCAAAGCCATTAAAAAGAGACTCAAAAGAACTCACTGCTCTGCTTTTAATCCAGCCGTCATTTATAATCATTTCTCATTTTTACAATATTAGTATATTTTATAACAATAATATTTGCTTCTGTTTATTAGTCCAGTGTTTCCCAACTCCAGGCCTCAATGCACCCCAGCAGGTCATGTTTTTCGGATTTTCTCAACATTACACAGGCAATGTAATCATTGTTAGTGCCTCAGACATTGCCACAGGTGTTCTTACTATGGGATATCTTCAAAACATGACCAGTTGGGGGGCCTTGAGGACTGGATTTGGGAAACACTGCATTAGTCACTATTTAGAGTCAGTCTGGAAAAGATTGACATTTACTACAAACATTCATAAATAATAACCATTAAGATAGGATCATAGAGTTGGAAGGGACCTCTAGAGTCATCGGGTCCAACACCAATCACTAAATCATCCCATACAGATGTCTGCTCAGACTCTGTTTGAAGAATTCCATTGAAGAACTCACCACCTCCTGTGGCAACCTGTTCCCCTCATTAATCTGTCAGAAAGTTTTTCTTTTCAATAAATTGTTGTTTGATTTTAAAAGTTTAGCAGAAAACAAAAGAAAATAAAAACAAAAACAAAAAAAAAATTGACAAATTTTCTTATAATCAAAGGCAAATTTAGCAGAATGCTGTATAATTGTTGAGCTTATTCTATCTTGTTAGATCTTGCTAGACTAACAATAATCATCAGGTCCAGCAATAGTAAATAATTAACAAGTGGGAATGTCACCTGTGTATATCTGATCTGTTTCTCCTCCCTTTAAGTTTAATCTCATTGCTTCAATTCTTCCCATGTGCAAATGAGAATAGGGCAGATCCCTCTGCACTGTAACAGCCCTTCAGATATTTGTAGACAGCTATTAAGTCTCCGCTCAGACTTCTTTTTTGCAAGCTAAACATTCCCAGATCCTTTAACTGTTCCTCATAGGAGATGATTTGCAGACCGCTCACCATCTTGGTAGCTCCTCTCTGAACTGGCTCACATTTCTCTATGTCTTTTTTAAATCGGGGTGCCCAGAACTGGACACAGTATTCCACAGATGAGGTCTGACCAAGGAAGAGTAGAGGGGGATAATTACCTCACGTGATCTAGACTCTATGCTTCTCTTAGTACATCTCAGAATTGTGTTTGCATTATTTGTTGGTGCATCACACTGCTGACTCATGTTCAGACTGTTTCTATTAGTATACCCAATCTTTTTCACATGTGCTGCTGCTTAGCCAAATTCTTCCCATTCTGTATGTGATGTTTTCATTTTTCTCGGACAGATGTAGTACCTTGCATTTCTCCATGTTAAATACCATTTTGTTAAGGCCCATTTAAACACAACGATTATCGCTCAAAATTCGCTCAAAAGCCACCTTTTGAGTGATAATCACTCTGTCTAAACTCCTGCCCATTGTGCACTTTTCTTGCACCATTTTTCTTCTCTGACTTCAAGCCAGCCTTATCAGCGCCACACGCTGAGTTCTCAGTGGGATAGCACTGATAGTATTCTCTCAGCTGCTATCCTGCTTAGAGTTCTCAGCAGAATACATGCAGATAACAGACCTCTAGCGGTTATCTGTATACAGCAGGAGCCTTCATTTACACGCGAATGTACTCTTAAGTAGATAATTAGCTACTTAAGAGTTTATGCAAAGTGATTGCTCAAAACTGTCACTCAAACTGCCCTTTAACCCTTTCCAATCCACTGTCTGACATCTGAAGACATCCTGATTGAAGGCTGTACAGCTCCGATGACGGAAGACGTCTGGCAGGGTATTCTTATTGGCCAGTCTATTGTCGGGGGCCTCTCCAGCATGTCCCATACTGCAGTACTGGCTCTAGCCAGCAGATGGTGCCATTGTGTAATGGCATAAAGAGAAAGCCCCCTAGGAGACCCTGAATCCAAAATTGGATTGCAAAGAGTCAGCAAATTTTGAGCGATCATCTTTCAGTGTAAATGGGTCTTTTTTGAATCCTCTCTCTTCCCTAGTGTTAGCTATCCCTCCTAGCTTTGTATCGTCTGCAAATTTGATCAGTTTCCCATCAATTCCCTCCTCAAGATTATCTATAAAAATTTTGAACAACACTGGGCCTAGGACAGAGCTTTGTGGTACCCCACTTGATACATTCTTCCAATTGGATGTGCAGCCATTTATGACCGCTCTTTGAACATGCAGGACATGTTCATATGTGTGTGTGACACCCCCACCCTGATTTAAAAGGTTATTTAACTTAATGAGGTCCAGATGTGTTCTTTTCCCCACAGTTTTGTGCAGTGTTTCATGCATTTGTGCACCTCCCACAGACGTCTATGAGGCCCTTAAGTGTGCAAATATGCAGGAAAATAGAGCAGGACCTATTGTTTTTGTGCACAATTGAAATGGTGAAAAAAAAAGTTAATGTGAAATGACATCAATGGGTTCTATCCCCTGCGTATTGTGCGCATAAAATTTTCTAGCAAAAAACACCACACCAAAATATGTCTATCTAAAGGAGCTCTTAAGGGTGGCTTCACACGTACGTATTTGCTGGTCGCAATATGCACAGAATACAAACGATTGTTGTCAATGGGTTTATTCTCATTAACAATTTTTTTGCTTGCATTTCAGTCAAATGCAAAAAAATTAGTTACTTCCCTTCCATCCTGCATATTTGCGCACCAAAGAGCTGCATAGAAGTCAATGCGAGCTGCGAAAATGCTCGTGCAAATACGCAATACACTGCACAATTCTGTGAAAATTGGAACACATCTGGTCCTCATTAGGCTAAGTAGCCTCTTAAATCAGGGTGAAGGTGTATCGTGTGCACATGAACAGGCCCTGTAAGCACAAAAAAGTACAGAACTAAGTGCCAATACGCACCAAATCACCCTTGCTCAATATGTTGTGCTGTGGTGAGAGTATTTGTGCATATGCTCGAATGAAGTTGCCCTTAAGGCACCTTTTCAAGGCTGTGTTTGCGGCCGTTTTTGACAGGCAAAATCTATGTGAGCTAAAAACAGAGAATAGAACCCATTGGTTTAAATGGGTTAATTCTCAAACCATGTTTTGCATGCGTATTTTGTGCGTGCGCAAAAAATAGGTTCTGCTCTATTTTACTGCGTTTTGTGCAGCAAAGTGCCATGGAGGTCTGTGACAGGTGTGAAATTATGCAAAAGGAAGGCTGTGACACTGCGCAAGATGCAGTAAAAGAAGGCAGCTGGAGCTTGTTAGGATTTAAATAGTAATTAGATTCCACAAAAAGGGTGTCGTGCACGCATGTGAACTGGCCCTGCGGGCACAAAAATGGCAGTAATATGTGCACACATGTGCAGCAGGCTGATTACGTTGCTCTTCAAAACTTGTTCGTGCAAAAATATGCTGCGCTGAGGCGAACATATTTGCGCTGATGGTCTTGTGTCTATCCACTAAAGATGATCGGTCATCTCTTCCAACAGGTCTACCAACGGGTCTGGACATATGCATACATTGACAACTGGATGTTACCATTCCCTGTGCCAATAAGGTGTGCACCTAAATAGTCTGACACTGAGGGCTTCTACGCATGACTGTATGCGCGAATATGCTTACCTTAGCGCAATGTATTTACACATGAACGAGATTGTTAAGGTTGATCAGCACACATATCTGCGCATAGTACTGTATTTTTTGTGAACGTAGGGGCAGTTCACACACGCGCCTAATGAGGTCCAGATGTGTTTTTTTTGCAGTGGTTTTGCGCAGTGTTTCATATCATCCCCTTGCATATTTGCACACCTCCCACTGACTTCTATGGGGGCCTTTGCTGCGCAAAAAGCAGAAGGATATAGCAGGTCCTAGTCTTTTCCGCACGTGCAAAATGCACTCATGAGAACAAACCCATTGATATCAATGGGTTTTATCCTCTGCGTTTTATGCATATATGTCTTATGCGTGCAAAAACAGTTGTGCGGGAAGCCCTGATAAGGAAAATATTAACAATCAGGGCAACTTCAGCATGTATATGCATGAACGATGTCTGAAGAGCCAGGTAATCAGAGTATTGCATGCGTGTCAATGCTTATTACTCTTCTTTTTGCGCGCACAGGGACAGTTCACACGTGCGTGACACTCTCCATTGAATTGATTGGCTATTAAAGCCCAATGAGGTCCAGCTGCCTTCTTTTCCTGCATTTAGCGCAGTGTCACACCCTTCCTCTTGCATGATTTTGCCCCTGCCATAGACTCCTGCGCAAAAACGGAGCAAAATAGAGCAGGTCCTATGTTTTTGTGCACGCAAAATCCAAACACATACAAGAACGAACCTATTGAAATCAACGAGTTCTATTCTTTCTGTTTTGTGCATGCAGATTTTGCATGGGCAAAAACTTGTAAAACACGCCCATCTGAGGGAGCCCTTAGGCTGGGTTCCCACACGGCGTATTTCCGGCCACAGCAAAAAACCCGCGAGATTTCCACCGGGAAAGCGCTGCTATAAAACCTGCGGCACTTAGCTGCGGGTTTTGCAGCGACTTGGTCGCACGCTTTTCCGTTATGGCCGGCGCTCCCATAGAGGAGAGCGCTGCCACAATGAAAAAAAAAAGAATGAACTTGCTGCGGCCGGTAATTTTGTGCCGCAGCACTGCTTCTGCCAGCTTTAATGCGACGGATTCGCCGTCCCATGTGGACGAGATTTCTGAGAAATCTCGTCAACATGGCTGGCTAATCCTTTTCGCAGCAAATCCGCCCTGTGTGAACCCAGCCTAAGTTGCCAATTTATTCATGCTTTTCCAAGAGGAATAACAGAGGGGAGGCACAATGCAAAGTTCTCCAAAAAGTTGCCTAAAAATGTTATTTCCTGAGAAATACAAGTATTTCCCAAAACTTCCGTACCAGCAGAGTGGATAGATCCTCTTCTAGCCACCGTACTACACCAATAAGACAGATCGGAGCTTCAGCTTTTTTCTTACCATTAAGATATCATTTCTTTGTGAGTGGAAATAAATAAGAACAGCGTGAACTGCCGGAGATTCCAGTCTAGAAATGGACATTGTATCGTTTTCACAAATAGAAGAAAATAGCATCGGGGAAAGAAGAGATTAAAGCTGTAAACATGGCGCACACGTCTCTCCCGAAGCGATACAATCCACACTGAGCCGACGCCGAGGAAAGAAAATTACTTAACAAAGCAAGTTGTAAGGTGCTCTAATAATTTACGAAATTTTCCCCCACGCTGCCATAAAACGATCTGCATTTTGTTCCTTTTCACGACACAATGTTTGAAGTTGATGTGTTCTTCAGATGTGCCCACTCAATGTCCCACACGATTTATCTTTCCTTCTGTCTCTGTTGGACTTCTTCGAGGTTCCTTGACAGCTTGTTCACTTTTGAAATGTGTTCTGAGAAGCTCATTTCCTTTTCCACAATTGTATTCTGTTCAGAAAATCACTGGAACACTGCCGACAGAAATGTTTCATCTACACCAAGCTTTGCTGAATCTGCTCCTCTTGGCACATGCCATTATTATATTGCTGAAAAGGTTTCGAGTTTTTTGTTTTTTTTTTCTCCGCTGACTGGGACAATCAGTCACCGTACTTAGTGCTGCTCATCGCCGCAACTTTCTTCCTCAACTAGTGCGTTTATATGTAAAGTCATTCACATGTTTAATTTGAACTTTTTTTTACAATTTAATTATTTTTATATTGCATAGTATTTTTTTTTTTTTTTACACATTTTTGTATTTAATTTACTGTATTTAAAGGAATTTTTTAAAAATATGGCAGTTAGGGATAAAATCACTGCCAGCGGCCATATTTACCTATATGCCAAAATATACAATGGCAAGTACAAGCACAACCTCCCAGCAGATTACTATATAGAGGAGCCTTGCATAAGTGCAAGATACATGATGAACAACCACTCACCACATATTTAGGGCTTGTTCATATGAGCGTGTTTGCGCAGAATATTACGTGCGCAATACACAGTGAATAGAAGCCATTGATTTTTAATGGGTTTATTCACATAATCATAATTTTTCAAGTGATGTTCAATCACGTGAAAAAGTATGCAGCGTGTCCGATTTTGGTGCATATTAAGCACCCCTATAGGCCATTGAAGTGAATGGGCGTATAGAAGTGAATGGACAAATACATGAGCCTTCTGTGTCTTTTTTTTGCATTGGCAATAGGCATAAGCGATTTTCGGTAGCGTAAATACGCAGCTTATTTACGAAACCAAGATGCGCTTACCACCTTGTGAATGAGCCCTTATACTTGCACATAGATAAGGCATGCAAAGCGTACCAGACTAACTGATATGTGTAGTGCACCATGTAAGCTTACAACCTAGCAATGACGCCACATTCGATTTAGCCCTGCACCTTAACGTGAACCACACTGGAACGACTGAGATCCTGTAATGAATATGATTTATTAACCCTTTCAAGACCAAAAATGTTTGATGCATTCTAAAGGAAGCTCAATAGTTAGCTATGGGGTTGTAGGTTCAAATTGACTAACATCAACATTGCTGTGGAGTTTGTTCTTCTTGTGTTTCTAGGGAGTTTTCTTGCAAGAACATGCTTAGGCCAGTGACAGACAACTGTAGTCTAGTTGCATTTATACATCTGTAATACGAATGATTATGCAAGCCTGACCGTGGGTAACCTAAATTATAGGAATCTATGATGCTCAGATTTTGGGTCAGGATACTCAGTCACATAGCGACAATCGTCCATATTATCGACACTAAAGATGAGCGAACACCAAAATGTTCGGGTTCGCGTTATTCGAAACGAACTTCCCGCGATGTTCAGGTGTTCGTTTCGAATAACGAACCCCATTGAAGTCAATGGGCGACCGGAACATTTTTGTATTTCGCCGATGCTCGCTAAGGTTTTCATGTGTGAAAATCTTGGCAATTCAAGAAAATGATGGGAACGACACAGCAACGGATAGGGACGATGTTAGCCCATTGAATTCAGTGGAGCCGTCAATACAGCCGACTCCACTGAATGCAATGGGCTGCCGGCGATCGCGGGATGAAGCTGTGACCATTCAGAGGCATCTTATTCAGCAGGCGGGGATTTTAAATCCCCGGCTGCTGAATACTACTCACAGCTGTTCAGAGCAGTTCAGGAGAACTGCAGCCTGCCGCGCTGAACTCCGTCTGCGGGCACCAGGTGAGTATATATATATTTTTTATTTTTACACATTTCTGGATGAATTGCAGGGAAGGGCTTATATATTTAACCCCTTTCCGACAATTCATCCCGCGATCGCCGGCAGCCCATTGCATTCAGTGGAGTCGGCTGTATTGCCGGTTCCATTGAATTCAATGGGCAAACATCGTTCTTCTCTGTCACAGCTGTTACAGCTGTGGCAGAGAAGAAGGATTTGTCTTCTATATGTTCTCAATGGGGTTGGCGCTGCTGCCGCCGGCCCCATTGAGCGCATATAGAAAAGATTTCTCAGGGAAGAAAGTTAAAGTAACCCGAACATCCGAACATCGTGTGGTGTTCGTTACGAATAACGAACATCCCGAACACCCTAATATTCGCCCGAGCATCAAGCTCGGACGAGTACGTTCGCTCATCTCTAATCGACACATAAATGTTAAAGGAATAGCCTCATTTATCCCTGTCCTAATAGCATCATATAAATTGTGAGGTCCCAATGTAAGTGATGGCAATCTGTGTACAGTGCTGTGGAATATGTATGCATTATGTAACTGAGTTAAATAATTCTGTTTGTTTTGCCCTTTTTTGGCGGAAATCATTGGCCTTTCTTATAAAATCAAAATTGAAACACTAGGGCAGATTTACTAATATTGTCTAAAAATTAGACAGTGCAAACGTAGACAGTCAGTCCTTTAATGCTGTGCCCCCTGGGGGCTGGAAAGGATAACCTGTGGCTGAAGCAATGGCCAAAAGATCCCCGTCATCTTTGCAACCAGGTAGTGGTATAAATTGAAGGGCAGCGCCCACCCCCAGGGAGAGAAACTAAAAGTAGACTGAGAGAGTCTGTGAAGTGCCGAGCTTAAGGCCTATGAGTTTGAGAATTGGGAACGTGCTATTAGGGTCTATCGATTGCCCGCCCCCAGTGCCCAGAGAGAAAACAAGCTTAATAATAATATGTAAATAAAGTAGTTAAGTTGGACGATGGGAGTGAGCTCCATTTCACCATCATCCCGTCAACCAAGCCTGGAAACTAGAAGGAGTACCCATTGACAATAGTGGGAGACAAAGTGGTGTCTGAGATCCCGAGCAGCCTGAGCTGGAATGATGACATGGATGCAAAGTTTCTCCTGGAGAACTGGAAGACCCAGACTGCAGGTAGCCCCCACCCCCAGAGACTACAACATCGGAAAAGAAAAATTGGAGAAGAATGGGACATACTGCGATCTTTTTTACTCGGACTATCAAATGAATGTGTTCTATTTCTATCCAATTTTAAATCTGTGTGCATGTAGCCTTAAAGGGGTTGTCTCGCGGCAGCAAGTGGGTCTATACACTTCTGTATGGCCATATTAATGCACTTTGTAATGTACATCGTGCATTAAATATGAGCCATACAGAAGTTATTCAGTTACCTGCTCCGTTGCTAGCGTCCCTGTCGCCATGGATCCGTCTAATTCTGATGTTTTCTTGCTTTTTTAGACGCGCTTGCGCTGTGCGGTCTTCTTCCTGGTGAATGGGGCCGCTCGTGCCGGAGAGCTGGTCCTCGTAGCTCCGCCCCGTCATGTGTGCCGATTCCAGCCAATCAGGAGGCTGGAATCGGCAATGGACCGCACAGAGCCCACGGTGCACCATGGGAGAAGACCCGCGGTGCATCATGGGTGAAGATCCTGGCAGCCATCTTGGTGAAGGAAGAAGGAAGACGTCGCAGAGCGGGGATTCAGGTAAGTAATACATTTTTTTTTTAACACATCCTTTGGGGTTGTCCTGCGCCGAACGGGGGGCCTATGGAAAAAAAAAATCCGTTTCGGCGCGAGACAACCCCTTTAATAGAGAAGAAAAAAAAGATGCTGCCAAAAAGTTCTGGTGCTTGCTTATCTCTCTGCCAAAAAAAGTTTTGGGCATGTTACAATCCAACAGCTGAATTCTTATCTCTCCCACCATCTATTGTGTATAGCCAGCTTTACCCTTGTGCTTGACCTGAGTACTTTAGAGTACCTGGAGAGGACTTGTGGTGCAGACTGTTTTTTGGTTTTAAGAGTGAAAATACTAATACTCAATACTAATAAATTAATAGAATAAACAAAACAAAACAAAATCTCATCATATATCGGAATATGAACAAATCATTAAGCATTCTGTCTGCTCTTGATGGCTTTGTACTAAGAAAAGAGTTGAATCAAATATTAATAAGGAACCTTTCTAAAAGTACACTTAGGTCAGGAGATTGAGTAATGAGTAGAGATGAGTGAACTTTAGAAACGTTTAATTTGGCTGGTTCTCCAAATTTTGGCAAAACGTTTGGTCCCCTCCGAATTACTTCAAACTGCACTGGAATTTCATCTATACCTCTAAAACTGTTGTATAATACTGTCTAAGAGCCATTACAGCCCTATATAACACTTATAGATCACCTAGGAGTCTAAACGCTTTTGAGTTGCTTTTAAGGCACAATTAATAAAGAAAGAAAAAGGAAAAAGGCAGAAGAAGGGAAAGAAGGAAAAAAGAAGGAAACAATTTCCTTCTTCTTTTTCATATTTCTTCTTTTTCATCTTCTCCTTTTTTCTATTCCTTCTTTTTCTTTTTTTCCTTCTATTCCCCTTTTTTTCTCCTCGTTCTTCTAGTGATCAGCACTAGTAAAAGGTATCGAACTAAAATTTTGCCTGTAATAATCAAAACTGTTCCAAGGATAGTCTATTGCAATATATGCCACACTAAGCCAACATACCTTAAAAGGTTTATACATAGAGATGAGCGAGTAGTGCCTTAGCCGAGTATCTCCCCGCTCGTCTCTAAAGATTCGGGGGCCGGTGCGGGTGACAGGTGAGTTGTGGCGGGGAGCTGGAGGAGCGGGGGGGGGGGGGGGAGGGAGAGAGAGATCTCCCCTCCATTCCTCCCCGCTCTCCCCCGCTGCTCCCCGGCCGCCGCCGGCCCCCGAATCTTTAGAGACGAGCGGGGGGATACTCGGCTAAGGCACTACTCGCTCGAGTAATGTGCCTTAGTGAGTATACTCGCTCATCTCTATTTATACAGTATTACAAATATATGGCTATTTTTTATCTAAAACAGCGCTACACTTGAGCACTAGTTGTGTGTGGAACTGCAAACTTGTCTCTAATGGAGCTTAGTTGCAGTACTAGATTCAAATCATGGACAGGTGAGGAGATGCTTCTGGAAGAAAGCAGCCATGCTTTTGTAATTAAGCATAAACCTTTTAAAGGGGTTGGGGCAAGTTATTAAGTTATTCCTTATTCATAGGATAGGGGCAAACTTTGTGGGGGCTCGACCCACTAATCCCGGGAAGGGATCTAGTCAGTCCCTCAGTAAATAAACCATAGGTCTACTGATCATAAAGTTATCGCCTAATCTGCAGATAGGGAATCATTTTATTACTTACCACAAGTCTTTTAAAGGTTCTATGTGTTATGGTTCTTTTACATAGGTAAACCACTTGCCTGTAGAAGCAATGATCAATGATATAAGAAGTCTATCAGCACTCGTCAAAAGGACGAAGATCTCCTTTTTAATCAGCCGCAAGATCAATCGTTTCCTACTTGTGAGTGTTTCTGCAGCTGTCTATTTCCATCCTCCGTTTACATTTGGAGATATACTGCCAGCAAATGAGGATTTTTATGTCTATATAAAAGATGAGATCTGCCAACAAATAAGCGATTGCTCATTTGGCAGCCAACCGTGATCATGTTTACATGGCCAACAGTCAGGAGTGAATTTTTGAATGAGCATTTGTTAAACAATTCATTGGCCAATGTAAAAGGACCTTAAATGGGGTTTTCCAGGGAATCAATGGGAGCTGCACCTGTAGTTACAAGCGTTGCCACTGCACAAGGGCTGGAGCAGCAGCTTCTGCTCCACACTTCTGTGTAGCGGCACTGACAGTGGCCGCCTGATCAACTGATCGGGCAGGATCCTGAGCAGCAGACCCCAGCCGATCAACTACTGATAGGATAGGTCATCAGTCGTATTTTCCTAGAAAACCCCTTTAAGTACTGCCTCATTTTATTCCCTGCGTTGTAGCTCTTTGTTGCCTATAGCATTGTCACTCCTGTGCTTCCTGGTTCACTTCATATCATCATTATCCGTCATGCATCCAATTATAAAATTTTTGCTAAATAGGAACGTTTTCCTTAATTTTATATGTTTTCTCAAGAAGTTTTTTTTTAAGCAATTCCATGAAAAAATGTAAGTCCCTGTTAATGAAGTTTGTTTTTATAGCTGCAATTATATTAAGCTAATTTATTTCCTATGAAAAGTGTAACAATGGTAAAGAAATGTATTTTATCTATAATGAGTAAATTCAATTTTGGGAGCATGATTAGAATTGTGCTGTTTAGTTTCCGATTGCCCTGTGACTATTAATGGATCTTACTTTTGTGGTGAAACTTCCTATTTAGTTATAGTAGGTAGGATAATTGTAGAACTGTATAATTAACACTACAGTCTTATTCTATTACGCTTCCTGTCTGGCAGGATAAAATTATACCATCATACTCTTCCAACTAGTGGAAATAAATACCTTCAAATAGAGAAGAAGTTTCACACATAATAAGCTTATTTACTATTGAAAAATCTACAGTTTTCTGGTGTAAAATGCTCAGAAAATTGTCAAATACACTTTGCACCACATTTTCTATGTGTTTTAGACACTTTTGAACACTTTTTTGCTATGTCCAACAAAGGAACTAGAAGGCCGTATATGACCCTTTCTCAAACTGTCCAGAATATGATCTTTAAGAGCCAGTCTCTCAGGAACAGATATGTTGTACATACGAAACTTGCAATCAGGGAGAGGTTCAATTGCACAACCCCCTCAGTGCGGCAATTTTTCCTCTGCCCCTTCCTGGGCAAACACATCAGTGAAATCAGAAATAAATTCAGGCAACTCTTTTACCAAAACAGAAGACACATTAACAGAAATGTAACAAGAAAGACAAAAGGGCCCCATTTTGTGAAGTTGCCCTTCTCCCAATCTACTGCCGTTTATGTAAGCGTCATCAAGGCAACCCCAAAACTACTTGTGTAGGAAGGGATTCCATGACATATAGTGTAATCATCTCTGTATGGAACAACCCCTTTTCTGAGATAGCGGAGAGGCGTCAATGGCGGATACAGGAATAGAAGAATCCAAAGAATTCATCTCTAAGCCTAAATGTTTGACTGTATCCTGATGTATTATATTGACGCCGGCTCCACAATCCATAAAAAACTTTATGGGACTGCCCACACCACCACAAAGAATCTCAGTGGGAAGCACCAGCCTGGAGGATGAAACCTAAGTAATTTGATGGCCTAGAGGGACCCTCTCACTAACCTCCAGGCCATGTAGTTTTCCAGCTGAGAATTACGATAGGGACAAAACTGAGCCACATGACTTGTGTGATTACAGAGAAAGTATCGACCTTGAAATTGTACCTTCCTCCCACTCTTAAAGGGGTTGTCCCGAGGCAGCAAGTGGGTCTATACACTTCTGTATGGCCATAATAATGCACTTTGTAATGTACATTGTGCATTAATTATGAGCCATACAGAAGTTATAAAAAGTTTTATACTTACCTGCTCCGTTGCTGGCGTCCTCGTCTCCATGGTGCCGACTAATTTTCGCCCTCCGATGGCCAAATTAGCCGCGCTTGCGCAGTCCGGGTCTTCTGCAGTCTTCTATGGGGCCGCTCGTGTAGAATGCCGGCTCCGTGTAGCTCCGCCCCGTCACGTGCCGATTCCAGCCAATCAGGAGGCTGGAATCGGCAATGGACCGCACAGAAGCCCTGCGGTCCACGGAGACAGAGGATCCCGGCGGCCATCTTCAGCAGGTAAGTATGAAGACGCCGGACCGCCGGGATTCAGGTAAGCGCTGTGCGGGTTGTTTTTTTAACCCCTGCATCGGGGTTGTCTCGCGGCGAACGGGGGGGGGGTTAAAAAAAAAAAAAAAACCCGTTTCGGCGCGGGACAACCCCTTTAACCCTGCCAGGCCGTAACCCCAGCTGCATGGGCTCCTCCACATCAGCAGGTAAGAAGCCAGAAGCTATGGAAAGTTCCTGATGCCTCTCCCTGATCCATCTCCCAACTTTAATAGCCAGAGACATAGGTTTGTCCAAACTGCGGGGGACTGGATATCGTACTAGTAAGTCCTTGATCTTATTGGACAAATCACAACGGAACTGGCTTTTAAGGCAGGGTCATTCCACTGAGTCTCCATTTCCCACTGTCGAAACTCAGCGCAATAATCCTATACAGGGAGTCTCCCTGTTGCAAACAGCTGAGATTTCCCTCAGCCAAAGATAACTTATTAGGATTGTCATAGATAAGACCCTAGGCTGCAAAAAAGCTATCAACAGAGGCCAAGACCTCACGCATAGGGGAGAAAGCCCACACATATGGCGCTCCTAGTAGTCGGTGAGTTACATTGTCCACTCTCTGGAAATCGTCACCCAAGGAGCCTGGCCGCAGTCTAAAACAGAGCTTTCAGGCTTCTCAAAATGATCCAAATTTCCGTATGTCACCAGAAAACTGATCGGGTAAATCTATTTTTGGTTTCTTGTTGGGAACATGTAGAGCAATTTGTCACTGTTTTACCTCTGTGACCTCAGCAGCCAGCACCCCTAGATGGTGAAATAAAACCTCAAGGGAATTCATAATAGACAAGCAGAATGTCACTGAGAAAGTAAAGGGCTGGTCAATATGTTACACCCAAACTGGACGCACAGTGCAAAAAAACACAAAGAAGCACGACTGTGCATTACTAAACCAAAGCGCAACCGTGCGTAACTAATGTAACCAAACCAACGATTACCACCATGTGTAACTAGCGTAACAAAACCAAAAGGGAAAATCTGTCCCTAAACAAAACCCCTTACCCAGGAGAAGCCACTACCTAATCAGCACGCCAATCGCTCTAATAAAGAGCAGACCTGTACGCAAACCTTAGAATCTTGGAATGTTAGAGTTGGAAGGGACCACCAGGGTCATCGGGACCAACCCTCTGTTCAGTGCAGAATTCACTAAATCATCCCAGACAGATATTTGTCCAGCTTTTGTTTGAACACTTCCATTGAAGGAGAATTCATCGCCTCCCGTGGTAACCTGTACCACTTATTGATCACCCTCACTGTCAGAAAGTTTTTTCTAATATCTAATTTGTGTCTCCTCCCTTTCAATTTCATCCCATTGCTTCTAGTCATTACCTGTGCAAATGAGAATGGGGCTGATCCCTATTCATAAAAAGGGGATGTGGCCTAAATTGTGACACAAATTGTGCCAAATTGCAATAACATTTTGGGGCAATTTTTGGTATAAACTAAGCTGACTAAAAGCTGGTCTAAACACATACCAGACAGTCTTACAATACAACAGATTTATCATACAGTAGAGATAATGTGATAAAGCTGGCACATTTTAAGGTTGTCTGGTCTACGTTTGTACTGTCTAACTTTTAGTCCATATTAGTAAAAAAAAAGCCCCAATATGTTTTGGAAAAAAATTGCAGTTTTTATGGCTGGTCATCATGCAGTTTTTTGAGCTAAAGCCAAAAGTGGATTGAATTTGAGGGTAACAGGAAATATATACTGATGGGCCAGTTTATTAGAGACATCTATACAGCTGTGCATTTGACCTCCTTTGGCCTTCAGAATCTCAGCAATGTGTCGTGACCCAGGGTGTACCAGGCAAAAGTCCATCTCCACCAGCCTGAACTATTGACACCTGACTGGTTGTTATGAAGTCACAGTGGTATGTAATATCTATATTAGTCCAAAGTTGAGGCCATCACAGATATAGAATTTAAAATTTCACTTTTATTTAGAATTAATATATAAAAAGGGTCAGGGCCTACTAACAAAACAAAACATAGAACATATAACACAAGACAGACAGATCCACGCCAGTGGAGTCCCGGGGAATATAGGGGAAGGAGAGAGGATCTCAACAACTCCCGTATATTCTTTCCCAGAGAAGCACCAAGAGTCTTTATTTAAAAGACTTTTATGTGTAAGAAGTTTAGATGAATGTCTTTTGGTGTATTACACTTTATTAAATGGTGCGTTTCTTGTACTTTTTTTCACCATTTCTCACATGAAAACTCTCCAAGACAATAAAGTGAGAGTTTTATTGGTATAGCTCATGTACAAGAAATTTCTGTTATTACGTAGATATAGTTGTTGCTCGAAGGATGAGAGCTTTTTATTTTATTGCTCATATAGAGAACTTCTGCTTTTGCTCAACAATAAGAGCTTTTTTAGAGTTTGTTTTTGCTCGTATAGAAAGCTTCTGCTTTTGCTCGACGCGTTTCTGTATCGGAAATGACCGATAGTTCATCAGGAGCTGGGCAAAAAAATATGCCCTTGAGTGAGCAGAGAGGAGTTTACTAACTGAGAAGGTATAACAGAAGAATAACTCAAATGTGTCTGTCAATATTTCATAAAGGGAGATGCTCCCAATTGCCTTATTATAATATATTGCTTGACCCTAACAATATTCGGGTTCACCAGCATACTCTACCCATCTATAGATCAATACACCTGGATCTAAGTTAGCTCGCAATTAGAAGCTGAAGGTAGACATGGGGGGTGTGTCACTCTGGAGTGAGAAATCTTAAATATGCACTATGTGCATCGTGTGAGGATAATGCACACGATCCGTATAAGTGCTACCTGCGTCTGTACGGAATAACCAGGTTTTACTTTGGTATTTAGCATAAAACCATGAACCATACGCTAGGGCTGGTGGCTACTAAATGAACAGCCACCAGGTTAAATACCTATTGGCCCAGCCGGTTAAAGGGATGTGCGCACAACATATGCAGGCACTATCAGAGTAGAATCTATCTTAGGTAGCCCCCAAGGTCTCTGAGAGGTCAATCTAGACCAGTGAGTCGTCTGCCAAGACTAGTAGCTTCACATGAATAGGCTGCCAGATTGTAAATTCATTAATTCAATCTGGGACAATGCCCAAGTCTAGCCTAGCTACTGTTAGTAACTGCCACAATGGCACAAAGCAATTTTAGGCTAGCTATACTAGTCAGCAGAGCGAGAGAGATAGAGTAGAGTAAGGCAAAGAGAGATTTTAGGAGTAATCTCCAGCAGCGCCTGCGGCTCTGATGGTGAGCTTTAGGCATCTCTGACTGGTTGTTATAGATCATCTGTGGTAAGCAACGAGGACTTGGGTATTCATGCAAATTAGTTAGAACGCAAACATTTTAGTTGGCTGCAATTTTCTTGACTGTTTGTCAGAATGGTTCTTAACATCTTCCTCTGACCCCTTTCATCGAGAAGTTATTTACATCCACAGAATCCCCTTGTGCCAGATGTTTTTCCTCGATCACACCATTCTTGGTATATACTCTACACCGCTGCATGTGAAGAGCACATGTGGTTGGCAGTGAAATCCTGGCCCCGTCTTATCTAGCACCAATGACCAGACCTCATTAGAAGTCACACAGATCCCTGGATTATAGCATTCTTATATGCATTCACACTTTTATGATGCATCTTGAGATCATGGGTTTAATGTCGATACAGGGAAGATTTAATTGTGAAAATCCAGGTGTTTCTAATCAAGCAGCCATTTAGTGTACATGTCTCTGTCTTTCTGGATCCACTTTTGGCTTTGGTTCAAAAAACTGCATCAAAAACTGCAGTGATATTTTTTCTAAAAATCCTGTGTGTGACTCCAACCTTACTTCTTTACACTGTATTCGGCAGGTAATACAAATGGATTTGTCAGCATTGCTTGCTTGCCTCTATCAGTAATTCCCATAGACTTGAATGAAGAGAGCTGCTTGCAATGGGGAAAGCAGCCACCTTCAACTGGCGAATGGGGATCACGGAACAAATCAGGCATTTATAATATAGAATATGCCATAAATGTGTAAGATGAGAATATTATTTCTACTTACGACAGTCTATCAATGTATGATTGGTAGTGGTCCAATCCTCCAGGGCTCCCATCAATTAGCAGAACACAGAGGTGGCAACACATGCTGTAGCTCAACACATTCATTTGTGCAGGGCTGAGATGCAGTAGTTAATATAGCCATAGTCTTAAAGGGGTATTCCCAACTCAGCTTTTCATAGCCAAGAAGGAAAACCACTGAGCGCTTCAACCCAGCGCTGTTTGCTTGGCTACCATTGAAGTAAATGGGAGTTACGGAAACTGCATAGTAAGCTGCGCTACACTGTTTCCATAGGTGACTTTCACTTCAATAACAGCTAACCAAACAGCACTAGATTGCAGTGCTTGGCTGTTTCCAACAGGTGGTTGGAAACAGAGGGAAGGGTGTTCCCATTTCAGCCATGAAAAGGCAAGATGATAATACCCCTTTTTAAGTTGGGCAACGCAGTGAAGGTATCTCATTCGGCTGATTGGTGAGGATCCATAGCAATCGTACATCCTACAATCCTATGGAAAGAGCATATATAGAAAATTCTGGAAAAAATTGACATTGTGTTATGCCTGCTGAAGGGACTGAGGGGGTGATGCATGACATATGGTTTCAATGAGCACTAAAGAGACAATCTCTGTATCATGCAGCACCTCCACGCTCTGCACTAGGTTGAACACATTTTTTGTCTCTGGGAAGAACTTAAAAGCACTCTCCCAATAGATACATTCCTTGAGATCAGTTGTTTGGGCCTGAATTTTAACAGGAATTACATTAGAAAATTGAGGTCTTAACACGCTTGGCTCTTTCACCTCTGTTTATATAGTCCTGGAGAACCCCCTTCAAGAGTTAGTAGACTGGTAGCAGAGGAAAGAAATGGACTCACCTAACAAAGTGTTCTCAGCAGTACAATACGATCAGTCTCCAAAAAGTTGTTACTTTTGTTTTCTCAGTTTCTCGATTTTCTGAAGTACAAGACAGTAGCCCGAAAAAAGAAAATCAGAGTCCGTGACCTATGACTTGTCTCATCAGGGAAGCCATTTTCTTATACATTCGTACTTGCCCTTGGTCTGTAGGAGATCCGCATGAAGGCTTCTCTTGCAGGAAAGATTGACTTTTATCTTCTGGCCACAGCAGGATAACTTTGTCCAACAAAACTGCAGAACAAACTTTGAATTCTTGGAAGACATTCTTTTAAACATCTATTGAGAATGTGTGACATTTCTGTTAAAGGGGAAATATGACCTTATACGCTATTGTACTGAAGGCTACATATCGTTTTTTAACCTTTCTATGACCACGGTATTTAAAGCTTTTACATTATTTGTGCAGACATCTGAGTGAATGCTATATATCTATATATATATACACAGATCTGCTATACTATTTAAACTATTGCGTAGGTTACCCTCATGTTAGCAAAACAGCTCTGACCCATCAAGGCATGGACTCCACAAGACCTCTGAAGGTATCCTGTGGTGTCTGCCATCAAGATATGAGATTTGGGGAATTTCATGTTCAAGTCAGCGCATAGAACGTTTTTTCATGTTTGCCAGATCATTTGTGAATAATTTTTGCAGTGCGGCAAGACGCATTATTTTGTGAAAGAGGTCACTTGGTCTATACAATGTTTATGTAGATGGTAGGCGTCAAAGTAACATCTACATGAATACCAGGACTAAATGTTTCCCAGCAGAACATTTTCCAGTACATCATACTGCCGCTACCAGCTTGTCTTCGTCCCATGGTGCATCCTGGTGCCATCTCTTTCTCGGGTAAGTGACATCCATGTACCTGGCCACCCATATCATGTAAAAGAAAGGATGATTCATAGGCAAGTTCTTTTACTCATGTACCTATTGAAGGTGGTGGTGAGCAGGAGTTAGCATGATCATTCTGAGCGGTCTGTGGCTATGCAGCCCCATACACAGCAATGTGCGATATCCTGTGTGTTCTGAGACTTTTGTATCCTAGCCAACAGAATTTTTTCACCAATTTGTGCTATAGAAGCTCTTCAATGGCATCAGAGCAGATGGACTAGCATTCATTCTCTACAAGCATCATTGAGTTGTAGGCACCCAGGTTGTACTTCCTTGGACTACTTTTGGAAGGTACTAACCACTGCATATGGGGAACACCCAACAAGAACTTCTATTTTGAAAATGTGCTAACCCAGTCATCTAGCCATCACAATGTATCTGACTAGAACTTAGTTGACTGTGATATTTGATTTTATATTAGAAACTAGCTGATATATCCGGCTTCGCCCAAGTTAATTTGGTACTGGTGTTTATCTGATGTTCACATGGAAAATCTTATGAAGTCGTGGTTACTTTAGAGATACCGAGGAAAAAAATATGTTCACTATTTTGCATGGTTCATTGTGTTACGCAGGAAACACCATGTGGAGGTAACCATGCAATGTTTCATTTTTATAAAATGACATCAGGAAGTGAGAGAATTACATTACTTACGTAAAATTTGGACTCTAATTCTTTTGTACTTAGAATTGAATAATCGAGTTGGGACCCATTAACTTTTCCTATTTATGATATAATCAATGCTCGTGCCAAATTTCAAGTTTCTATGACATCAGGAAGTGAGAGAATTAGATTACGTACGTAAAATTTGGATGCTAATTATTTTGCGCTTAGAATTGAATAATCGAGTTGGGACCACTTTACTTTTCCTATTTTGGACATAATCAATGCTTGTGCCAAATTTCATGCTTTTACGACATCGGGAAGTTGGAGAGTTAGTGGCGAGTCAGTGAGTGAGTGAGTCAGTGAGGGCCTTTGTCTTTATATATATAGATATGGCTTAAATATGGCTTAAAGGGGTTGTCCCGTGAAAGCAAGTGGGGTTATATACTTCTGTATGGCCATATTAATGCACTTTGTAATATACATCATGCATTAAATATGAGCCATACAGAAGTTATTCACTTACCTGCTCCGTTGCTAGCGTCCCCGTCTCCATGGTGCCGTCTAATTTCAGCGTCTAATCTCCTGATTAGACGCGCTTGCGCAGAAGGGTCTTTTGCCATCTCTTCGCTCCGGCACGAGCCGGCATTCTGGCTCCGCCCCCTTGTACGCGTCATCGCGTAGCTCCGCCCCGTCACATGTGCCGATTCCAGCCTCCTGATTGGCTGGAATCGGCACACGTGACGGGGGCGGAGCTACGCGATGACGCGTACAAGGGGGCGGAGCCAGAACACCGCTGCTGCTGGAGCGCATGAAGGCCTCCTGGAAGCGCGATGCACCGTGGGACGGGACAACACAGGCGCCATCTTAGCTGCTGAACTTTATAAGTTATTATTTCATCTCAACAGTAAGTAGGAAGCGGTTTTTAAACGGTTTAAAGGGCTGCTTTATGCCGGGGGGTGACTGGGGGAATGTGCAGATTTAAAATTTTGCGGTTTTGGCTCGGGACAACCCCTTTAATTAAGAGAGTGGTCAAAAAGTTAAAAGATCATTGCCTTGCACAGACAAGGAAAAGCATACAAAAAGATGTCAAAGGCATTGAATATTCTAAGAGACACAGTTGGAAGCATAGTTTAAAAGTTCAAAGTTAAAGAAACACTGGCTACACTACCTGAATGGGGTAAAAAGAGGAAGTTATTATTGACTGCCACCAGATTCCTGAAGACACAGGTGGTCAAAAGCCTTCGAGATATTGGAGCAGAGTCTGACCATGCTAGATGGCAGATACATGAGCTGAGCTCTCTCGCAAACTGGAAACCCAACTCACATTCGCTTATCAGCAACATGGTGAAGCCAAATCAGAGGGAGAAGAACGGGGACATTCCACAAACACTGGGACCAAGCAGATCGCAAACAGAGACAGAGAAATTTCTCATAAAGAACCATACGGCTTAGCCTGATCGGGGACCCAAGACGGCACCGGTAACAAATGAGGAGCAGCAAGGCGGGGAGGACTCTGATGCTGAAGAGCACCTCAGATATACAAGGATGGTGTAACTTTAGCACCACACTAAAAGAATAAATGCTGCAGCAGTGTTCACAGCTTAACCATTTACCTCTCCTTATTGAGGATCAGGAAACCGAATTAGGAGGAAAAATATTAGAAACAGCGGTCTCCTTGAGAGCCAAGATCGTGACTCCCTCCATGCCACTATTATGCAAATTGTCACTGATTTCTTAGGAGCCCGACGTGCAGAGCAAATTGTTATTGGGCTGGTACACAGAGCCCTTTGCCCCAAACCAAAAGCAAATGAGCCACCCCGCAACATTATTTGTGGGCTTCTAAGATATGTAGACACTGCTCTATTCCTGACTAAAGCAAGGCAACACAGTGAAATAATCTACGAAGGCACTAACCTGCATTTCTTTCAGGACTTAGCTCCAACCACATTGCATAAATCCTTTAGCCTTTTATTGATAAGCTGAGAGAGCTAAAAATCTCATACCACTGGCTGTACCCTATTGGCCTTAATATCTCCCATAACAGCAAATGCTTTACCACAAGAACATCTTCAAGCTTGCTAGGAGGACCTTGATATGACGCTTATGGATATTCCATCATTGCTGACACTACCTGAGGAAGAGATCCTACTAGAGATGAGCGAGCACCCAAATGCTCGGGTCCGAATTATTCGAGTCGAGCTTTTCGTAAAATTCGAGAGCTCTACTCAAGCTCAGCAGAGTATGTTTGCTCAACTCTAGATCCTACCCAAGCTGCCTCCTACTGATGCTCGGTCACTGGTTCAAAATGCTAAGTCTCACTGACAAAAGAAGCAACAAACCTAACAGACTTCTCTGTGATTTCTCACAGGGAAAACACTAACTGCTGGCTCCCAGTTTATCTTGGTTTTCAGACCTTTACATCCTGAAGGGATTATGTTACATTTCTTTCTAACTGTTATTATTTTCAAGGTTTGCGGGTTGTTCACTCGGTCAGGGCAATGTCTTGCCTCCTAATATTCCACACCCTTTTCATGCCCCTATGCAGCTATTTCTTAAGCTGTCTGGACATTTCTATTCTTGAGAGCTTAGTTTAGCCTTTCTCTTTGTTTGTTTTTTCTTTTGCCTTTTTCTATTCTGCAAGTACTTGGACTGCATGTGCATCTACTTTTTAGTTGAGTCATAATGTCAGGACTGAAAGTTAAATTTGCCATGTTTAATGTCAAGAAGTGCAATGCCCCGGAAAAACATAGCAGCATTTTCCCCTTGATGTATAAAGACAAAATATACTTTGTATTATTGCAGGAGACTCACTTTAGAACAAACCATGCACTCAATCTTTTGCATGCTTACTACAACAGATGGTATCACTCCATTCAAGGGGTGTCAATATAGGCATTAGCAGGAGTACCTCCTTAGGGCTCAGTCACACGGGCGCCAATCCACCCGTGTTTCTGCACAATAAGACGGCCGCATTGCTTGCAGACAACTCTCTGCATGACTGGCTCCATTGCAGGCCATGTGTTCTTTCACCGGAGAGTCGTCTGTACCTGCAGTGCAGCAGTCAGAATTGTACAGAAGCACAGGCGGATCGGCGCCCATGTGACTGACCCCTTAATATATAAAGATTCAGTGACTGATGCGGAGGGGTGATATCTAGTGTTTAAAGGTAATATTGGCGACTTAACTATCACATTTTGCTATAACTGTGCCTCTAAATAAAGATACTGCTTCTTTGCTCAAAGTGTTTTGGGAAACAATATTCCATCTATAAAGAGGGCTTGCTCCTTGTGAGAGGAAATCTAAACTTAACACTCAATTCATTGGTGGGTACTTCTTAGTTTAGTGTTTTGCATAAATCGTGTCACATGTACCTGTGGTCTCCATTACCTGTTCTGTTTGTTCACCGTTATCTCACTTTTGGTACCAACATTTGTCTATGACAATATCTGTACACTTGGTACTGCCTTAAGGCACTAAAGGGGATCCATCATATCATGACTGATTTCAGCTCGGGTGATGTGTGGCAAACATTTCACACTGATATTGTTATGTCTGGCAGACGAGGGCATCGTCCTGCTTAATGAGTCTGCTTCTGTTTGTTCCAGCATCCGTAGGGTTACTGTGTCTGGCTTCTCCATCCAGCTGGAGGGGATTTGCAATTATCCTCTTGTTTAACCTGCCGTCACAGAAGCAGATTAACGTCTAAATTATTAGTAATAAAGCCCTTTCACAGTTTAGACAAATTTAAAATGATAATTCTTTATTAATTATATTTAAAAATTACTTAAACGAACACGGGGCACAACACAGAAGCCACTGGGTTGATGGAGATATGAGAGTCTCTTCAAGGACCTAGGTGCCACATCCTAATACTGCTTCCCTCTGTATACAATCATAGCAGAGAGGAAGAGCATGTTATGGGAAGTTGGCAACGTACAGTGGCTTTAATCAACGAACAATTAAAAAGAACTCGGACCAAATTCTATACTAGTGTCCCTCTCTTGTGCTCTTAGTTCACTATCAAAGTAATGAACAACTCAGCTACCATCACTAGATAGACTCAGCAATGAAGCTTAAATAGATGATGAGCATAGTATAGTTTTAAACAGAGGGAGAATAAGTTTCTAGAGAGCTGTGTTGTAATAAAGGTTGATTGAAGTATATCATGCAGTAGTGCGGATCTTCATATCATTATTCAGAAACCTATATGCCTCTCTAGAAACCCTCTTATGCTTGAATTCATGCGAGCAAAAGAGAGAGGATATAAGGACAAGTTGTGGGCCCAGTATAAATGTCAGTGAGCACACTTCTTCTCCTTCCAGGGCCTGTTTAGTAGTCCTGGATTCTTAATTCATTCAGATTACTAATATCGGCATTGATGCACTCATAGTTAGCTCTCTCAGTACTGTATAATCTCTTTCCATTTCACACTGATATTGTTATGTCTGGCAGACGAGGGCATCGTCCTGCTTAATGAGTCTGCTTCTGTTTGTTCCAGCATCCGTAGGGTTACTGTGTCTGGCTTCTCCATCCAGCTGGAGGGGATTTGCAATTATCCTCTTGTTTAACCTGCCAAGACCTTTCCTGGGGTGCTTGGTGTTATTGTGTATTTCCTTGCATGACTGCAGCAACTATCTGGTCTGCATCTAGTTCCTTGTGTGTGCTTATTCTGGATTGTATTCTGTCTCTGTGTGAATCCAGCTTTCAGTGTGTTCTGCTGCTGGTCCCTGCAGCTTGTTTGCTGTGTCTGTCACTTCTGCATAGGACCGTGTTCTGCTCGTACCTGATATTCACTCATCACTCCTCCATATCTGCTCGGCTCGGTACAACTGACTCTGAGTTCCTTTCTTCACCAGGTAGGTAGGGAAGGCTAGGAGTCAGGGATAGGAAAGGCGGTCTTGACCTATCCACCTTCAGGGGTATCTCCAGGTGAGGGACATTTTGCCCATCTTAGTCCAGGGTCAGGTCCATCCTTGTACTTTGTACCGAGTTCCAGCTTTTGTACGATTTCCATCTCAGAGTCAGCTGTCCATCCTGCTGGGTGGTTTCCCTCAGCAGAACGACACAGTGGATCCACAACCACAGTGTAACAGACCAAGGATTACATGTTCTGTTCTTATCCATATAGATTTTATCAAAGGCTAGATTCTTATTTTATGAGTAACAGTTTTTTTTATCAAACGTTTTACACTCCTTGATAGGAAGAATCTCAATCTCTGACCATGTTCTGGTATATTTTCTGCTTAGCATGTCCCACCTCCCATGACGTGAGTAGGTCTGGAAGCTTATGAATATGCTTATCAACTCAAAACATACTTTAGATAAATTTCCTCAGGAAATTCAAACTTTTTTTAGATTAACTAGACCTCCTTTATTGACCAATTGTCTATTTGGGAAGCCCATTAGGTGTACATGAGGGGAGAATTCATATCTCTCTGATGATTTGTGAAAAAGCAACACATAAAACAAATTTTTAATTTACTTTTTCAAATTGCTAAGATTGAAAAACTCCACAAAAATCTCTTGCTGCCTTGCACTAGGAGACTCTAGTCTCTTTACGGCATAAACTCAGAGATATTTTGAATGCTCAAACAGCAAAGGCATTTCTTCGTGCCAAACATAACCAAAACACACATGGTAGTAGAGGAGGTCTAGTTATACCAGTCTTAGTCAAAAAATCTAGGGACCGTATATTAGTCAACAAGATCTGCTCGCCACACGGTTCTCTTCTATCTGATGCTCAAAACATTATGCAATGCTTCTCCATGTTTTACCATGATCTCTATAGCTTGTGTGTGGGTAAAAAAACACCTGAGACAGTCAACCTGTGCATTTTTAGACTCCATCAACCTACCTTCCTTATTACAGGATGAGGGCAATGCCCTCTTGCTCCCAATAAATGATGAAGAAATTAAGCCAGTGTTAAATACCATTCAAGGTGGTCACAGTCCAGGACCTGATGGATTTCCAGTTCCTGATCAAAAGAAATTCTTCCATGTCTTTAGTAACTTAATTTTATGAGTTGATCAGTGGCACCACACCCGTCCCTCAAACCTTGGAAACCCAGATTACCACTTTACATAAGTAGGGGAAAAATCTATAGTACACGCCAAGGCTACCCCTTTCCCTCTCTTTGCTTGTGTTAACTCTTAAAAAAAACCCTGATCCAATCAATCCAGCAACACTTCAACATCATGAGTTTTTGTGTTGATGGGCTCAAACACCATTGGCCTCTTTTGCAGATGACATGCTGCTCTTCCTCTCTGACCTATCCAGGGCCTTCACTGCTCTCTTACAACTCTTCGAAAAATTCGGACAACTTTCCAATTTCAAAATAAATCTCTCGAAGTGTGCAACATTGGATAAAAACCCTTAAGGACATGGACCCTTTTTAAAAAAATGTTTTGTTTTTTATTTATCCATCAACATTGATGTCTGAGGCCTTGTTTTTTACAAGACGAGTTGTATTTTTCAATGGTGTGATTTAATGTACCACATAATGCACTGAAAAACTAAACAAAAAAATTCTAAGTGGAGTGAAATGGAAAAGAAATGAAATTCCATATTTGGAGATGGGGTAACTAGAAAAAAGCAATTCTGGCGTTGTTTATTTTTCTTCTGACAATGTTCACCATGTGGGTTAAATAATGCATTAACAAAGGAGAAAAGCTGGCTTCTTAAAAGCTATGATCAAGAAAAAAGTGTCTTTTGAAACGCGTCTGAGCATAGGCATGGTGATACACGGTACCAACCATTTGTAATTTTATGGATTTTTTTGGAATAAAAGAAGTGTTTTTAAAGTTCCGGCTTTTCTCCTTTGTTCTTGCTATTTAATCTGTTAAATTTATGGTGAGCCTAAGCACCTGAAAACCCTCAAGCTAAACCAGGGTAAATATTACCTACTATTATATGTATGGGAAAAGGTTTTCCTTTTACTTTTATTATCTTTTTTTAATATAATTAATAAAGATTTTAAAACAGATTTTTAAATTTTTTTTGTCCCCATAGGGGACAAGAAGTTGCATTGATTTGATTGCTCCTGCAGTATGATGTAATACCATAGTATTGTTCTGACAGGCAATCTGCTGTGGCAGCCCTGAGGATTTTCAGTAGGCATCAGGCTGTCATAGCAACTGCACAGGACACCACGATCTCATTTCAGGGGCGGTGAGGGACCCCATAACATTGATCTGAGAATCTAAATGCCGCTGTCAGAAGTGGCAGCGGCATTTAAAGGATTAACAGCTGCAATCAGTGGCAGTGCTGATTGCAGCTGTTGCGAGTGGGTGTCAGCTGCAAGAAGCAGCCAACACCCCAATTGTATGTAGTGTTATCGACCCCCGATCCATATGCATACAACCTCCGAACCTCCAGGATGTAAATGTACGCTCTGGAGCATTAAAGGGTTAATGTAACCATAGAAATGAGAACAAAACTATCCAATTTTCCATTTATATGGCTAACATCAAACAAAGGTGATGTAGCAGTTAAAGAGCTTAGAACCCCTATTACATTAGCTGAAATGCATCCTGGGGTCTCTAATTTGTGTTGGAGATGTGGTCAAGCATCGAGCTCTGTTTATCATATTTGGTACAGTTGCTTTTTAATAAAACCCTTTTCGTCAATGACTGAAAGAAACATCAATGCAATATGCTATTCCTAACTCACTCCTACTCCAGAATTAGTCCTCCTGAATTTACCCGCAGTAGACTGCCCTTTGGGCAAGAGGCACCGTCCAACATTCTTCTTGGTGGCAGCCAAACAGTTAATCCCGAGTAATTGGCTGAATTACAACCCAGCAGATGCTCTAATGTGGTTAACAAGGTTTAGCCTTGAAGAAGTTTCTAGTTGGGACTCTTGATCTTACAACAAATTTATGGACTGGTCAGACTGGTCCATGGCTAACCACTCTTTTTGAAGTATTATAGCTTACTCAACAAGCTAGGTGTTTCGCATAAATAGTGTCACATGTACTTGTGGTCTCTATTATCTGTTTTTTCGTCACTGTTATCTCACTTTTGGTACCAACATTTGTTTATGAAAATATATGTACACTTGGTACTGCTTTAATTGTTAACTAACGTTTAAATAAAAATAAAAAAACCTTCAAGAAACTACAAACGACCTGCAGCAATATTTGGTGACAGCACTGAGGATTCTGTTTTCAACCGAGGTTTCTATTTGCACAGGTCTGAACTTTAAGGCATACACCTCTATTGACCCAAAAGCACAACAAAAGTCATCCCCAATATGTTTGAAACCATATAAGTAAGCCACAGATGTTTTGGGATTCTGTTCTGTGGAGCAATGAAACAAAACTGGAACTTTTCAAGCAGGCCTATGGATCAGGAGTATGTCCAGAGAAGCTAGAGAGAAGTATATGCTGAAAAGAACATTCTACCTACAGTGAAGCATAAGGGTGGCTTGGTGATTCTCTGGGGCTGCTTTGCCTTCTCTAACATTGGAAACCTGCAGTTTGTGTAGGGCAAGATAGTATCTGGCAATTAAGCATCAGGGAGTCCTAGGAGAAATTTTCATGCCTTCTGTGAGTAAGCTGAAGATTGGTTTTCATTGGACCTTCCAACAGAACAATCTCAAAGTCCACTAAGGCTTGGCTTCAGAAGAAGTCTTCGAAGATTCTGGAGTGGCTCTCACAGTTGCCTGACTTGAACTCCATAGAAAATCTTTGGTATGATGTGAAGAAGGTGGTTGCAGCACAGAAAGCCAAAGATATTGAATTGGAAGTCAGTGACTATGAGGAGTGAGCTAAGATTCATCATGAATGCCATCAGAAGCTAGTCTCCAGCTATGCTTTACATTTGAAGTAGGTCGTAACAGCAAAAGGGTTTAGCTAAGTACTAAAGACTTGTCATGAATGAGTTGAGTAATTCTAAGATTGCAGCAGTAAAGTGGCATTTTGTGTTAAATTTGGAGAAACTACTTGTTATATTAGTTGTTTTGAATTATATAAATTGTTCTTGTTTAATTATTTTTTTTCAAACAGTTGAAAGCATGTATATTTAGCAAAAAAAAATAATAATTTGCAATGGGGTTGAATACATTTGATTGCAGCTGTACATAGTGATAGCAACAGAACTATAGAACACTCATGGCAAGCCATAGAACACCTTTCTTTATCACAGAGACTCCACACTACTCTATCCACTTTCTGCAACAGAGACCAAGGAAGTTAAAGGATAATTAAGCTGTTCACATATAGCCATATAGCTTCATTTGCCATTTAGCAATGAAGAGATTTCTTCCCTACAGAATGTATTCATCTATATGATTTGCAGGGACAGATTCGGTACTTTCAGTCTGCACCCTGGTCACTTGTCATTAAGTACACCCCCCCCCCCCCCCCCACACACACACACACACTCCTTGTTCATGCCTACAGATCTTACATACAGGAATGTTTATAAATTTATTTATGAAGTATTGTATTAGCAGTCCTAAGCATGTTATGCCAAGATTTATACAAATTAAAAATCCCCCCCCTCCCTTTTACACTCATTGACAAAAAAATAATGCACCACATAAAAATGTTGGAAGGGTGCAAAACCTGTCACACAGTTATTTCTTAGGCTGATATGCAAATGATTACAGTTGTGGTATGATTGAGGCCATAATAGTCCTTTCTCCGTTGCCCTATAAAAAGGCTCTCGGAAACTACTTTTCTTTAGTGTACCTCTTGTTGACTGCCAGACATTCCTCTATGATGCACTCAAAGACATTTTGCCCAGTTAACACACTTTGAGAGGGGGTGCATCACTGAAATGAGAGACGCAGGATGGTTGTTTCGATGAATTGCCCACCATCTAGGCCATTCTGACCAACCTGCTAAGAGGTGTTGGGAGTAAGGGTTATGTGAGGGCATGCACACATGGCGAACAGGCAGCGGATGGCTCAAAAAGACAACTAGTAGAGAGGATTGTATGATCTGCCGACAAAAACAAGCAGATCTAACAGTTTCATTGTCCATTATCCAGACACAGGTGGCACCTCCATTACAGACCTATATCTCTGCCTGGACTTAGCAGAAGGAAATTTGGTGTCATGGCACCTATTACGTGTCTTGCTATTAACACCCCAACATTGTTATTTTGATTTGCAGTGGTGCCGTGAGCAAGAAATCTGGACTGCTACAGAATGGAACCATATAATCTTTAGCAACAAATCCAGATTCTGTTTGGGAACTGACAAAGGTCGTGTTCAAGTATGGAGGTCTCATGATAAGCACTTTAATCCTGCCTTTGCTGTGGATCGGCACACTGCCCCCACTGCTAGTGTGATGGTCTGGCCGTCCATCGCATATGACAGTCGGTCACCCCTAGTAGTGGTAGGAGGCACAATGACAGCTCAGCAATATGTTAAGGACATCCTGCAGCCACATGTGTTCCTCTCATGGTGGCTTCCAAGAGGCATTTCCCAGCAGGATAATTCTTTGCGGCGCACACAAGGGGGTCACAGGAATGTCTCTGCAAGGTTGCACACTTCCTTGGGCTGCTAGGTCTGCAGATTTATTGTTGCTTGAACATTTATGGGAGCAGCCAGGATGCCAGCTTCAGCAGCCTACAAGCGTGCAGGATCTAGGCGCATAGTTGCAACAACTTTGGGCAAATGTGCTGCAGGATAACATAATGAGCCTGTATGGCTGACTGTATCTCATTATGTATTCAGAATAGAGGTGATAAAATAGTGTACTAGAGCCTTTGAATTGTATAGCTTTTCTCAATAAACTTATCCCTTTGCTTTAATACTGTAATCATTTACTTATATAATCATTACATTCACATATATAAAGTTTCCTTCGATTCCAACAACTCCTTGATGCGTTATTTTTTGTCAATGTAAGTGTACATACATAATGATTAGCTTTGGTGACAGTTTCCTTCAAACGTTGATGTGGGGTCATAGTTTAAGGGCACTTTTACACGGGCTAATAAAATGTTCACATTCCCACATCCATCGAGAATTAGAATGATAATGTTCAGTTATAATGCATGCCCCGATTGAACAACAAATAAAAATTCATTCACTTCTCATTCGTTGTTCAATTGCTTTCACTTATGAACAACTGTCTGCTTATTGTGGCCCGGAACATTCAATTGCCCATGCCGCCTCCATTCTCTAACAATGAATATTAGGGCCCTTGTGTAAAAGGGCCCTAATCTTCAACCTAAAGATTCATTGAGTAAATCTGATGAAAAGGGTCTTTTGGCAGCAAAAACAAATATTTCTTTCTTCCTACAGTCCATTACCAAGTGCTGAAAACCAGGTCTTTTTAATGCATGTCCCAGTTTGCCGTCTTTTTGAATGTGCACAGTTCTCTGGATTATCCATTGAAGTTCATCCCCTGCTGTTTTCCCAATGAACCTTCAGCTTCACTCCTGTTCCACTTCTATGAACCGTTCTCATGTTCCGCTCACATCGGCCCCTGTACCGAGCGTGAACTTTCTGTTGTTTATCCTCAAAAGCTCCTGATAACTGAAGCAAAGGGAACGTAAACTTCAAAAACAGGGCCCTTTCTACCCTGTTTTAGCTATTGGCAGGACTCTCTTACACAGACCTTTCCTCTATGCCTCTAATCTCTGACTGCTTGTGTCTTGAACATCAAATATAATTCGATCTCTTATTTTGTTTGAAATGGTCGTGTCCCCTGGTCATAATCTGATACATACAAACTTATTTTCTTTGGATCATTAAAGGGATGTGAACAAAGCTATAGCTTGAAGCCCCTGTGCCCCAGTGCCAAAGGTATACCTGAGCCCATCAAGAAACGAATGACAACTTAAATGAAAGATAAACCTAGAAATAAAGGATACAAGTAAACAGGAGATAAGCTCACCCTTTTTGTTTGTAAGTCTTCTGCATGCTCTGCCTCTTCCTGAAGCAAACAGTATTGTAGAAATCCTGCAGAGAATACAGGGGTTAATCTGGTGATTGGTTAGATTTTTGGTTGAAGAATGTCTGAGAAATAGAGTTTATCCAAAGAATCAGGACTTAACAAACTTTTTGTGCTGCTGCAGACAGGGCAGAGGGGGGAGGTTCCTGCTGCAGCCAGTCTGATAGCAAGACAGGATAGTGAGAAGGAGGAGGGATGTGGGGATTGCTTGTCAGTCTTCAGCATGCTTAGTATGTTCCTGAGACAAACAGTGTTGCAGAAGTTGTGCAGATATCACGGCTTAGTCTGCTGATTGGTTACATTTTTTGGTTTAAGAATGGCAAAGGCCCCTTTTACAGAACACGATTAGAGATGAGCAAGCATACTCGTTAAGGATAGATACTCGAGCGAGTATCGTCCTTTTCGAGTTTCTGCCTGTTCGTCCGCAAAGATTTGGGTGCTGGCGGGGAGTGGCGGGGGAGAGGGGGGGGGGGCAGGGGGGAGATCTCTCTCCCCTGCTCACTCCCGCAACACACCGCTCACCCCCGCCGACACCCGAATCTTTGCAGATGAGCAGGCAGGTACTCGAAAAGGACAATACTCGCTCGAGTATCTGTCCTTAACGAGTATGCTCGCTCATCTCTAAACACGATCATTGTTCAGATCGAGCTATGTAAATGCCCACAGCAACAATAATTTCTTCGTTCAGATTTCACAGGCATAAAATCAAATGATGATTGGCCTGTGTAAACGGGCAGTTGTTCATCTATGAATGACAGCTTGTTTACAGTGAATGGAGGCAGGTGGGCCGGAGATTATTTTGCTCCGCCTGCCTCAATTCAGTGAGTAATCCTCGCCCCTGAGTGCAAGCGTAGGAGTAATTATCTCTGGGAGAGCCCGGCAGTCATCCTGTGTAAAAGGGCCCTACAAACTTTTTGTTCTGCTGCAGACAGGGCTGAGGGGTGGAGGCTCCTGCTGCAGACAGCTGTCTTACAGACAGACACAGGACAGTGAGGAGGAGGAGAATGGCATGACTGCGTTCCTGCAGCACATAGATATGCCTTCCTTTATTTCTCAGTATTAGGTATAATATGAGATAAAATAGGATCAAAGGAAACTAGATGAAGGGAGGAACTGATGGGATTGATTTTTTTGCGCATTTTCTATGCTTAATGTTTCCTTAAAGGGATTTTCTGGGGCTCAGATACTGATAACACATCCTTAGGATAGGGGATCAATATCACATCATTAGGGGGACAGCTGCCAGCAACCCTGCAGATCAGGTGCTTGAAGGGGCTGTGACACCCACTGCGCAGTTTATTTTGTAGTAGCAATGCCTAATATTGCAGCTCAATTCTATCTACTTGATTGGGGCTGAGCTACACAAAGGCCAAGTAACGAATCAACATGACATCACAGATCAATGAGATCGTAGAGCTTTCCTTAGTCCCACAGCCCCTTCAAACAGCTTATTGGTGAGGGGGTCGAGAGTTGGTTCCCCACGGATCTGATGGGGATAAGCTATGGTAAGGAGATGGCATCAATATCTATGTCCTGGAAAAGCCCTTTAAATTCCACTCTGTAAGTACATATATCACATAGTATAGGATTCATACATAACATAATTCCAGCATTTGTCTAAGGCAGGGTTTCCCAAAGTGTGCTCTGCGGAGCTCTTGGGGCTCTGCAAGAGCTTCTATGGGGCTGAGATGGAGGGTCTAGGTCCCCGCTCTACTCACCCCTATTGTAATCAGCACTGCTAAATCTCTCCCTGATCTGCAGAGCATAACGGCTATAGGGGAACCTATTACTACCGAGGCCAATATAGGGGAGCCTATTACTACTAGGGTTGCAATGGGGGAGCCTATTACTACTGGGGCCGATATAGGGGACAATATTACTACTGGGTCTGCAAGGTTGGGAGCCTATTACTAAGCCTCCCCTGACCACACCTTGGGGCTCCACGAGAAATTTTTTCTTCAAAAAGGGCTCCATGGCTGAAAAAGTTTGGGAACCACTGGTCTAAGGAGATACATCTACCTCACTGTACTCGTGTACCCCCACAATGCGCAGATAGAGTGTAGATATTTTATTAGATAGCATAGTGGGCTCATGAGATGTCTAGGAGTAGGCCCCCAATTGCAACTACTATTGGTTTATCTAATATACTGTATCTATACCAATGGATGCTACAATATCAGGCAGTGCAATCACTACTGTCATAAAAATAGCAAAAATAATACAGAATCTTTCACTAAGCTAATTTAGAAGACCATGTTTGTAGCAGCCATCAATGCTTATGCATGATATTCATGAATATTAAGCCAGGACTATAGATTTGTCCCAACTACAGTACAATAATGGGATGCTTATTCACTTTGAGACTCCCCAGTGTTGGTATAAATTACATAAATGCCAAAATGCTGCCCCCTGCAAGCAAGGGGCGGCATTCCTTGAAGCATCATCTCACTTGACTTCAAAGATGGTGTATGCAATCTACTGTGACATAGAAACAAATTGTGTCACAACCTCTAGCCACCCAGGATGGTGCCGTGTCTTGAAAAACTTAGAAAGGATCATGGGACTTTTCTTTTTTTACCATTGAGGATGCTACAGGTAAGATCTTTACTGATCCTACAGCTGGGATGATCCTCTATTTCCATATGCCCTACTAGAGCAGATAGACAGGGATTGTCAAGATGGCACTACCCGTTTAAAGGGGCTGTCCAATTGTAAACTATTGACAGCCTATCCTTAGGATAGGACATCAATAGTGGATTGGCGGAGGTCAGTTACCCTGGGTCCCTGCTGATCGGTAGCTTTCTGGGCTAGTACTGCAGGAAGCTGACAGCTCTGTTCTCACAGCAGTGCTCCGGCTTGGTATTGCAGAGGCTCTGTCTTATTTATTTCAATGAGAACTTGGCCTGCAATAGTAAGCTGCGCCACTGCAGTGGGAATGGAGCTGTCTGCTTCCTGCAGAAATCAGCTCAGTGCAGAAGATCACTGGTCCAGAGAACCCCTGATCCACAGGGATCCCTGATGATGGACCCCTGCTAATCTAGTATTGACAACCTATTCTGAGGACAGGCCATCAATAGTTGACAATGACTTTAACTGTGAAATACCTTTAAAATGGGATATGCAAGATGTCAAACAAGCATGAAAATAATAAGCGTATTGTCCCAGTTATAGATTCCCCGTATAGATCACCAAATCAACTGTATTTTCATCGACACATAAGGATTTTGAAACAAAAGTAATTCTTCTCTGGTACATGAGTTCCACCGGATTTTCTACAACAATCAATGCTGAATATTACAGAAAGATTGAAATTGAAGCTCACATTGAGATTAATGGCTTCATGTTGAGAGTTTTAGAATCATTTCACATTTAGTTGTGAGAAGAATATCAAGAAAATGAAGAATGAGCCAGAGAGACATAATCCTCTATTCAGAAGATGCCTTCTCTACACACATGGCATTACTACAGTGAGAATGTCACTACTCAGTGTCATTTGTTGTATTTTCCATAGCAGTTAAAAAGAAAAAAAAAAAGGATATATACTGTAGATAGATAGATAGATAGATAGATAAATGCCATAAAAGACACATACATTTCTTCTAGATTCTTGCAAATAAGGGAGAAGGAACAATACCTCTGCAGCGCCACCTCTTGGAAGGCAGCATTCCTGAAAGTCAATGTTAGACTCTTTATACAAGCCTTGTAACAATGACTGGTAATTGAAAGCCAAAATCCATACACAGACAGCTGTTTCAGGATGTTTGCTCCTGATCAGTGTGCAGTAGGTTTCTGGCTTGGCTAGCGGGAGGCCTGTGATGTGGGTCAGGTACGCTATATTTTCTACTTAGGGAGAGCACCTAGCAGGTGAGTGAGAGAGGAGACTTATGAGGCCATTCATGCTCTTCTGGGTAATATGCAAATAAGAGAGATAGAACAATACCTCTGCAGCGCCACCTATTGGAAGGCATAAGTCTCCGCACCCAACTTCTAGGTGCTCTCCCCTAGGGAGAAAAGCTAGCGTTCCTGACGCACATCACAGGCCTTCCACTAGCCAAGCCAGAAACCTACCGCACACTGATGAGGGGCAAACACCCTGAAACAGCTGTCTATGTATGGATTCTGGCTTGGCTTTCAATTCCCAGTCATTGTTACAAAGCTTGTATAAAGAGTCTAACATTGATTTGCAGGAATGCTGCCTTCTAATAGGTGGCTCTGCAGAGGTATTGTTCTATCTCCCTTATTTGCGTATTACCCAGAGGAGCATGAATGGCCTTTTAAGTCTCCTCACTCACCTTCTAGGTGCTCTCCTTAAGGAGAACAGATAGTGTTCTAGATTATTTTGTGGTAATAGGCTTCAGGTAAATACTCCAGGAAACGGACTGGGATTGCTGGAGTTGGTGGAAAGAAAAGAGACTCCCACTCCACTTAATCCACTAGATATTTTGAGCAGGCTTAAAGGAGTAGTACCACTATCAACTATCCATAGGATAAGTGATTAAAGTCTTATCAGTGGAGATCTTACCATCAATTCTGGGAATGTGGGTCCCATGACCCTCTCTATTCCTCACTGTGGGCTCGCTGCACCCACCTACAGTGACCTAGAGATAGAATTGAGTACTGGCAGTACATGCACGGCACCACTCCATTTGTTTAAGTGGGGCTGATGGAAATAGTTGAGTACAAGAGCTTGTCTATCTCCGACATTCCCACTGAAAATTATTGGAAATTACAATTCTTTTTAAATCGTCCCTTTCAAGTTGAGTATTTCTGCTATCTGGTAATGTGTTGGCAATATCTTTCCCCAGAACAGTCATGTACCGTACAACTTTTAAGGAAAAATTTTGTTTAAGAGTCTTTGTGACCCAAGTGGGTTATATAGAAGTGTTATGTAATAAATCTTATCTGTAGCTCTGATTATTTTTTGGCAGCCTCTGAATTAACTGTTTTGGACCATTTCTAGCCCTTATACAGTGAAAACTACTTTGAACTTTCAGAAAATGTAATGTTGACTCTCAGTCTAAATTCTTTATGTATATTTAGTCTTTTCGTTCTTGGGGTCCAGGTCAAGTTTTACATCTTTGGCATTTTAACTTTAATTTTGTGTTTGTTACTTCTCTCCTCCTGTTTACGACGTTTTACGAAATCAACAAAAACAAGTGGAGTTCAGATTTAATTTGAGCCGCCCTAATATTTTATATTTTCAATATTTAATTTGATAATTAGATAAAAGGCAGTCAATTTAGCTGATTACACAGTAATTATACCCCCTGCTACTAGCAGCACATAGGAGTTTAAATCAAATTACATTCTAATTAAACACTTAGGCGCTCACTAAGATACACTTGTATGTGTTTTCATGTTTTAGGAAATTTGGGGCATTTATTTTCACAATCTAACACATTTTTCTCTGATTGTATTTTTCCAGTAGTGTTAAGACCCAGTTACTTACGCGTTACTAAGTTACATAGAGTAGGGGGGCTAATACCAAAAATACTATGTTGATTAAAGATACTCCATCACCTACCTTTGGCCCTATGAGCTAATCTTATGGGCTAAAAGTAGGTGACCCATTGAGACCAGGGATGTAAGTTTTATACTTACCTTCCCTGTTGTTCCGCTAATGTGAGCACTAAATACCTCTGCTCTATGCATTGAGCAGAGCTGCTAAGTAGTTTGCCCATTATAAAATTAGAATGGGCGAACTTCTTAGCAGCATCACTCAATTCATTGTGCTGCAGCTTTCAGCGCTGACACTGGGAGAATGATGGGGAGGTAAGTTTAACACTTATATTTGTGGATTTAGTGGGTCACCAACTTTCAGCCATAAGGTTAGCCTATAGAGCTAAAAGTAGCTGACAGATTCCCATTAAAGTTCCCACAGCTGTGACAGCGGGGCTAAGGTCTTTTCTTCTGTACCTTTCCATTGCTTGTTGGACAGATAGGAATTACTTTCTCTATATTGTTTGCAAACGAGTCATGAAATAATCCTCCACAGCACCACCTGTTGGAAGGCAGCTATTCTGGGAGTTAACGTCCATGCATTTGACAAGCCAAGCAATATAACTAAAGATATAAGCCAAGCCAGAATATCCAGATATGTGCAGCTGTCTCAGGGTTATTACCCTTTATCAATGTAGATAGGATTCTGGCTGGTTGGGTGACTCATAGGGTAGCTACTATTCCAAAAAGTGGAGCTGTGGAGAATAATTCCATCAGATATTTGCATGGCTTTTTCCCAAGGAGCATTGCATGTCCTACACAAGACTCCATACACCCTTGTGGTACTCTCCACAAGGAAAAACATTTCCTACTTCCCCACTGGACTCTAGATTGTTTGCTAATGGTTTACAGTTTATGCATACATTTACTTTTGCCTACCTGGTGGTCTTGTTTAGTGTGGTTTCACACACAGGTTTATTTTTTAAAGCTGCTGTTTTATGTCTGTTTTTTATTCAGTTGTCAGGATACTGTTTTTTTTTCCAGGAACTAATTTCCAACGGACGATGTTTCACAATTTTAAGTATTGTGCTACATTTTTACTCTTTGGCACTGGAGGCTATTGTTGTTTTTCTTGACTTGCCTTTAAACAAGATGGACAATCTTGTATCTTTCAGAAGCCATCTTGATTGCTATTTGGGCCAACTTAAGTTTTCACAGGAAGTCAAAACCTTGCTTGAGTATTGTGTGACTAAGCTGTTCTGCCTAGCTCTTTCTCATGCCCCAGGGAATATTCCTTACCATTCTGTTCTCATTAACTTTTAAATTACTTATCACATTGTGTTCCTTGCAAGCTGTTCCTCAGGAAGCCTCACCTGCATTGTAAACTGTGCTTAGGTCACCTGGATTCCTGCTGTGACCCACCATACTGTAGCAGCAGTTTTTAAAGCCAAAGCCAGTAGTGGGTCCAGCAGAAAGGGGATGTAGTATTCCTTCCTTTTAAATTTTCAACATCTTTTGAATCCACTTTTTAAAACTTTAATTAGTTATATGACAAACAGAAGCTGCGGATTGTTTCCAAAAAAACTTGGGTGGGATACCACCCTTAGGGCTCGTTCAGACAAACGTAGTTGTTGCGCTGCTAGCAGCACAAAAAGATTGCGGCTACAGGAGCTGGGAAGATCGCGTGAACAAGCTGCTTCCAGCTACTTGAAGTAGCCCGTTCACACGATCCAAGGTGCGTGCTGTGTGCTTTCAAGGCTCCCATAGGAGACTATGGAAAGCATGCAGCAAAGATAGGACATGTCCTATCTTTGCCCACAACTTGGAGCTGATGTGCGAGTTTGCACTTGCATGTCCTATCTTTGTTAGGTGCACCTAACAATCATCCATGTGAACGCTTCTATAGGAACCTATTGGTTCCTTATAGAAGCTCGTTCTGTGCGCTGCTAGCAGCGCGAAAACTATACTCGCCTGAACGAGGCCTTAGAGATTAACAGTTAACCTTGCTTGGGCAGAGGCGTGTCTGGAAGCCCCAGTGAGGGCTACCTGCAGCCTCTGCAGGTAAACAGCAATGCTCACCTGCTTGGATTGTGCAAAACAAACACAATGCCGCTAAAGCAATTGAATATTAATTATTCCACAGCTGCTCTATCTGTTGCCTGGAGTCAATAAAATAGCAGGTACTTCAGGCGCTGCTGGAGGTAGTTCACAGAAACAGGACTGGTTCATTTAGTGCACCTAATGATAATAATCTTATCAATGTTAAACCAGCACCTTCATCAGGTCCACCACCAAAACATGTTGCATCATTAAATGTGCTAAACGAACCAATCCTGCTTGTGTGAACTACTGCCACCAGCACCTGAAGCACATGATATTTTCCTTCCAAAAGGCATACAAAGAGAATTGACATCTCTGTTATTGGATGAAGGGTGTAATGGTGGTATTATGGGATTATGGTTGCATATAATTGTTTTATTGTTTATATTATGCTTTGCTGTAAGAGAACTGTCTCTTTAAGAGAGGGTGAGAACAGAGCTGAGAAAAAAGGGACAGGAAGTATTTAGAGAGAGGTGCTTGTCGCAGGACAGAGGTTGAAGCAGGAGTCTCTCCTGGTGTACTGCAGTGATACAGATACAGATCTAAGGACTGCTCCCTCTGGGACAAAAACATACAGCAATTGAGAAGTATGCAGAGTGAGCAGAGAGCAACTAAACTGTAGACAAAAGGGAGTCTCTGCCAGTTTGTGTAGCAGTGTAGCAGTCATAGTCCTATTGACAGTCAATGTGAAAACAAAAAGTCCATGGCAGCATCAGCTGCAAAATTAAAAAAACTTGTATTTCTTCATAGTAGTGCACTAGAAATAAAAGTTTTTTGAATTTTGCACCTGATGCTGCCATGGGCTTTTTGTTTTCACATTTATTGCTCTTTTGAGGAAACATTAGTTCAGATTCTTCTGTATGTGGCTGCTGCATCACTATTGAGTCCTACCTTTATTGGGTACAAGAGAGTGCTGCTAGTTACCGTATATACTCGAGTATTAGCCAACCCGAGTATAAACCGAGTCAATAAGTTTAACCACAAAAAACTGGTAAAACTTATTGACTCGAGTATAAACCTAGCTATAGTCGAGTATATACTAGTTAAAGAAAAAATGCAATATTCTCCTCCCAGTCGGCGTCTGTGTCCCCAGCGCTATGGCCTCCCTGGCGGTGCAACAAGCTGCTTGAGAATTCTCCCCGCTGTCATCTCCCTGCTCGGCTTTGAAATCCCTCGCCATCAGCACTGTGTAGGTAAGCGCTGTGATTGGATCGAGCGCTAGCCAATCATAGCCGGTGCTCGAAAAAGCAATCACAGCCATTCAGTGATGTCATCCACTGAATGGCTGTGAATGATCGAGTGCCAGCTGTGATTGGCTGGCGCTTGATCTAATCATAGCGCTTACGTACAAAGTGCTGACAGCGGGGGAATTCAGAGCCAAGCAGGGAGAATTCTCAAGCAGCTTGCTGCACCGCCGAGGAGGCCATCACGCCGGGGACACAGATGCTGGTGAGTATTGCAGTTTTTAAAATTTTTTGTACCTCACTCGAGTATAAGCCGAAGGGGGCTTTTTCAGCATTAAAGAATATGCTAAAAAACTATGCTTATACTCAAGTATATATGGTACCTGCTTTTGTGTAAGTCCAATGGACAGTGTCCTCCAGCAAAAGAACAAGTCAAGAGAGTCAGAGAAAGTCAAGATGCCTAAAAAGGCTAAAGGTGAAATTCCTCCATTCCCTTCCCTCCGATGACACTGAACCTGTGCCAGAAGGCCAGGAAGAGAGTCATCCCCAGTCATCTTCGTATATATGTTCAGCAATGTCGCCCTTTGTCTATCAGGCTGACATCGATTCGGAAAACTGGGAAAGCCCTGATCCTGCAGCCTGCGGTCCCTAAAGAGGCTAATTTTTTTATTTTTGTTATAGGGACCCTCTGTGCTTTATGTACTTTATTGCTGGAGAAATAGAAAAGGGGGTAAAGGTGAAACGCATTTCTTGTAGGAAATAGAATAGATATATTTGAGAATTTTTCAAAGCACAATTAAAAACAAGAACCCACTCAGACTCTCTAAAAAAAATCTTTTGTCAGGCCCTATGTTTGAATCACAATGAGTTTGCAAAGTTCTTAGCAACTGGTTCAACATGTTTTATGCTTTTGTGCAGACAAAATCCTTTATCCACAGTTTTTAGAATTGCTGGTGTGTACTGATGATGCACCACCTCCATTAGTATCTCATAGGATTTTTCTTGAAAAGCTGGATGATGGTCTCCAAGACGGGTTAGACAGAGGAGTACCTTGGATCTCCTGCTCACCAATGCAAATCTGTAACAGAGCCCCCCCACCCCCCATTTGCAATCTAAAATACGGAGTCTTCTAACTTGGTAGAAGGATCTCAGAACCTCCTCATGCATCGAGGCACTGCTGTGATGGTTACTTTTGCACCATTTCAGGCCATGCATCTACAGAAGAAATTGGGTTAAGTTTTTTAGCATTAGGGTCTGGCTTTTACTTTATCTTCCTGTCGGAGTCTTCCTTTAAATGAGATATATCTGTATTAAAACTTTAGAGCCCCTTTAATGGTTTTGACATTCATTCTACACAGATGTAAATGTCAGTTTTTGAATTTAGTCGTCCTTTAACTCTCCGTAACCAGCAGTGGTATCTATGCTCTGGTAACTGCTGAGGATTAATGTTTTATGAGTGAATTACATCTTGCAAATAATGCACTGCTATTAACGCTTAATAATTCACAGAACACTGGAGGTGATTATTAGAAACCAGGCAGAATAAAGTCATGACGTATTCAAACTTGTGCAGGCCACTGCAGTGTTAATCCCACATTTTATTTTAGCAAAAATCAAACATAAAAGTGTTTTATGACATTCATTAGTATAAGGGCTTCTTGAGCTCACACTTTGCATATAATCCACCAGGGGAGAGTGTGGTTTAGATGGATTAGCATTATTGTTCATGCACTTGCATGGCTGATTCATTCCCCTCCCGAATAAAAGAGACAACGTTCATAATCAGATTAAGCTCTGCCATTTATTAACATTAGAAACCACAAATGAATTTGGCTGGTTTAGAGTTGGATACAGATCTGTACACAAAATATTCCCTTGTCCAAAGGCTGACCTTCTGTTGACAACAATGAGAGATGTTTTTAGATTGCAACCAACTACCATGGCTGAAATTCAACTTTTATGGTTGTTTGAGTACCAATATCAGAAGCCAACTGTGTCAACATCTAAACAACATTCCCTCAGGACGCCCAAGATGCAATGAAATATGGGTCATGTACCCCACTTTACAATACAATAACACAGAATTGTATGTTGATGAGAACACAAGAATCAAAGCCAGAGAGGAATAGAAAATCAGACTATTTCCAAGCACTGGTTATGAATACAGAAATAATGTATAGAATTTCCAGGGCTTTATTGACATTTCGATTGCTACGCGTTTCGGAACCAAGTTACTTCTTTAGGCTTTATCTTTACTCGACATTGCTATCTACACATCAATAAAGCTCTGGCAATGCTATGTACTGTTTCCTTGTTTATGGCAGTATAATGGAGGGATCCCATTGCTGGTGATTATGTAGATCATTATTATTAGGATGGTAAAATAACCATTCCAAGGTTAATAGGGGACTATTTTGTTAGCTGCTGTGAGCGGCAGAGTACAAGAGTAGTTGCAATACTGGCAAGCACACTTACCCTCATGCAGATATAAATTTGGGGATCTGACTCGGGCAGGGGCAAGTATCAGAATTGGATGAGATTTTGGCTATTGACCTATGGTTGGAGTATTGATGAGGGTAGGATCAAAACACAGGCCAGGTCGCTAGTAAAATGCTTACAGCGGAGTCATGCTAAGAAAACATGCACAGTGGAACCTTAGACACGACTTGCCTGATCAACGCACTATTTGATAGAAGCATACCACTGGTCACACAATCATTTGTTCCTGTTGGAATTGTTATATAAAGCATTGTGCTGGAGGAAGTGAATAAAGGAGGACATGAAGCTTGTTCACAGTATCATGTGGTCCTGGCCTCTAACTTCTTTCGTACATATATTGGAGGTTATGAACCCATGTAACCAGGAGTTCTTCAGTAGACAAACAGCAACTTCCCCTTAGGTAGGTCTTAGAGACCATACTAAAATTGACCCAATAAGTTCCCCTGTGCCTTCAGAGGAGGTGGGCGGAGGGGGAGGTGCAGCATAGTATGAAATCAGTTGCAGGTACGCAGCTAATTTCCAAAATCTGCACCAATGGTACTCCAGCTAGAAAAAAAAACCACAAAGTTTTCCTCCCTATCTATTTTGAAGCGGCCCTGTCCTTTTTATAACGGTTGAGGTAAAAATCATATGTCGTGACAAGACCCGCCCCTGACGTATTCACAATTTGCGATAAATAAGGGGGTTTTGGGTTGCAGTTTGGGCACTCGGTCTCTAAATGATTCGCCATCACTGTCCTATACAGTCATTAGTAGAAAGCTGTAGGATGTTAGCTTTGGTGAGCTGTATGAAAGAAAAGGAGTTGATCTATAAAGCCCAAACGCCCTATTATTTTGGAAAGGCACTCATGACCAAGCATCAGTGCAGTGCGATGATCCCTCAGAACTACATGCTGATTCATATTATATGATGAAACCTGTCCTTTATTAGGCCCAGCTCAATTAAATAAGATGCAGATGAAGCAGTCCTCTGGTTTCAGGGCAAGATTGTATCCTGAGCTCTTCACTGCGGGAGAAGAAGACCAAGAAGATGGTCCAAGATGGATGCTCAATCACAAATTCAGGAAAAAGCTTTAAGGATAATAAAATATGGAATTTTGGAATAATTATTGTCCTCACCCTTCCAAAAAAGCTATGGTGCTTCTTAAGATACTAACAAGTAGAGGAACTTTAAAATAATATTGAAAAGATGCTGTATAATTGCAGCCATGTAAACTGCTGCATATATATTCCTCTACATTTATGTAGGTAGCAGTTAGCATATTCTCAGTTATTTTTATTGTTTTTGAAACAAAATCTTCCTTGCTATCCATATGATATGCCATAAAACTCTGATATGTGTGTATCCCACCTCTGGGATATGCACTTATCTCTGGTTCTGGCCCCTATGACCTCTGGCTTGTCTGAATACAGTAATTCAAATTCATTTATATAGGAGTTATGGAAAAAGCATGGCACAACATTCAGCTGGGCTAGGGGCTATGTGTGCCTGAAATAAAGTAGGTCCAGGTACCAGACAAATCTTTTTCTTCCTCTTCTTCTTCTCTCCCTCCTTTCCCTTCGCCTGCTTCTCCCCTTCTTTCCCATTTCCTCTTCTTCTCCCCCTTTTTTTATTTCTCTTCATCTTCACCCTTCTTATTTCCCCTTCTTTTTCTTCTTCTTCACCCTTCTACTTCTTCCCCCTTCTTTTTATTTTTTCTTCTTTATTTCTTCTTCTCTTTCTTCTTTTTATTGTTATTTCCCACTTCTTCTTCTTCTTCTTCTTCTTCTTCTTCTTCTTCTCTCCTTCTTTTCTACTTTTTCTTCCTCCTCCTCTTACTCTTCTTATTCGGACAGAACCAAACTTCATGCCCAAATTTATCAAACTGACGAGCTTTTAAAAAGTTTGTTCATAACTAGTCAAGTGGCTCTTGTCATCCAGCATAGTCAGTATGAGTCACTGCTAATTGTCTTTCTATGACCTCCCTATATGGTAAGACATTGCATTTGAACCTAATTTATTGATTATATTTGCTACCCTTTTGCAGTCCCTTACATTATCATTGCTGCATTTAAATCCTCTTTGTCATCGCCTTTATGCCAGAATAGTGAGTCGATCCCAAAGTCCAAATCTATAAAGACCAGAATCATGAATCATACAGATCACCTTTACAAAATTATTTGATCTCCTTAATGCACGGGGATAATGCACACAGTGATGTCACAGTACATAAATAGGCAATGAAGTAATGTCACAGCATAGGAATTATACAGTGATGCTACATGATATCATACCACATGGATGATGCACACAAAAGAGTATAATGTAGTGATGTTGCTGCACAGTAATAATGCACAGAGTAATGGCGCAGAAAAAACACAACTTACACACAGCAGGGAAAACTATCAAACTCCATTGTAAAACTCACTGTAGAACAGGACTGCAATCAATTTTCAATGCCTCCTTCAATAGTCATCGCTAGCTGCACCTTATATCAGCCCCCTTATAAATTGCTGGGCCCCATAGCAGCTGCTATGTCTGCTAGTTACATCCATGCCAACTAAAGTGACCTTCAGACATGTTTGATTGACACTTAGGGCTCAGTCACACGGGCGTTTTTTTGACCGATTTGCAGATGCGCTTGCGATCTGCATCTATATATACCCAATGCTTTGCAATGGGATCGGTCATATGTCCGTTTTTTATGCGGATGTGCTGAAAATTATATGAAAGAACGATTCGCAGAATGCATGTAACTGCGTTCTGCACAAATCGTTGTTCCTCTATATGCACTCAATGGGGCCGGGGGCAGCAGCGCCGACCCCATTGAGAACATATACTAATGAGGAGAATAATGTTCTCCCATTGAATTCAATGGAGACGGCAATACAGCCGGCTCCATTGAAAGCAATGGGCTGCCGGCAAGCGCTGTATTAATTTTCAAATTCACAGAGAGGCAGCAAGTCTTTTCAAAATTATAAAGGCCCTGTCACAGAAAAGACGAACGTAAAAGAGATAAATTTTATTGAAGTTTCATTAAAAACTGCACTTAGGGCACAACATATAACACACACAAATGGTGTCGCCAAGACAAGAGGAAGTGGCGCACCTACTACACTTGGACAAACATTCACACATACGGTCTGAGCCCCACCGGCTAGGGTTATTAATAGTGTGTCGGATGAACTGAGGGTCCGACAGTAGGCTGCGGAGAGGCCTAGTGGTGAATTAGAAGAAATACCAATACGGGCTTAACAACTCGTTTATGGCCTCCACGCTTAAAGTCTTTCACTCAGACTAAAGACCCTTTGTGAAATTCATTCAATAGAAATTGATAGGGTCTTGTTTATAGAGAGTGCCTGGGCTGGTGGGGTCTCGGATAGTAGTGTTTTAATTACTAAAAAGACAGAATCTACGGTCTTATTTTCAAATAGAATGCTACAGAGAGTGTGTCTCCAAGTACCCCAATGGTATGTAAAGGTAAGTATGTTATTCCTGAGTAATGAATTTCAATGGAGAATGTCTCTGTAGGTGACCAGCTCATTAAAAACTTCGTACAGATTGTGTATGCTGTGTGGTTAAACTCTTTAGTATATAATTCTGCTCGTTTACTTCAACTATAAACGGTTTCGACTCTACGCGTTTCGCCACTCCATGTGTGTGGCTCTTCAGGAGGATTCGTATTTTAGATATACAGAGCAGCTAAAGAAGAGTTTCAATCTAATAGAGCTTAAGCTCTTTACTCTTAAACTCTTCTTTAGCTGCTCTGTATATCTAAAATATGAATCCTCCTGAAGAGCCACACACATGGAGTGGCGAAACGTGTAGAGTCGAAACCGTTTATTGTTGAAGTAAACGAGCAGAATTATATACTAAAGAGTTTAACCACACAGCATACACAATCTGTACGAAGTTTTTAATGAGCTGGTCACCTACAGAGACATTCTCCATTGAAATTCATTACTCAGGAATAACATACTTACCTTTACATACCATTGGGGTACTTGGAGACACACTCTCTGTAGCATTCTACTTGAAAATAAGACCGTAGATTCAGTCTTTTTAGTAATTAAAACACTTCTATCCGAGACCCCACCAGCCCAGGCACTCTCTATAAACAAGACCCTATCAATTTCTATTGAATGAATTTCACAAAGGGTCTTTAGTCTGAGTAAAAGACTTTAAGCGTGGAGGCCATAAACGAGTTGTTAAGCCCGTATTGGCATTTCTTCTAATTCACCACTAGGCCTCTCCGCAGCCTACTGTCGGACCCTCAGTTCATCCGACACACTATTAATAACCCTAGCCGGTGGGGCTCAGACCGTATGTGTGAATGTTTGTCCAAGTGTAGTAGGTGCGCCACTTCCTCTTGTCTTGGCGACACCATTTGTGTGTGTTATATGTTGTGCCCTAAGTGCAGTTTTTAATGAAACTTCAATAAAATTTATCTCTTTTACGTTCGTCTTTTCTGTGACAGGGCCTGTATTAATTTTCGGTGAAGGGCTTCAAATATAAGCCCTTCCCTGAAAAGCATCCAAAAAAAGTGTAAAAAATAAAAAAAATATATATACTCACCTTTTTGCAGCTGCCGGAGATCAGCCGCGTCCAGCCGGCTCTTCTCCTGAACTGCTTTCTGTAGTATTCAGCAGGCAGGGATTTAAAATCCCCGCCTGCTGAATGGGCTGCCTCTGATTGGTCACAGCCCTTAGCCAATCAGAGGCAGCACTCAATCATCGATTCTTGAATTCATGAATGGGTAAGTGAGTGCTGCCTCTGATTGACTGAGCACTGTGACCAATCAGAGGCAGCTCTCAGCTGTCACTCAATAGCTGAGAGCTGCCTCTGATTTTTTTTTAATTTTTTACACTTTTTTGGATGCTTTTCAGGGAAGGGCTAATATTTGAAGCCCTTCCCCAAAAATTAACACAGCGCTTGCGGGCAGCCCATTGCTTTCAATGGAGACGGCTGTATTGCCAGCTCCATTGAATTCAATGGGTGAACATTGTTCTCCTCTGCCACAGCTGTGGTATCATTACCAGCTATCACAATGATCATTATGGTGTCATTAACAGATTGCTAGTCTGCATGGTGGACTGCATATATCAGAATGGTCTGGCACTTTGTATCTACTCTTTGCAGGAGTAAACACCAAGCAGCCACCCACCTCTATATTAAGAGGCTGTTTGAGTGGCTGTTTTATCGGTGTCCAACACAGGTGTAATTGGCTCCCTCATTTGGCAGTTTAGCTGCCTGCATTTTGAGAGGTTGCAGCTATCTGCCCTTTTGTACCAGTAAGTATCTGGCCATTATCACAGACAGCTCAGTAGTAGCAGGAACTTCGAATAGACTGAACTGTAAGTGAGGCTGATCTCCACCTTGACTTAGAGTATGTACACCAATAGGGACACTGCTAGGGCATACCAGGCCTGTTGCTTAGAACAATCTGCATCAAGAGACTTAAATCATTTGTAAATTGTGACTGTTTATGATTAAGGACACTGTTATGGCGGAATGGACCTACTGAACAGTTTGAAATTCAAACACTGCATTTCTAATATCCTATACTAATATTAGTAGAGCATTAACCCTTTCAGGTTGTGTATTGTGATTTGAATCTCCATGCCACGGAACTAATCTTCATCAAGTATTCTTGATACTGTCTGTCTGACTTTACGGTCATTACAGTGTGCACAAAATTAATGTTATTCCAAGGATCTATCTAGCTGTAGTTATCGGCAAGGTATTCTAAAGTCAAAGTTCAATTGTTTTTGCATTCCCATATTATTTCCATTCATTTCTATTTCTGCAATTACAAATAACTACTGTACACTTTTGTGAATGCGTACTCTGCATCATATCGTGAATCCTGCATCGCACCCACACCCACAACAAGTGTATGGAGCATCATTACTAACGTCTTGTACATGGGGGCTAGAAGTGGTTGGTCAAGCAGTCATAGCATGAGGGCTTAAACAGATAGACGTGCTTTTGCCCCATTAGGCGGCCATGAAAATCACAGCTGCTTAATGGGATGAAACAAAACCATTGATTTCAATTATGTCGTTTTCACTAGTGGTATTCTCGGGCGTTAATACTATGCCTGAGAAAAGATAGGACTTGTCTTATCTCTTTAGTGCGCTTTTTTTTTTTTCAAACTCACGCGCTATCGTGCAGTGTTTGAATGGTCCAAAAAACAAAACCTGGTTCATGCATATCTATGCTCTGTAATGGTGAGCGTAGTTGCGCAGGTGTCCATTTGTTTAAGCCCTTGAGGTACTGGGCTGGACAGGACAGGACAGGAACAGGCTCCAATGCCAGTGCTATCTATGATGGGAATGAGTACTGGAAATGGCTGTAGAAATTGAAGTGAAGTGTCTGATCAATCTGCAGTGCACTGCTGAACCCACAATTGGTGTGCGGTGGCATCAGAACTGAAGAAAAGGAGACTATTTCGGACCAAATGTGATGTGGTCATCATATCAGGATAGGAAAACACTCTAATTATCTAAGAAATGTTCGTATGCAGTGATTTCTCACAAAAACTGAATATAGCCTTATAACAAATTATATTTAAAATGTAATATTTTTGTATAATTTTAATTTTTTCTAAGAATTTTACATTATTTTCATAATATTATGGGCTTTCAGCTATACTGTACAAACTCAATAGTTTGCTTCAATTTTAATAATTTTGTGATTTCCTTTGTACTAAATTGAACAATTTCTACTGAGTGAACAGATATTGTTGTATTACATAAAGAATAAAACAAAACTAGTCACTTTTAATTTTCCGCAATTTGTTATATTGCTCTATCAATGAGACGTGGAAGAAATTTTCTCGCTAGAAATGTTCAGATAATGCTGATGTTAATTATAATTCTTAGGCACCAGTAGTCTGCAGATTTTCAATAGAGTTCACATCTATGGTGTAGAAGTTCCTGATGTTTGATTTGAATATTTAATAAGAAATTATTCTTTTAGGTTACAAATTGACATAAGGCATCAGGCAAAGGTCACAGGACAGCCAAAATCAAATCCAGGATACCTCCATAGGACCCCTGATTGGATTTCTTAATTGATAATTCAGGAGTAGAGATGAGCATACTTGTCCGAGCTTGATGCTCGTTCGAGTATTAGGGTGCTCGAGATGCTCGTTACTTGAGACGAGCACCACGCGGTACTCGTCTCGATTAAACGAGCACTGACCATTGAATTCAATGGAGCCGGCAATACAGCCAGCTCCATTGAAACAATGGGTTGCTGGCGATCTCAGGATGAATTTTTCGGGAAGGGCTTAAAAATATAAGCCCTTACCTGAAAATCATCCTAAAGGGCTCCTTCAGACGAGCGTGTTTTGGTGCGTGCATACGCACGCACCAAAACACGCCTGTATTTACAACACTGCATTCCCTATGGTGTGTGCACATGTCCGTACTTTGCAGGTGCGTGCCTGCAAAGATAGGACGTGCGTGCACCATAGGCAATGCACGCATTGTTTTCAATGGAGCCGCGGCTGCCGCCCGCGGCTCCATTGAAAACAATGACCTGCTGTCTCCCTGCATTCCTTTTCATGGAGGGACTTTACATATAAGCCCTTCCCTGAAAAAGAAAGATTTTAGTGTAAAAAAAAAAAAAATGCAGCCATTCTCTTCAATGGAGCCGCTTCTGCTGCTGGCGGCTCCATTGAAGACAACGGTCTGCTGGCACCACCAAATTGTTTTTCAGGGAAGAGCTTAACATATAGGCTCTTAACTGAAAAGGAAAAATTTTGGTGAAAAAAAAAAATGCAGCCATTCACTTCAATGGAGCCGCCGCTGCTGCTGGCAGCGGCTCCATTGAAGACAATGGTATGTGGCACACCTGAATTGTTTTTCAGGGAAGGGCTTTACATATAAGCCCTTCCCTTGAAATCAATTAAAAGTGATTTAAAAAACAAAAAAAATAGATACTCACCTCCCGTCAGCTGCCGAGGCACAGCAGCGTCTTCTCCTGCTGTCCCCTGAACTGTGGTGCTGAACTGATCAGCAGCCGGGGATTTAAAATCCCCGCCTGCTGAAAGAGCTGAATGTGATGGGCGAGTGCTGCCTCTGATTGGCTCAGCGCAGGGACCAATCAGGGGCAGCTCTCAGCTGTCAATCAGAGGCAGCACTCACTCACCCATTCATGAATTCATGAATGGGTGTGAGTGAGAGCTGCCTCTGATTGGTGAGGCTGTGACCAATCAGAGGCAGCTCATTCAGCAGGCGGGGATTTTAAATCCTCGGCTGCTGAATACTACTCAGAGCAGTTCAGGAGAACTGCCGGCCAGACGCGGCTGAACTCCGGCTTCAGCGGAAAGGTGAGTATACATTTTTTTTTTTTTTTTACACATTTTAGGATGATTTTCAGGTAAGGGCTTATATTTTTAAGCCCTTCCCGAAAATTCATCCCGCGCACGCTGGCAGCCCATTGCTTTCAATGGAGCCGGCTGTATTGCTCCATTGAATTCAATGGGCTAACATTGTTCTTCTCTGCCACAGCTGTTACAGCTGTGGCAGAGGAGAACGATCTTTATGCGGACAGTGCGGGGGGTGGGGCACTCTTGCCGCTATTGCGGCTTAATAGTGGGACGTGGGAACTTGAGATGCAGCCCAACATGTAGTCCCTCGCCTGCCCTATCCGTTTCTGTGTCGTTCCCATCACTTTCGTGAATTTCCCAGATTTTCACAAATGAAAACCTTAGCGAGCATGGGCGATATACAAAAATGCTCGAGTCGCCCATTGACTTTAATGGGGTTCGTTACTCGAAACGAACCCTCGAGCATCGCGGGAAGTTCTTCTCGAGTAACGAGCACTCGAGCATTTTGGTGCTCGCTCAACTCTATTCAGGAGTAATTCCTTTCTTCGCCTATACTGCCATATAGGGAGTGTTTAGCTATATCTAAAATCATAAATTATATGGATAAATGAGGACAACACTGTTTGCTTTGCATTTTTAATTAACACCTCTAGTTGGCATCACCATTAATGGAGCATCCATTAAGGAGGATGATATTGGAGCAATATATTAAAAAATAACCCCCACCACTCAAATAAATTAAAATAATGAAGTATCTTATTAAAATGGAAACATGCATTGAATGGCCACTTTACAAGAGACACCCGTTGCGCCTTCTTTAGCCATTAGAACTGTAGCAATTCATCATGTCATAGGTGCATCTAAGTGTGCCACAAATTAGATGGAGGCACTGATTATTCTGAACAGTTGACAGAAAGGGTTCATTGATTCACACTGCTCATGCCAAATTCTGACCTCCCATCAGCGTGATGCAAAAACTAAATCTGGATTAATTTGACCAGATGCTGTATTTCCCCTGCTCAGTGATACAATTTTTGTATCAGGAGGCAGTGTGAGTGGTTGTCTTATCGGTGTCCTGCACAGGTGTTATTGGCTCCTCCATTTGGTAGTCAGCTACCTGCATGGTGAGAGGAGGATGCATCTATATGCACTCCTCAGTCAGTAAGTAACAGCCATTTTTCTGTGATTGTTTTTAATTCTTGATTTCCCCTTCTGTGATACATTTATATTAGTGTAGGGACCCACTACAACGCAAGGAACCGTGAAGTGGTTAGTGGGCTCATGTATCTTGGCCAACATCCAACCAATGCCTTGCATTTATTATCTATCATTCACATGCAGTGTGGCATTAAGACTCCAGGGGGAGCCCAGGGTGGCAGTACCAATGTGGTTCACTGATGGATATGCAGGGCAACCCGCCGACTTATCATGGCATCATTAATAGGTTGCTGGTCTGCATGGTGAACTACATATATCAGAATGGTCTGGCACCCTGTATCCACTATGTGTAGAAGTTTACACCAAGCATCCACCCCCCTCATTATCAGGAGGCAGTATGAGTGGGTGTTTTATCAGTGTCCTGCACAGGTGTTATTGGCTCCTCCATTTGGTAGTCAGCTACCTGCATGGTGAGAGGATGCATCTATATGCACTCCTCACTCAGTAAGTAATGGCCATTTTTCTGTGATTGTTTTTAATTCTTGATTTCCCCTTCTGTGATGCAGTGATACAATTTTTGAATTATTTTACCCACTGTAGTCTTCTTTTAGTATTTTTCTTAGGGCTTCTCCACATGGGCGTGTTTTAGTCCCATTATGCGGCTGTGATTATCACAGCCACATAATGGGATGAAACTAAACCATTGATTTCAATGCTTTAATTTTCATTAGCAATATTCTCACTCTTCTCGCTTTAATAGTACAGGTGAGAAAAGATAGCATTTGCCCTATCTTTAACGCATGTAGTATTAACTACATGTGGGTAGGACCTATCTTCTTCTTGCTTTTTTCAAACTTGCACGCTATGGTGCGGAATTCGAATGGCCCAATTAAAAAAGAAGCCCGATTCATGCGGAACTATGCTCTGTAGCGGTGAGCGTAGTTGCGCATACGGCCATGTATTTTTGCTCATAAAAAAACAATAGCAGTGGAATTGGTTATCAGCTGTTATAGCCCATCTATGCTAAAGAACAATGAGTTGTGCTCAGACACATTAGTTGAAGCACCAGTGTTGTATTTAGTTTCAAATTGCTTAATGGTGAGTCATTTGTTTTTCAGAACAATTCTTGACTTTTAGGCTTCTTTCCCACGAGCGTACATCTGTGGCGTTAAAGTTCCTGAACGGGCACACAAATCTAATGTTTGTGTGCTCGTTCACACGGCATGGCCCTGGCACATATACGCTGAGGCTACCATGCCGTTGCCCCTTTCCCCTCCCTCCCCCTCTCAGACTCACCTCTGCTCTCCTCCCTGCTCGCTCTTTGCAATGGGAAGGAGCGGGATGGGGGTGTGACTAAGTGCCACCCCACCCACCTTTTCCCATTGCTGGTTGTGGTATCTGGAAATCACTGCTGAAATGTTTTCTCTACAAAATAGTAAGCCTCAGACTACTAGTAGGCTTAGTGATCAGTGTAAAAAAAACTTAGTATTAGTTGATAAATACACATAGTATAATAAAAAAATAAAACAAAAAATCAGGCAAAGTTCTTAAAAAATATGTTTAACACAAGAACTTAAGTTATTGAATTATACTCAAGAACTTAAGATATACGATAGGCCATTTTCTGATAATACTTTCTATTTAATTTTTAATTAATATGTGAATTTTTAATTTAAATTAAAAATCCATTCTTAGTTTGGTAAAATTAACATTTTAGCTTTTCTACCAATTTATAAGTGTAAAATTTAATTTTTTAAATAATTTTTTCTGTCAAATTAATTTATCCTAATAATAGGAAATAAGAGACTACTTGTTTAAATGATTTTAAAATAAAGAAATATTATAAAAGCCATAAATAGGATAAACTAAATTAAATATAGAAAATATATCTGTGCTAGGAATTTGAAAAAAAAATTAAAGGGCAAATTAACATTCATAACCTATGCAGAAAAACAACATAAAACCAGCAAAGTGCAATGTTAAATCTAAAGAGGGAGAGCACAGCTGACACCTGCTTGTTTCTTCCATAAAACATATTTAGGTCCTATTAAATATAATTTAAAATGGGTAATCCATCAAACAGTCAAGGGGTAGCTACTGTGGACGACCCTTTATATCATTAATGGAGACAGATGAGCATTTATCATGTGTAAAACTAAAGATTGCTAAGGTAGAATTTTTATTTATTATTTGGGAATTTAACTCAATATATTTTCCGCTACCGAAAACTAGAATATTACTATTACTTATTTTTAAATAAGTTTTATCCAATTATTTATTCAAAATTGCGGCATTACCATAAAATAGACATAAGCTCATTTTTTCCCTATTGGGAAAAATCATGCAGCATGGGCCATGATGTAAAATCCTGACATTGTCGAAACTTTTATAGGCACTTTGTGCACTTTCCTGTTTTTAAAAAGTGTCTTTAAAAATGACTGTGGCAAAGAGGAGTCATAAGATGAAAACGAATTCTAATATTCCTAGTAAACATATCACATAAGATGTGCTATTTTGATCAACTTAGTGCATCTTTTCATGAGTCATAAATTCTATTGATAATTCCACTCACTGTCTCCCTCAGCTTTACTTAAAGTGTTCCTTTAAAGAAGAGGCCCCCAACGTTTTGTTCCTTGTGAGCCACATTCAACGTTAAGTGATAATTGGGAGCCATATATAACTCAAAAATGGAGGAGAGAAATTTTTAGGCTAGTTATTGAAGGCTGCCATGGCAGACATCACATGGTTAAAGGTCATATATTATAGCCCATAGAGCCTGATGGATTTTTTTCAATTGTGGTGTCTCAACAATTTGCAAGTTGCACTGTGACTCTGTTCTCTTACCTTAGGTTGCAATGTAGGAGGGTCATACTGGGATCTTTGGCTGCACGACATGTGTCACATCCAAATTGTCATCTGCCCCTCGTATAAATGCAAAGAAATTATTTTATAAAAACTGTAAACATTTGCTGCCATGTATTTCAGTGTGACATTTGGCACCAGTATTATGTCATCTGAATTAACATTGTTTGCTCTTCAGTAGAGATGAGCGAGCACCAAAATGCTCGGGTGCTAGTTACTCGAGACGAACTTTTCGCGATGCTCGAGGGTTCGTTTCGAGTAACGAACCCCATTGAAGTCAATGGGCGACCCGAGCATTTTTGTATTTCGCCGATGCTCGCTAAGGTTTTCATTTGTGAAAATCGGGGCAATTCAAGAAAGTGATGGGAACGACACAGCAACGGATAGGGCAGGCGAGGGGCTACATGTTGGGCTGCATCTCAAGTTCCCAGGTCCCACTATTAAGCCACAATAGCGGCAAGAGTGGGCCCCCCCCCAACAACTTTTACTTCTGAAAAGCCCTCATTAGCAATGCATACCTTAGCTAAGCACCACACTACCTCCAACAAAGCACAATCACTGCCTGCATGATACTCCGCTGCCACTTCTCCTGGGTTACATGCTGCCCAAACCCCCCCCCCCCACGACCCAGTGTCCACAGCGCACGCCAAACTGTCCCTGCCCAGCCTTCAGCTGCCCTCATGCCACGCCACCCTCATGTCTATTTATAAGTGCGTCTGCCAGAGGAAAAGCAGGCACACACTGCAGAGGGTTAGCACGACTAGGCAGCGACCCTCTTCAAAAGGGGCGGGGCGATAGTCCACAATGCTGTACAGAAGCAATGAGAAATGCAATCCTGTGCCACCTCCATCTGGAGCTGCACACGTGGGCATAGCAATGGGGAACCTATGTGCCACACACTATTCATTCTGTCAAGGTGTCTGCATGCCCCAGTCAGACCGCGGTTTTTTATAAATAGTCACAGGCAGGTACAACTCCGCAATGGGAATTCCGTGTGCACCCACAGCATGGGTGGCTCCCTGGAACCCACCGGTGGTACATAAATATATCCCATTGCATTGCCCATCACAGCTGAGGTAATAAATTCATGTTTAATGCAGGTGGGCTTCGGCCCACACTGCATGCCCCAGTCAGACTGGGGTTCTTTAGAAGTGGACACATGCAGTTACAACTCCCTGTGCACCCACAGCATGGGTGGCTCCCTGGAACCCATCGGCTGTACATAAATATATCCCATTGCATTGCCCATCACAGCTGAGGTAATAAATTCATGTTTAATGCAGGTGGGCTTCGGCCCACACTGCATGCCCCAGTCAGACTGGGGTTCTTTTGAAGTGGACACATGTAGTTACAACTCCGTGTGGACCGACAGCATGGGTGGGTGCCAGGAAGCCACCGGCGGTAGATAAATATATCCCATTGCATTGCCCATCACAGCTGAGGTAATAAATTCATGTTTAATGCAGGTGGGCTTCAGCCCACACTGCATGCCCCAGTCAGACTGGGGTTCTTTAGAAGTGGACACATGCAGTTACAACTCCCTGTGGACCCACGGCATGGGTGGCTCCCTGGAACCCACCGGCGGTACATAAATATATCCCATTGCAGTGCCCAACACAGCTGATGTTACGTGAGCTGTAATGCAGGTGGGCAAAAAATTAATTTGATTACACTGTAGGCGAGGGCCCCCAAAAATTGGTGTACCAACAGTACTAATGTACCTGAGAAAAATTGCCCATGCCCAACCAAGAGGGCAGGTGAAACCCATTAATCGCTTTGGTTAATGTGGCTTAATTGGTAACTAGGCCTGGAGGCAGCCCAGTAAAAATAAAAATTGGTTGAGGTGAAAGTTTCAACGCTTTAATGAGCATTGAAACGTCTAAAAATTGTTTAGAAAAATTATATGACTGAACCTTGTGGGCCTAAGAAAAATTGCCCGTTCGGCGTGATTACGTGAGGTTTCAGGAGGAGGAGCAGGAGGAGGAGGAGGAATTTTATACACAGATTGATGAAGCAAAAAGGTCCCCGTTTTTGATGGAGATAGATAACGATGCTTCCATCCGCGGGTGCAGCCTACGTATTGCTTAGGTATCGCTGCTGTCCGCTGGTGGAGAACAGAAGTCTGGGGAAATCCAGGCTTTGTTCATCTTGATGAGTGTTAGCCTGTCGGCACTGTCGGTTGACAGGCGGGTACGCTTATCTGTGATGATTCCCCCAGCCGCACTAAACACCCTCTCTAACAAGACGCTAGCCGCAGGACAAGCAAGCACCTCCAGGGCATACAGCGCGAGTTCAGGCCACGTGTCCAGCTTCGACACCCAGTAGTTGTAGGGGGCAGAGGCGTCACGGAGGACGGTCGTGCGATCGGTTAGCTACTCCCTCACCATCCTTTTACAGTGCTCCCGCCGACTCAGCCGTGACTGGGGAGCGGTGACACAGTCTTGCTGGGGAGCCATAAAGCTGTCAAGGGCCTTAAAGAGTGTTGCCCTGCCTGTGCTGTACATGCTGCCTGATCTCCGCGCCTCCCCTGCTACCTGGCCCTCGGAACTGCGCCTTCGGCCACTAGCGCTGTCGTATGGGAATTTTACCATCAGTTTGTCCGCCAAGGTCCTGTGGTATAGCAACACTCTCGAACCCCTTTCCTCTTCGGGTATGACAGTGGAAAGGTTCTCCTTATACCGTGTGTCAAGCAGTGTGTACACCCAGTAATCCGTAGTGGCCAGAATGCGTGTAACGCGAGGGTCACGAGAAAGGCATCCTAACATGAAGTCAGCCATGTGTGCCAGGGTACCTGTACGCAACACATTGCTGTCCTCACTAGGAAGATCACTTTCAGGATCCTCCTCCTCCTCCTCCTCAGGCCATACACGCTGAAAGGATGACAGGCCAGCAGCATGTGTACCCTCACCAGTGGGCCAAGCTGTCTCTTCCCCCTCCTCCTCATCTTCCTCCTCCTCCTCCTCCTCACCGTGCTGAGATATAGACAGGAGGGTGCTCTGACTATCCAGCGACATACTGTCTTCCCCCGGCTCTGTTTCCAAGCGCAAAGCGTCTGCCTTTATGCTTTGCAGGGAACTTCTCAAGAGGCATAGCAGAGGAATGGTGACGCTAATGATTGCAGCATCGCCGCTCACCACCTGGGTAGACTCCTCAAACTTTCCAAGGATCTGGCAGATGTCTGCCAACCAGGCCCACTCTTCTGAAAAGAATTGAGGAGGCTGACTCCCACTGCGCCGCCTATGTTGGAGTTGGTATTCCACTATAGCTCTACGCTGCTCATAGAGCCTGGCCAACATGTGGAGCGTAGAGTTCCACCGTGTGGGCACGTCGCACAGCAGTCGGTGCACTGGCAGATTAAACCGATGTTGCAGGGTGCGCAGGGTGGCAGCGTCCGTGTGGGACTTGCGGAAATGTGCGCAGAGCCGGCGCACCTTTCCGAGCAGGTCTGACAAGCGTGGGTAGCTTTTAAGAAAGCGCTGAACCACCATATTAAAGACGTGGGCCAGGCATGGCACGTGCGTGAGGCTGCCGAGCTGCAGAGCCGCCACCAGGTTACGGCCGTTGTCACACACGACCATGCCCGGTTGGAGGCTCAGTGGTGCAAGCCAGCGGTCGGTCTGCTCTGTCAGACCCTGCAGCAGTTCGTGGGCCGTGTGCCTCTTATCTCCTAAGCTGAGTAGTTTCAGCACGGCCTGCTGACGCTTGCCCACCGCTGTGCTGCCACGCCGCGCGACACCGACTGCTGGCGACGTGCTGCTGCTGCTGACACATCTTGATTGCGGGACAGAGGTTGCGTTGGAGGAGGAGGAGGAGGGTGCTTTAGTGGAGGAAGCATACACCACCGCAGATACCACCACCGAGCTGTGGCCCGCAATTCTGGGGGTGGGTAGGACGTGAGCGGTCCCAGGCTCTGACTCTGTCCCAGCCTCCACTAAATTCACCCAATGTGCCGTCAGGGAGATATAGTGGCCCTGCCCGCCTGTGCTTGTTCACGTGTCCGTTGTTAAGTGGACCTTGGCAGTAACCGCGTTGGTGAGGGCGCGTACAATGTTGCGGGAGACGTGGTCGTGCAGGGCTGGGACGGCACATCGGGAAAAATAGTGGCGACTGGGAACTGAGTAGCGTGGGGCCGCCGCCGCCATCATACTTTTGAAGGACTCCGTTTCCACAACCCTATACGGCAGCATCTCCAAGCTGATAAATTTGGCTATGTGCACGTTTAACGCTTGAGCGTGCGGGTGCGTGGCGGCGTACTTGCGCTTGCGCTCAAACACTTGCGCTAGCGACGGCTGGACGCTGCGCTGACAGACATTGCTGGATGGGGCCAAGGACAGCGGAGGTGAGGGTGTGGGTGCAGGCCAGGAGACGGTAGTGCCTGTGTCCTCAGAGCGGGATCTCAGTGGCAGGTTGGGGCACAGGGGGAGAGGCAGCGGTGCAAACCGGAGGCGGTGAACGGCCTTCGTCCCACCTTGTGGGGTGCTTGGCCATCATATGTCTGCACATGCTGGTGGTGGTGGCTCCCCGGCTGATCTTGGCGCGACAAAGGTTGCACACCACTGTTCGTCGGTCGTCTGCACTCTCAGTGAAAAACTGCCAGACCTTTGAGCACCTCGGCCTCTGCAGGGTGGCATGGCGCGAGAGGGCGCTTTGGGAAACAGTTGGTGGATTATTTGGTCTGGCCCTGCCTCTACCCCTGGACACCGCACTGCCTCTTGCAACCTGCCCTGCTGCTGCCCTTGCCTCCCCCTCTGAAGACCTGTCCTCAGTAGGCGTAGCAAACCAGGTGGGGTCAGTCACCTCATTGTCCTGCTGCTCTTCCTCTGAATCCTCTGTGTGCTCCTCCCTCGGACTTACTGCCCTTACTACTACCTCACTGATAGACAACTGTGTCTCATCGTCATCGGCCTCCTCACCCACTGAAAGGTCTTGAGACAGTTGCCGGAAGTCCCCAGCCTCATTCCCCGGACCCCGGGAACTTTCCAATGGTTGGGCATCAGTCACGATAAACTCCTCTGGTGGGAGAGGAACCACTGCTGCCCAATCTGAGCAGGGGCCCGAGAACAGTTCCTGGGAGTCTGCCCGCTCCTCAGAATGTCTCATTTTCATGGAGTGAGGAGGCTGGGAGGAAGGAGGAGCAGCAGCCAGAGGATTCTGAGTTGCAGCAGTGGACGGCGCAGAACTGTGGGTGGACGATAGGTTGCTGGAAGCACTTTCTGCCATCCACGACAGGACCTGCTCACACTGCTCATTTTCTAATAAAGGTCTACCGCGTGGACCCATTAAATGTGCTATGAATGTGGGGACGCCAGAAACGTGCCTCTCTCCTAATCCCGCAGCAGTCGGCTGCGATACACCTGGATCAGGAGCTCGGCCTGTGCCCACACCCGGACTAGGGCCTCCGCGTCCTCGACCGCGCCCACGTCCTCTAGGCCTACCCCTACCCCTCAGCATGCTGTATTACCAGTAATGCAGAAACAGAACGCTGTAATTAAATGTGCCGCTTATTGGCCTGTGGTTGGAGGCTGACTTCGCTTACGGAACGCCAGGAAATAATTTGGCGCAAGCCTGCTGTAACACTTAGCTGGCTGCGTATGATTTTGTAGAACTACTACACCCAGCACACACAGACCTAGAACACTGAGCACAGTGACAGGCAGGCCAAATAGATTTTTTGCCCAATACTTTTTAGAAAAGGCCCACTGCCTATATTCAATCAATAATATGTCTTCTGTCCCTGCCTCCACACTTCTGTCCCTGGAGTGTGTCACAGAACTGCAGAGTGTTGCACTGTGAACTGCAACACAGCGGTGATTTCAGAGCCCAGACACAGCCAGGAAATAATTTGGCGCAAGCCTGCTGTAACACTTAGCTGGCTGCATATGATTTTGTAGAACTACTACACCCAGCACACACAGACCCAGAACACTGAGCACAGTGACAGGCAGGCCAAATAGATTTTTTGCCCAATATTTTTTAGAAAAGGCCCACTGCCTATATTCAATCAATAATATGTCTTCTGTCCCTGCCTCCACACTTCTGTCCCTGGAGTGTGTCACAGAACTGCAGAGTGTTGCACTGTTAACTGCAACACAGCGGTGATTTCAGAGCCCAGACACAGCCAGGAAATAATTTGGCGCAAGCCTGCTGTAACACTTAGCTGGCTGCGTATGATTTTGTAGAACTACTACTCCCAGCACACACAGACCCAGAACACTGAGCACAGTGACAGGCAGGCCAAATAGATTTTTTGCCCAATATTTTTTAGAAAAGGCCCACTGCCTATATTCAATCAATAATATGTCTTCTGTCCCTGCCTCCACACTTCTGTCCCTGGAGTATTACTGCAGGGCGCAATGCTCTGCACGGCCGATATACCAAAAAAAAAAAAATGTGCAACACTGCAAAAAGCAGCCTCCACACTACTGCACATGGTTAGATGTGGCCCTAAGAAGGACCGTTGGGGTTCTTGAAGCCTACAATAACTCCTAACACTCTCCCTATAGCAGCTCCAACACGATAGCACTTTCCCTCAGCTATGTCAGAATGCATCTGTGGCGAGCCGCGGGAGGGGCCGATTTTTATACTCGGGTGACACCTGATCTCGCCAGCCACTCGCTCCAGGGGGATGGTATAGGGCTTGAACGTCGCAGGGGGAAGTTGTAATGCCTTCCCTGTCTTTCAATTGGCCAGAAAAGCGCGCTAACGTCTCAGAGATGAAAGTGAAAGTAACTCGAACATCGCGTGGTGCTCGTTACAAGTAATGAGCATCTCGAACACGCTAATACTCGAACGAGTATCAAGCTCGGACGAGTACGTTCGCTCATCTCTACTCTTCAGTGATTATCTGTAAATCAGTCAGTTGCCAGTACGCATGGAAAGAACTCAGGCCTTTAACATAGCAAGGGATCATGAGCCACATGATGCTCCTGAGCCTCTCGTTGGTGACAACTGCTTTAAAATATGGGGCAGCCATCAACTTACCACTCTTGGCAGTCAAGGCTCACAGTCTTCTGCAGCAGAGATAGTAACATGGTATGTTAGGCTGAAAAAAGCACATGTCGATCAGACTATTACCCCTCTTCCCAATGTTGATCTACAGGAAGGCAAAAAAAAACCAAATGAGGTAGAAACCAATTTCCCCCATTTAAGGGGAAAAAATTCCTTCCTAATTCCAATCTGGCAATTAAAATAAGCTCTGGATCCACCACCCTTCTTGAAGCAATCAGTGACTATAACCTGTAATATTGTTACACTCAAGAAATGCATCCAGACCCCTCTTAAACTCTTTTAGCGAGTTCACCATCATCACGTTCTCATGCAGAAAGTTCCATAGACTCAATGTTCTTGCAGTAAAGAACCCTCTTCTGTGTTTGTGTAGAAACATTTCTTCTAGGCATAGACAGACTATGCCGCCTTGTTATAGTCGCATTCCTCGGTATGAGTAGATGATGGGAGAGATCTCTGTATTGTCCCTTGATATATTTATACATAGTTATTAGGTGTCCCTTCAGCAATCTTTTTTCTAAACTAAATAATCCCATTTCATTTATTACGTCAGTTGTCTGCCTTTGATATGTCCTTCTTGATTACCAGTGGTCAAAACTCAACACAATATTCCATGTGTGGTCTAACCAGTGAGTTTTAAAGAAGAAAAACAATGTTCTCGTCATGTGCCCCTAGACTTCTTTTGATGTGCCCCATTATCCTATTTACCAGCAGCCTGACATTGGTTGCTGCAGTTAAGCTTACAATGAACTAAAATCCCCAAGCCCCTTTTCCATGTCAGTTTTGCCCAGTAGTTTCCCATTTAGTGTGCAATGGTGACATGTATTACCCCTGTCCATGTGCATAACCTTACATTTATCAATGTTAAACCTCATTTGCCCCTTTCGGTCCGAGCCACCAACTTATCCAGATCCATTTGCAACCACATTGTGTCATCTCTTGTGTTAATTACTTAACATAGTTTTGTATCATCTGCAAATATTGATATTTTACTTTGTAATCCTTCTACTAGGTTATTAATAAATATGTTAAAAAGAATAGGAACCAGTACTGCCCCTGTGGTACCCCACTAGTACCGGTGACCCAATCAGAGTATGTACCATTAATAACTACCCTCTGTTTTCTATCACTCAGCCATTTACTTACCCACTTATACACATTCTCCCCCAGACCAAGCATTCTCATTTTATATACCAACCTTTCATGCAGCACAGTATTAAACATTTTGGAAAAGGCCAGATACACAAGATCCAATGACTCTCCCCGATTCAGTCTAGAACTTACCTCCTCATAGACCCATGCTGATATGGAGTAATACAGATATTTTCCTTGAGGTACTCCAGGACAGTATCTCTTAGAAACCCTTCAAACATTTTACCTACAATGGAGGTAAGACTTACTGGCCTGTAGTTTCCAGGTTAAATTTTTGAACCCCTTTTTGAATATTGGTACCACATTGGTGATACACCAATCCAGTGGTAAATACCCCGTCACTATAGAGTCCTTAAATATAAGAAACAAGGGTCTGTGTATCACATTGTATAATTCCCTTGGAACCCAGGGGAGTATACCCTGCAATTTGTCTATTTTAATCTTTTCGAGGCAGCTCTGCACTTCTTCCTGGTTAAACTCATGACATTTAGTGGAAAGTTTACCTTATCACTCTGCATCTAATCTGACATTTAATTTTTCTCTGTGAGTACACCGGAGAAAAAAAACTATTTAATAGACTAGTTTTCTCTTCATCACCCTCTATAATTTTTTCTACATTATTTATTAAGGGGCCAACACTTTCATTATTTATCTTTTTTACTATTTATATAATTAATAGATATGAGCGAACACCAAAATGTTCGGGTGCTCGTTATTCGGAACGAACTTCCCGCGATGCTCGAGGGTTCGTTTCGAACAACGAACCCCATTGAAGTCAATGGGCGACCAGAGCATTTTTGTATTTCGCCGATGCTCGCTAAGGTTTTCATGTGTGAAAATCTGGGCAATTCAACAAAGTGATGGGAACGACACAGCAACGGATAGGGCAGGCGAGGGGCTACATGTTGGGCTGCATCTCAAGTTCACAGGTCCCACTATTAAGCCACAATACCGGCAAGAGTGGGCCCCCCCCCTCCCAACAACTTTTACTTCTGAAAAGCCCTCATTAGCATGGCATACCTTTGCTAAGCACCACACTACCTCCAACAAAGCACAATCACTGCCTGCATGACACTCCACTGACACTTCTCCTGGGTTACATGCTGCCCAACCGCCCCCGCTCCCCCCCACAGCGCACACCAAAGTGTCCCTGGGCAGCCTTCAGCTGCCCTCATGCCACACCACGCTCATGTCTATTTAGAATTGCGTCTGCCATGACGAGGGACCGCAGGCACACACTGCAGAGGTTGGCACGGCTAGGCAGCGACCCTCTTTAAAAGTGGCGGAGCGATAGCCCACAATGCTGTACAGAAGCAATGAGAAATAGAATCCTGTGCCACCGCCATCAGGAGCTGCACACGTGGGCATAGCAATGGGGAACCTATGTGCCACACACTATTCATTCTGTCAAGGTGTCTGCATGCCCCAGTCAGACCGGGCTTTTTAATTCATAGACACAGGCAGGTACAACTCCCTATTGTGAAGTCCCTGTCGACCCACAGCATGGGTGGCTCCCTGGAACCCACCGGCGGTACACAGAAATATCCCATTGCATTGCCCAACACAGCTGAGGTAGTAATGTCGTGCTTAATGCAGGTGGGCTTCGGCCCACACTGCATACCCCAGTCTGACTGGGGTTCTTTATAAGTGTACAGATGTAGTAAAAACTCCGTGTGCACCTACAGCATGGGTGGGTGCCAGGAAGCCACCGGCGGTACATAGAAATATCCCATTGCATTGCCCAACACAGCTGAGGTAGTAATGTTGTGCTTAACCCTTTCCAATCCAATTTGTATATGGTTTTCCTAGGGGGCTTACTCTTTTTCTGCTGTTATACAACGGCGCTATATGCTGGCTAAAGCCAGTACTGCATGAGCTGACACGTAGGATAGGCTCCGACAGCAGAGAGGCTGGCAATATACAGTAAGAGAACCCCGACGGACGTCTACCAACAACGGAGCTGTACAGCCTTAAACCCTAATGTCTTCACAGGTCACACAGTGGACTGGAAAGGGTTAATGCAGGTGGGTTTCGGCCCACACTGCATGCCCCAGTCAGACTGGGTTTCTTTATAAGTGGAAACAGATGCATTTATAATTCCCTGTGGACCCACAGCATGGGTGGGTGCCAGGAAGCCACCGGCGGTACATAGAAATATCCCATTGCATTGCCCAACACAGCTGAGGTAGTAATGTCGTGCTTAATGCAGGTGGGCTTCGGCCCACACTGCATGCCCCAGTCAGACTGGGGTTCTTTACAAGTGGACACATGTAGGTTAAACTCCCTGTGGACCCACTGCCTGGGTGGGTGCCAGGAAGCCACCGGCGGTACATAGAAATATCCCATTGCATTGCCCAACACAGCTGAGGTAGTAATGTCGTGCGTAATACAGGTGGGCTTCGGCCCACACTGCATGCCCCAGTCAGACTGGGGTTCTTTAGAAGTGTACAGATGTATTAAAAACTCCGTGTGCACCTACAGCATGGGTGGCTCCCTGGAACCCACCGGCGGTACATAAAAATATCCCATTGCATTGCCCAACACAGCTGAGGTAACGTCAGCTGTAATGCAGGTGGGCTAAAAATTAATTTGATTACACTGTAGGCGAGGGCCCACAAAAATTGCTGTATCAACAGTACTAATGTACATCCCAAAAATTGGCCATGGCCAGCCAAGAGGGCAGGTGAAACCCATTAATCGCTTTGGTTAATGTGGCTTAAGTGGTAACTAGGCCTGGAGGCAGCCCAGTGTAACGAAAAATTGGTTCAAGTTAAAGTTCCAATGCTTTTAAGCGCATTGAAACTTATAAAAATTGTTCTGAAAAATTATTTGAGTGAGCCTTGTGGCCCTAAGAAAAATTGCCCGTTCAGCGTGATTACGTGAGGTTTCAGGAGGAGGAGCAGGAGGAGGAGGAGGAGGAATATTAGACACAGATTGATGAAGCAGAAATGTCCCCGTTTTGGATGGTGAGAGAGAACGTAGCTTCCATCCGCGGGTGCAGCCTACGTATTGCTTACGTATCGCTGCTGTCCGCTGGTGGAGAACAGAAGTCTGGGGAAATCCAGCCTTTGTTCATCTTGATGAGTGTTAGCCTGTCGGCACTGTCGGTTGACAAGCGGCTACGCTTATCTGTGATGATTCCCCCAGCCGCACTAAACACCCTCTCCGACAAGACGCTAGCCGCAGGACAAGCAAGCACCTCCAGGGCATACAGCGCGAGTTCAGGCCACGTGTCCAGCTTCGACACCCAGTAGTTGTAGGGGGCAGAGGCGTCACCAAGGATGGTCGTGCGATCCGCTACGTACTCCCTCACCATCCTTTTACAGTGCTCCCGCCGACTCAGCCGTGACTGGGGAGCGGTGACACAGTCTTGGTGGGGAGCCATAAAGCTGGCCAGGCCCTTAAAGACTGTTGCACTGCCTGGGATGTACATGCTGCTCGATCTACGCACATCCCCTGCTACCTTGCCCTCGGTACTGCGCCTTCTGCTACTAGCGCTGTCGGCTGGGAATTTTACCATCAGCTTGTCCGCAAGGGTCCTGTGGTATAGCAACACTCTCGAACCCCTTTCCTCTTCGGGAATCAGAGTGGGCAGGTTCTCCTTATACCGTGGATCGAGCAGTGTGTACACCCAGTAATCCGTCGTGGCCAGAATGCGTGCAACGCGAGGGTCACGAGAAAGGCATCCTAACATGAAGTCAGCCATGTGTGCCAGGGTACCTGTACGCAACACATGGCTGTCTTCACTAGGAAGATCACTTTCAGGATCCTCCTCCTCCTCCTCCTCCTCCTCAGGCCATACACGCTGAAAGGATGACAGGCAATCAGCCGGTGTACCGTCAGCAGCGGGCCAAGCTGTCTCTTCCCCCTCCTCCTCATCCTCCTCATGCTCCTCCTCCTCCTCCTGTACGCGCTGAGAAATAGACAGGAGGGTGCCCTGACTATCCAGCGGCATACTGTCTTCCCCCGCCCCCGTTTCCGAGCGCAAAGCAGCTGCCTTTATGGTTTGCAGGGAATTTCTCAAGATGCATAGCAGAGGAATGGTGACGCTAATGATTGTAGCATCGCCGCTCACCACCTGGGTAGACTCCTCAAAATTACCAAGGACATGGCAGATGTCTGCCAACCAGGCCCACTCTTCTGAAAGGAATTGAGGAGGCTGACTCCCACTGCGCCGCCCATGTTGGAGTTGGTATTCGACTATAGCTCTACGTTGTTCATAGAGCCTGGCCAACATGTGGAGCGTAGAGTTCCACCGTGTGGGCACGTCGCACAGCAGTCGGTGCACTGGCAGCTTAAAGTGATGTTGCAGGGTGCGCAGGGTGGCAGCGTCCGTGTGGGACTTGCGGAAATGTGCGCAGAGCTGGCGCGCCTTTACGAGCAGGTCTGACAAGCGTGGGTAGCTTTTCAGAAACCGCTGAACCACCAAATTAAAGACGTGGGCCAGGCATGGCACGTGCGTGAGGCTGCCGAGCTGCAGAGCCGCCACCAGGTTACGGCCGTTGTCACACACGACCATGCCCGGTTGGAGGCTCAGCGGCGCAAGCCAGCGGTCAGTCTGCTGTGTCAGACCCTGCAGCAGTTCGTGGGCCGTGTGCCTCTTATCGCCTAAGCTGAGTAGTTTCAGCACGGCCTGCTGACGCTTGCCCACCGCTGTGCTGCCACACCGCGCGACACCGACTGCTGGCGACATGCTGCTGCTAACACATCTTGATTGCGAGACAGAGGAGGAGGAGGAGGAGGGTGCTTTAGTGGAGGAAGCATACACCTCCGCAGATACCACCACCGAGCTGGGGCCCGCAATTCTGGGGGTGGGTAGGACGTGAGCGGTCCCAGGCTCTGACTCTGTCCCAGCCTCCACTAAATTCACCCAATGTGCCGTCAGGGAGATGTAGTGGCCCTGCCCGCCTGTGCTTGTCCACGTGTCCGTAGTTAAGTGGACCGTGGCAGTAACCGCGTTGGTGAGGGCGCGTACAATGTTGCGGGAGACGTGGTCGTGCAGGGCTGGGACGGCACATCGGGAAAAGTAGTGGCGACTGGGAACTGAGTAGCGCGGGGCCGCCGCCTCCATGATACTTTTGAAGGACTCCGTTTCCACAACCCTATACGGCAGCATCTCAAGGCTGATGAATTTTGCTATGCGGACGGTTAACGTTTGAGCGTGCGGGTGCGTGGCGGCGTACTTGCGCTTGCGCTCCAACAGTTGCGCAAGCGACGGCTGGACGGTGTGCTGAACTACACTGCTGGATGGGGCCGAGGACAGCGGAGGTGAGGGTGTGGGTGCAGGCCAGGAGACGGTAGTGCCTGTGTCCTGAGAGGGGGGTTGCATCTCAGTGGCAGGTTGGGGCACAGGGGGAGAGGCAGGGGTGCAAACCGGAGGCGCTGAACGGCCTTCGTCCCACCTTGCGGGGTGCTTGGCCATCATATGTCTGCGCATGGTGGTGGTGGTGAGGCTGTTGGTGTTGGCTCCCCGGCTGAGCTTTGCGCGTCAAAGGTTGCACACCACTGTTCGTCGGTCGTCAGGCGTCTCTGTGAAAAACTGCCAGACCTTAGAGCACCTCGGCCTCTGCAGGGTGGCATGGCGCGAGGGGGCGCTTTGGGAAACACTTGGTGGATTATTCGGTCTGGCCCTGCCTCTACCCCTGGCCACCGCACTGCCTCTTGCAACCTGCCCTGCTGATGCCCTTGACTCCCCCTCTGAAGACCTGTCCTCCTGAGTAAGCGTTGCACACCAGGTGGGGTCAGTCACCTCATCGTCCTGCTGCTCTTCCTCCGAATCCTCTGTGCGCTGCTCCCTCGGACTTACTGCCCTTACTACTACCTCACTGCAAGACAACTGTGTCTGATCGTCATCGTCCTCCTCACCCACAGAAAGTTGTTGAGACAGTTGGCGGAAGTCCCCAGCCTCTTCCCCCGGACCCCGGGAACTTTCGAATGGTTGGGCATCAGTGACGATAAACTCCTCTGGTGGGAGAGGAACCGCTGCTGCCCAATCTAAGCAGGGGCCCGAGAACAGTTCCTGGGAGTGTTCCCGCTCCTGAGCAGGTGTTATTGTAGTGGAGTGAGGAGGCTGGGAGGAAGGAGGAGCAGCAGACAGAGGATTCGGATTGGCAGCAGTGGACGGCGCAGAACTGCGGGTAGACGATAGGTTGCTCGAAGCACTTTCTGCCATCCAGGACAGGACCTGCTCACACTGCTCATTTTCTAATAACCGTCTCCCGCGTGGACCCATTAATTGGGCGATGAATGTGGGGACGCCAGAAACGTGCCTCTCTCCTAATCGCGCAGCAGTCGGCTGCGACACACCGGGATCAGGAGCTCGGGCTGTGCCCACACCCTGACTTGGCCCTCCGCGTCCTCGGCCGCGTCCACGTCCTCTAGGCCTACCCCTACCCCTCAGCATGCTGTATTACCAGTGATTTGATTTCACAGGCAGGAAATAAATTGGCGCAAGACTGCAGGCCAAATATAATTTTTGCCCTTTTTGGAAAACGAAAGGCCCCACTGCCTCTAGTGAATGAATTATCTAAGTTTAATAACTGTGCTGTGTCCCTGCTAATGTGTCACAGAATGTGAGGGTAGCAGAGTTATTATAACTCTGGCAGAGCAGGTATTTTTTTCCCAATTAAGGAAAGCAAATGGCGAAGCCAGCAGTAAAGCGTAGCTGGGTGCGTCTGATTTAGCAATGTTGTTCACGCAGCTCACACGTGTCCACAGCCCTTAGGACGGACAGAGGCTGGACAAATAGATTTGTTTTCAGTTTTTTTCCACCAAAAGGCAGCACTGCGTATATTCAATGAACATGAGAAGTTTAATAACTGTGCTGTGTCCCTGCTTATGTGTCACAGAACGTGAGGGTAGCAGAGTTATTATAACTCTGGCAGAGCAGGTATTTTTTTCCCAATTAAGGAAAGCAAATGGCGAAGCCAGCAGTAAAGCGTAGCTGGGTGCGTCTGATTTAGCAATGTTGTTCACGCAGCTCACACGTGTCCACAGCCCTTAGGACGGACAGAGGCTGGACAAATAGATTTGTTTTCAGTTTTTTTCCACCAAAAGGCAGCACTGCGTATATTCAATGAACATGAGAAGTTTAATAACTGTGCTGTGTCCCTGCTTATGTGTCACAGAACGTGAGGGTAGCAGAGTTATTATAACTCTGGCAGAGCAGGTATTTTTTTCCCAATTAAGGAAAGCAAATGGCGAAGCCAGCAGTAAAGCGTAGCTGGGTGCGTCTGATTTAGCAATGTTGTTGACGCAGCTCACACGTGTCCACAGCCCTTAGGACGGACAGAGGCTGGACAAATAGATTTGTTTTCAGTTTTTTTCCACCAAAAGGCAGCACTGCGTATATTCAATGAACATGAGAAGTTTAATAACTGTGCTGTGTCCCTGCTTATGTGTCACAGAACGTGAGGGTAGCAGAGTTATTATAACTCTGGCAGAGCAGGTATTTTTTTCCCAATTAAGGAAAGCAAATGGCGAAGCCAGCAGTAAAGCGTAGCTGGGTGCGTCTGATTTTTACAGGTTGCAGACGCAGCTCACACGTGTCCACCGGCGTCAGGCCGGACAGAGGCAGGACAAATTTAATTATTTTCCGTTTTTTGGCACCAAAAGGCAGCACTGCGTATATTCAATGAATAACAACTGTGTTGTCGCCCTGCCTATACAATTCTTTCCCTGCAGTATCAATGGAGGGTGCAATGGTCTGCAGAGGCGATTTTGAGAAGCAAAAAAAAATGCAGCACAGCTAACAGCAGCCTGGACAGTACTGCACACGGATAAATATGGCCCTAGAAAGGACCGTTGAGGTTCTTGAAGGCTACACTCACTCCTAACACTCTCCCTGCCTATGCAGCACTTCTGTCCCTAATGCCAGGTGCAATGCTCTGCACTGCCGATTTTGAGAAAAAAAAAATTTGCCACTGCTACCAGCAGCCAACACACAGCTATCAGTGGCCCTAATAAGGACCTTTGGGGGTCTTGAAGCCTACACTAACTACTAATTCTTTCCCTACAGCAGCTCCGGTACAAACAGCACTGTCCCTCATCTAACTCACCAGGCATCTGAGGCGAGCCGCGGGAGGGGCCGACTTTTATGTTCGGGTGACACCTGATCTTCCCAGCCACTCACAGCAGGGGGGTGGTATAGGGCTTGAACGTCACAGGGGGAAGTTGTAATGCCTTCCCTGTCTTTCAATTGGCCAGAAAAGCGCGCAAACGTCTCAGGGAAGTAAGTGAAAGTAACCAGAACACCGCATGGTGTTCGTTACGAATAACGAACATCCCGAACACCCTAATATTCGCACGAATATCAAGCTCGGACGAACGCGTTCGCTCATCTCTAATAATTAAATCTATAATTGAAGAACATTTTAGGGTTAGTCTTATCTATTTGTCAATAAGTCTCTTTGTTTCCACCTTTGCTGCTTTTAGCTGCATTTTATATAGTTTATTTTTTGCCATTTAGGTTTTTAGTGCTTTTTTGCTGTGTTCTTGTTTAAGTAGTTTAAGCACTTTATTTTTGCTGTTTACATCCTTATTTAGCCATATTAGTTTTCTCCTACTCCTAACCCATTTATTCTTGTAATGTATTAGCCTCTCACAGTAAATTTTTAAGATGTTTTAAGATTAATTTCCCATTTATTGTCAGTACTCCTATTTCTGAGGACATTGTCCCAGTCACTAAGGTTAAGGACATTTCTGAGCTAGTCGAACTTTGCCTTTCTAAAGTTTAGCATTTCATAGTTCCCCTATAAAACTTTCTTTTGAAAGATAAGTGGAAATTTATTACATTATGGTTGCTATTTCTCAGTTGCCCCCTGACCTGCACCCCTATTATTCTGTCAGGTCTGTTGGTTAATATTAAGTCCAAAATTATGGCAAAATTTTCATCCCTCTGGGTCCTGAAAAAATTGGGTAAGGTAATTATCTATAGTTATTAACAGAAACTTCTTACCTTTATGAGGTTCTCAGGTTTTGGCTTCCCAGTTTATATCCACATAATTAAAGTCTCCCATAAGTTGCCTCCTTGTGAATTGATGCTTTATGTATTTGAACCATTAATAGATTGTCTGTGGCTTCTTTTATATTTGGCGGCCTTTAGAGAACTCCATATGAGGATTACATACAGCTATATGCACCCTTGAACATCTGTTCAAGGACTGCCTGCATGGCACAAGATGTACACTGGACAGCATTTTTAATCATGGAGCACATTGTAAATGGGGATCATACAGATAGATTTGATAAAAAGTAATATATGCAAATAATTTCAAATAAATTAGCAGTAATTGGTGATGACTCTTCCTGGTGACCTATTCCTCCTGTGGACATCTTCCCTGCTGAACTTTGTTCCTGGCTCCTTGCTCCAGCTTCTGTTCCTGAGGAGGCTCCACCTAGTTTTCATTTATTAGTGTGGCTATTTAAACCTGGTCCTGGCACGGCTCCCTTGTGTGATTATTGAGCTTTCAGCTTTTAGTCAAGCTCACGCACCTGCTTGCTGCCTTACTGTTACTGCTTCTCCGTTTATGACCTCTGGCTTTCTCCTGACTATGTACCTGCCTGTTGCCTTGGTGTTACTGCTTCTCCATGTATGACCTCCAGCTTCCTCTTAACTACCTACCTGCCTGCTGCTCTGCTGTAACTCTTTCTCCGTGTATGAACTCCGGATTCCTCCTGACTACGTACCCACAGAAGAAATGTCATCATGTCATTTTTGCTGCAGTGTGTTTGCTGTGAAAACAAGACCCCACAAAATAGCAGAATTGCATTTTTTCCATTTAACTCCATTTTTAAAAAAGGTTTTCCAGTAAATTATGCTGTACATTAAATGGTACCATTGAAAAATACAACTCATCCTACAAAAAACAAACTTTTACGTAGTAGGAATGAAAAGGGAAAACTAAAAAAGTTATGATTTGAAAGTGAGGAGGAGAAACTGAAAATAATAAAAAAAAGAGTACGTCCTTAAGGGGTTAAAAATACAGAATAAGATTTTGATCAGGAAACCATTTTGCCTCTTTAACCTTGGGGCTCCTGGAATAACTCTTCGAATATCTAGCATGTTTGGAAAATCTTAGAAACTGTGAATGAACATTTGGGTGGGGTAGAGATCAGATTGCCCTTTTAACATTGCCAAGAATTGTAATCACATCCATGTTGTATTTTAAGGTTTAGCAATAAGAAAGTTATTGTCACAGTAGCTCTTAACAACGTGCTAACATTCGAGCAGCCGAGTTACTTTGTAAGGAGCTTGATTGCTCACTCCTACAGAAGTTTATTTTTACATCAAGACCAAGGACACATTTTTTTTAATTACATGCATGACTGACTTAAACGGGTTTAAGAAAAATCAACCTTTTTTTCCCTCTTTCTTGTAGCCATTTATGTGATCGTGTCTTATCTGCATGCAGAGGTTTTGGGGAAGTTAACTGAAATACACAAATGCCAAATCAGAGGCACAGGGAGGATGCATTGTAGAAAATAATGCAAAATTACCGCACAGCAGGAAAATGAATGTAAGTTTAACGAAAGAAATGACTTTACCTCCATGCTGATAAATTTAAATAAGTTAACAGACTGAAATAATTGGAAATTGTAATTTAATTACAATGAGACTTGGAAAGGTCTTTTTAAACGACAGCAATAACAGCGTAGATATGATTCCTATTGATATTTTAACATTACTTCAAATTAAAATGGCCAGTTAAGTGATACAGCTGTGAGTAACTATATAAATAATGGTGTGCACCACCTTCAATCCACTGAATGAACTCTAGGATGCTATGGGCAGATACATCTTATTATAATGGAAGACATAAACAATACACCTAATGGTATATTCTGGAGGTAATTAGGTCTGTGTAAGTAGATAGGACTACAGGTGGCCTTATTTGCCATAAGTATGCATAGATCTCTCTGGGATTGGGTCTATTGGTTTTTCTATACTACAAAAGTTTTGACTGCCAAATGAGTTTTACTATGGAGCTCAAAAGAGAAATGGAACATGTAGTGCCACAATGGTGTCGAGTAAACAAGAAATCTAAGGAACTCTGCTTTTCTTCAACCTTTATGGAGGTAAGGACTTTCTCAGTTAGGTCTTCAGGTTTGGGTTCCTAGGATGTTCGTCTACTCTTGATTGAAGTGTTGTTGAAGATATCAACAAAAAAGTGGCAGATGTGTAAGATGGTCAGTTCTGGGTCTGGACTTTGACCATTACTGCAGGGCTACACTTGAGGATGTTGCAACAAAGTTGCAGATACACAACATTAACTTTGAGTTATCTTTGTTCCAATTGCGGGTGCAAGGATTAATTGTTACAGTACAAAGACAAGGTTTGCTGGTTTGAAGCACAATTAGGTACAGAGCTTGACAGTTACAAAGTTTCTTAAAGGGCTTTTTCCACTAAAAATATTTATTACCTGTCCACAGAATTGGCTACAAATGCATTATTGCTGGAGGTCCAACTTCTAGAAATTACAAGGTTCCTGAGTCCCCCTAGTGAATGGAGTGGTGGCGTGTATGTGTGATCGCCGCTCCATTTACTGTGTATGCACAGCCCTCAGCTATTTCTATGAGTCGTATATAAATGAATGGGGTGTTGGTTATGTATACGTGCCATTGCTACATTCACTAGTGAATTTGGGGACCGCCATTCTTGTAATCCCTTTTGAACCAGCAATCATACATATATAACCAATCCAGTGGATAGATGTGAAATATATTTAGTGGAAAAACTCTTTGAAGGCACAGACCTTGGTGGTTACTAATGGCAAGGAAACAGTTTCTCAAAGAGGGCACACAGCTTGTTAGTTACAGTCTCTGTTAAACTCATAGGGTAACTCATATTAACTGAACTTGTCAGGGCACATTCGGTTGGCATTCTCCCAGTCTATGGACACAGCAGCAGTATTATTAGCAGGGCTTTAACTGAATCATATTACGATTTCTTTTATAACAGTAGTAATCCAGAACTGCTCCAATATTCCAGGGGCTTCGTCAGGCTCATCAGTTCTAGGCAAGACCACATCTGCCTCAAGTCACTATGATAAGGCAGTGGGCTATCACCCAACAGGATCCCAAGGACAGGACTAGGTATGCAATGAGAAAAGTGCTGGGGAAAAAAATACAAGGGGTTTAAATCACAGTAAAGTCCACAGTAAAAAAACAGACCTTAAAGAGACCCTCTGGCTTTGGGACAAAATTATGTCCCAGGATAGGAGAGGGATTGGGTATATTACCTGCAGATGTTCTTCTCTCCTGCCCCTCCAACCCGCCGATTCCGTTTCTCATTAAACGGAATAACTGCAGAAGTTTTCTAACTACCTAATGCACACTCTGTACTGATCACGTGTGCAGTTCTGTCCAATCAGAGAGCAAAGGCAATATACAGACAATGTAAGAATCAATGAATTAATTTAAGATTCAAGTAGTGTGTAGTAACAGTGGCATCCACAAAAAGGATCTAGTGAAAGTCAGGGCAGCCAGAGGCTGGTGAGTGGCTGCTCTAGTTCTATGAAGTTAACAGGTGCTTCTTGGCCATTTTTGGGCACCTCATAGCAATTTCTGAGCAATGTGTGTATTATTTCTCTATTCACTGGCTTTACTCTTCAGCCAAGGACTATACAACACTATGACACTTTACAATTAATAGGACATTTTATGTGAGGTAGTTATTATGCAGACAGTTCAAGACAGAATGAGTAAAAAATGTGATTTTGCAGTTTCTGGAGAGAATATATGTATACAATATATGGGCTGATATTTCATACGCCTCGGAAAAAAGGCAGTCTGCATCTACCTTCACCGGTGAACGGAATTAAATAACTGTAACGGCTTTCCTATGGCAATAAAAGCCAAGGAACACTTTTGATATATAAGATAGGGCCAGTGCAATGCAGACATGAATGATGAAAATGAGAGGTGTGATAGCAGGTAAGTTAGACGGCGGCAGAACTCAAGCGCAATGCATTTTAAAGAGAGCCGGTAGCTGACAAACAATATGACAAGCGCAGCGTGTTTTGCTCTTATCCATAAATGAATTTTTTGTGTAATATACTTGGAATACATTTCTGTTTAAGAAACATTTCATCATGTAAATGAGTTGCTGAAAAGCATTCAACGTGTGCTAAAGTTGAAACTTCTCTTCAATGAATTGATGCTGAATTGGATCTCATCATGTTTACTCGAGTTACATTCAAGCCATGGCCTCGCCAGGGACCTCGCGGCAAATTGAATAACCTTTTACTGTGACATTCACAATGGGAGAGGTGAGAACAGGAATTTTAGATCATGAACCCACGGAGGAAACAGATCTTGGTGTACGGCTTGTGATGATAACGATACTATTGGTTGGCCTCCGCTCCGGCATTGAGAATTATGCACGTCAAAGATGAAGAAAATGCCTTTTCTGCACAACTTTTGTTTGAAGAGTGTGAATGATGTTACTGATTCTTTTTATACTGTTGAGTCATACGTGGGATTAGCAGTAACATTTTCAGTCAGTTATGCAATACCCGGAGCCACTTGCAGCTTTTCTAAGCCAAGAAACAGTTGATTTGGGATGCTGCTGTCTTGTCTGAACTACTAAAAAGTATGTATAAGGGCTCAGTCACACGGGCGTTTTTTTTGCCCGATTTGCAGATGCGCTTGCGATCTGCAAATATATATACCCAATGCATTGCAATGGGATCGGTCACATGGCTGTTTTTTATGCGGATGTGCCGAGAATTATATGACACAACGATTCGCAGAACGCATGTAACTGCGTTCTGCGCAAATCATTTTTCTTGTATATGCGCTCAATGGGGCCGGCGGCAGCAGCGCCGGCCCCATTGAGAACATATACTAAGGATCGTTCTCCTCTGCCACAGCTGTAACAGCTGTGGCAGAGATGAACAATGTTCTCCCATTGAATTCAATGGAGCCAGCAATATAGCCGGCTCTATTGAAAGCAATGGGCTGCCGGCAAGCGCTGTATTAATTTTGGGGGAAGTGCTTCAAATATAAGCCCTTCCCTGAAAACTATCCAAAAAAGGGTAAAAAAATATATATATACTCACCTTTTTGCAGCTGCTGGAGATCAGCCGCATCCAGCTGGCTCTTCTCCTAAACTGCTCTCTGTAGTATTCAGCAGGCGGGGATTTAACATCCCCGCCTGTTAAATGGGCTGCCTGTGATTGGTCACAGCCCTCAGCCAATCAGAGGCAGCTCTCACTCACCCATTTGTCAGCAGGAGGGAGCGGGGGGGGGGGGGGGAGAGAGAGGGAGAGAGAGATCTCCCCTCTGTTCCACCCCGCTCTCCCCCCGCAGCTCCGTGCCCGCTGCCGGCACCCGAATCTGCAGTCTCGAGCGGGGGAGATACTCGCTAAAGGCAATGCTCGCTCGAGTAATTGCCTTTAGCGAGTATACTCACTCATCTATAGTGAGTATATATTTTTTTTATTTTTTACACTTTTTTGCATGGTTTTCAGGGAAGGGCTTATATTTGAAGCCCTTCCCTGAAAATTAATACAGCTCTTGCCGGCAGCCCATTGCTTTCAATAGGCGAACATCGTTCTCCTCTGCCACAGCTGTGATAGCTGTGGCAAAGAATAGCGGGCAGCGCCCGTGTGACCAAGCCCTGGTCACACATGATGCTGGCTTTGGTCATGCGATTTTTTGTGCGCATCAGTTTTGCGCACAAAAAAATCCCACGAAAAAACGCCTGTGTGACTGAGCCCTAAGAGCGGCCTCAAATTAGCACATTTTTGGACGTAAAATTTGCACCCTCAATGCATAGCAAATAGAATCCATTGATTATAATGGGTTCCTTCACATATGGTTTTTTCCTTGCATTTCGAGCTCGGGGGAAAAAAACACAGCATGCTCTATTTTCGGGAGCAATTGCGCACCGAAGGCCCCGTCTGCATGAGATCATGCATGGAACTGCACAATTTTGCAGGATTAGGTAATGCTACCTGGGCCTACTAGGGCAGCTGACCCGCCTACCGATTCAGCTGTCCTGCCTACTAAGTAGGCTGCCCCGCCTACTTAAAGAAGGCGCTGCTGGGACCGCGCCAATGTGAGTAGTACCAGCAGCGCAATAAAGTACAGTAAAACGTGCTGATCCGGGGAGCAAAAGCCTGCGATCGTGCACCATGCATAGCAGATATACACCTTGCAATAGCGAACATATATGAACTTATGCCTGTGACTCTTTGAGTTGAATGTATTTGCATGCACAATACACAGAAAATAGAGTCCATTGATTTCAATTGGTTCATTCTCATTCTCCTTTTTTGCACGCATGGAAAAAAAATGCAGCCTGCTCTATTTTTGTGCGCATTTGTGTAGCAAAGGTTCTTATATACGTGAAAAAAAAAACACATCTGGACCTTATTAGGCTACATAATTTTATAAATTGGGGTGTGGCAGTGTCCCATGTGCAATAAACCATGCCCTGCATGAGCACAAAGTGCAGTACTATGCGTTGACACGTGCAAAAAAGCCTCCTTCGGGGCTCCTTCACGGGTGATTTTACGCACTTCTATGGGCATGTTCTTGCGTGCACAAGAATGCAGACGAAAGAACCCATTGATTTCAATGCGTTCCCTCACATTGTGCATTTTTGGGCGCGAAATTTGGCTATGTGAAAAAAAAACATGACATGCTCTAGGCACCCGAGACATCATAGGAGTCTATGGGGTGCGCAGATGCACTATTTTGTACATTAGCTTGAGGTCTCTTTTACATGACCGCATGCATTTTTACGTTCGCATATACGTATATACACATGAATGACCTTTTGACACAATCGAGCCCCGATCTTTATTCGTGTATTTAAAGCCATTCTCACAGGTGCTGCTGCGTGAATGTTAAAAAAATATGCAGAAGCTATGGCAAGCAACAATCAACAGAAATCCTTGGAATGACCAAGGATTCCTAATTAGGGCGAGCTGTCTTCTTTTCCCAGCATTGTATGCAGGGTAACTCCCTCCCCCTTTTTTTTCAGCTGCCATAGAAGTCTATGGGAACTTTCTGCGTATCTCGTTGAATGATAGGGCAAGACCTCTCTTTTCCCACCGCATATAAAATATACAGCTGAAAATGGTTGCGTAGGTCATATTTTTTCACTCATGTATATCTTACTCAGAAAAAAAAGGTTTGTCTGAATGAAGCCATTAAAATCATGGCCATCTGTTTAAGCCCTAATACTGAGGTAGAAGATGGGATATAGTGCAATAAAGCTTTGACGTGAAGAGAAGGATGGCTATGACTCTTTCATATTTTATTCGAAAAAACAAAGTTAAAACCACATAAAAGCAGTCGAACATGCATCGAGTTTTCCTCTGGAGGAAGCGAAACTTGAGTGCAGTGGCAGAACACTCTTCATGTCAACTCTATCACCAGTCTGGTACCTCAGTATTGATGACAGATGGTTGTAGATGGGGACCGGTCTAATTGTGAGGAAGCTATCGGCAAAGAAGATTGGTGCTTGTGTCTGGGATTCTCCGAGTAGTGATTACTCCTCAACTGCCTTCCCATTATTTGGTTCCGGTGAAGCGAATTCCGTAATGTATGAATTTTAGAGCTCATAATTGCGTCATAGAATTGTCTGTGTCAGGAACATGAAGAAATGATGCAGAGGAGACAATATCTGTGTCTCTCCTGCATTTCCCTAGTGACAGATGAATGTAATGCAAATGACACATGATCAGAGCAAATATTTACAATAAAGTATAAAAATTGAATATTAAAGGGGTTATTCAGGCAGCGCCCACTGGGATACACTGGGGGCATAATGGAAGTGCTGCTCCGACTCCTGTGTAGTCATCGGTGCTCATGATTGCAAGCGCAGCTCTCATTGAAATTAATGGGGCCCCAGCCTGCAATTACAAGTGCAGCTCCTATTGATATCAAAGAAAGCTGCGCTTGCAATTCCGAGTGCTGACCGCTACACAGGGTTCAGAGCTGCACTTCCCCAATATCCCAGCGGCCGCTACCTGAATAACTCCTTTAGGGCTTCTGCCAAGTGACATAATAGCGCTGTAAAGGGAGCGCTATCTCATGCATATCCGTGCAGTTTTTCTGTACTTTTTGGCGCTGCTGGGCCTGTTCACATCAGTGCAGGACACACCCGCGCCATGATTGAACCGGCTGTGCAGCCTAATTATTCCCTGGTGTTATCTATTAACACTGCAAAATCAGGCAGTTCAGTGTGCGATATCGTGCAAACAAATGCGCACAAAACAAAGCGTGTCGCGTATATTTTTGTGCATGTAAAAGTTTAGCACAAAAACAGAGATTGTGAGGGAACCCGTTTTTGCAATTTTGCGCAAGAATGTGCACAAAATCGCTTGTCTGCAGAATCCCTTATTTAATGAAAAAGTAAGACATATAACCTAAGACCTCTCTCAAACGAACATATGGTCGCTGCATATTACGCACGCAGTTTTCCCGTGCATAATACACCGTATCATTCCCCTATAGACTTTAACTGTGCCTCCTACATGCAGCGCGAGAAGTGCACGTGCACAAAAAATCGTGGAATGCACTATCTTGGCGTGTATTACACACGCGTACATGCCAATGTTAGGGAATTCAATGTTCCGTCAATATGCTGTGAGGCTCCAAATCAGAGGTGGTTATGGCGGCCGCCGTGAGAAAGCAATGAAACACAGAGATCAGGCCTGTGTCTAGAAGCAATCTGTGTTTATTCTGTACATTGTCATTTCTTATACAAAAAATAGAAGGAGTATCAGTAGGCGTATCAGTAGGCGTATCAGTAGGCGTATCAGTGCAAAGGCTAGTGTTACAAAGTTCAATCTGTTATACTGAGGTCAAAGTACTAAGGTGGTGAATAATTGCGTTTTCTCAATAAACATGGCTTCTTTTGCTGGAATGTAGACGGACTGTCTAGTACCTTGATTCTTTATCACAATCTACATTTTAATCACATGCCCTAGACAGCAGTTAATGATCGAAGCATTCCATTATCCTTTGATCATTGTAACGAGATTAACAAGATCTTGGAGACATGATGGACATTTAAGATTACAGCTCTACTTAATGTAATTAAGTACTAACCTAAATGTACAAGCATTTATCAGAGCTTTCCATAGGACACAGAATAGAGTGTACAATTTAGGCCTAAAGCCTCCGGAAACGTATATCAAAGATACATACATATATAAATTAGTATGTTCATAACCCTCACAATCCCCCATTTAAAACAGTCCATCTTGAAAAGAGCCTTTGTTGTGGTACTATCAAGGGTGCTAAGCCACCCCTGCCGGTCTTTCTATCCTCTTCGCCGGATCCCCACTGTTGGTGCTCTTTTACTCTTTTGACTGTTTTAACGATATCGTAGAGGGAGCGATTCCAGATAATTTGCTTGTCTCCGTATCCCACAGAATGTCCATAAGTTGCAAACACTCAAAAGAATGAACAAAAGAAACAGTATTAGTAATGGGTGAAACATAAAATCCATCATCTTTCCTGCTGTAGGTGACCATCCAGTAAAAATATCATACCAGTTATATTCGGTGTCTATCTGGATTTTATTACCTATGCTGACCAACTTATCTCCTACCCATATAGTTTGTTTTTCTAATTCCATAAGGGAGAGGTTAGTAACATCCAAATGCTTTTGAAGGTGTTCAGTGTCTTTCATTAGTCTTACGATTCTACCCAAGGATATAGTCAGATTTGACATAGGGATAGCATCTGGGTGCCAGTAATACTTTATTGCAGCTTCAGCATCTGGCAAAAAGGTGTAAGTTTCTGTAAACCAATGTATCACCGATATGTTCTGTAAACATCCAAAAAATGGAGTGGTGTTCCCCAATAAAAAGACAGTCCAATAAGACAAATGCAAAAGTCAAAATCAAAATGTCCATTACCTCCCCCACCCAAACAACGCCGGGATCCCACCCATCACTTTTCCTATGGCTCGGGAACTTTCTTGCAGTGGGAGGCATGTATCCACTTTTTACAGAAGTAGGTGTTGACAACAGAACTTGGTATGGTCGTCAAACCTTGGGTCCAAGGCCTTTATTACGTGTCTTTTTGCGACCACCCAATCTCCAGGCTGCAAGAAATGAGTCCCCTCTAGGTTGTCAGGGTCTGGAATTGGGGAAAACACTAGATCGGGTGTTATTTTCAGTTTACGACATAATTCTTGTACATATTCAATAACCTTATTACACCCCTGCTGTAGGGCCTGTGGATGGTACAGGCCTAATCTTGGCATAGAGCCAAACACTTCTTTTAACTTAAGCATATCATTTCAGTTCTTTCAACTTTGTCTAAACTCTGCGGGTGGTATGGAGTGTAAAACGCTTGTTCCACCCCAGGGCTGACATCACCTCTCGCATCACTTCACCTGTAAATTGTGTACCTCTGTCACTCTCAATTGTCTCTAGTACCCCGAATCTACATACAAGTTCTGACACAAGTTTAGTCACTGTACATTGTGCGGTGGCTTTGAACAGGTCCACGCACACAAGGACGTACTCATACCTGCCTGATTTGGGAAGCTGGATGTAATCGATTTGTAATCTCTGAATAGGATACAGTGGTCTGGGTGTGCACTTCACATGCCTTCACATATGCCTTCGCCAACCTGTCGAACCCTGGAGCATACCATACCTTGTCCATAACAGAAACAATGGCATTCCGAGAGGCATGCACTTTCCCGTGAGCTAGGACGGCGAGGTGGGGGTAGGCAGCCGCTGGTACATCATCTACGTCCCGTAGGACGCCGAATCCCAAATCAACAAGAGTGGTGGGACCAAGATCCAACTTACAGCACAAGGGGTCTTGCGTTCTGTCCTAGGAGAGCTGCAGCCTTGGCTGCCCTATCCCTTGCTCTATGGTGACTGCCCCTGCATGTGTGCTTTAACCTTTATTATGGCCACCTGTCCTGGCAACATGATAGCTTAATGGGCTTGCCTTGTGCCGTGAAAAAGCTCCTGGACCGCCAGATGGGTCCATAATCGTGTGCAGTACCAAAGGCGTACCTGGAATCAGTGTAGATGCTGGCAGTGGTACCTTTCGCAGTCGTACAGGCCTCAGTTCCTGCGCTGACATGTATGGCGGCAGTGGTTTTTGTACAAGTATCTCATTCAGTGTGACTACTTCAAAACCTGTTACAAACCCTCCTTCGTCATTCAGGTATCTAGATCCATCCACAAACATTTCAAGGTGGGGGTTTAGGAGGGGTTTGTCAGTGACATGTGCGAACCCAGCTGTCTCCTGCTCCATGAGCGCTGCACAATCATGCTGGTGTTCTGCGTCAAAGGCCTCCTCTTCATCAGTCAGAGAATTTGTACATCTGTACTTACTCCCCCATTTGAATCAGTGTCACCTAATGGTAATAAGGTGGCCGGATTCAAAGTGGTGCAACGTTGAAATGAGACATTGGATGAAGAGTGTAAATGCAAGTTCCATTTTGATCTGTCTAGCAAGAGACAGATGTCTACGGCTTACCTGTGTCAGGATACCATGTATGTCATGTGGAGTGTAGATCACCATGGTGTGATCTAGGACAACGTCAGAACTTTTGTCCATTAGTGCCTGAACTGCTAGAACCGCTCGGACGCAGGATGGAGACCCTCTAGCCACCGCGTCAAGATGGGCACTGTAGTATGCTACAGGTCGCTTTTTGTGTCAGTACAGCGGTGGCGTGTCCCTCCATCTCAGTGACGTACATTTGGAAAGGGTTGTCATAGTCTGGCAGCCCCAGTGCACCCGGTTACCTGTACTTTCAGCTGATAGAAGGCTGACTCGGCCTGCGGGGTCAGGGCAAATGGCCGTGAACCCAAACAGTCGTACAGAGGCTGCATGGTCATGGAGGCAGAGCATCCATTGCCAATAGTATGAAACCAGTCCCAAGAAGGTACGCAACTGGGCATGGGAGGTGGGAAGTTGCATGTCACTTACCACCTTCGTGCGTTCCGGCGTCAGGTGCTTAGTACCTGGACCTAGGCAGTGGCCCAGGAACACTACGTGAGACTTGCAGAACTGAAGTTTCTCTTTGCTGGCTTTGCAGCCATTCTACTCTGATGGAGGAAACACAAAAGGCTTAGTGATGCATTGAGGTAACTATTTGTGTCAGCAGTACATAAAAGAAAAAAAAAAAAAATCATCAACATATTACAAGAGGGCGGTGCCCTCGGGAATTGGCCAGGCGTCTAATACCAGTTTCATGAATCTGGTGAACTGGTATTGGGCTATACTGTGCCCCTTGTGGCAGCACTATCCAACAGTACTGCTTTCCTCTGAAATGAAATACAAACAAATACAGACAGTCTGTCGAGGTCCGTCTGACTGGTAGCCCAAAGGCTCGAAGGAACGACACTAAGAACTTGTTTCTCTGCGTGCGTAAAAGTGAAGACAGGTAGAGGTGTTGCTAGGTCTGCTGCCATCCGACAGAAGGTCGGGTGACTTTCAGACTTGGGGTGTATACGAGCCTCACCGGACGGGTGAAGTTCGATACAAGATCCCAAGGATCCCATCATTTCGGTTCCCAATATGCTTTCAGGACTTTCCAGCACAAGGAAGCGCATGAGGCATCGTGACCCTTTAAACATTACCTCTAGTGGTTCAGTTTCTGCCAGCTGAATCGGCATTCCTGAAACCCCTTGCACCAATTACTGCTAGACAAATAGATCAGAACCTTATTGCAAAAAAAAAAAAAAAAATTTAGAAATTGCTGACCTGCAATACCTGGATCAATTATGTCAGATATCCAGTTCCTTGGGCTAAGCAATGACTCAGGAATTGGAGTTTGTCTTGGAGGTGACTTACTATTTGTCAGGACCTGCGGAAAGCTGAGTTTCTGCAGTAGCTATCAAGACAAATACATGAGCCGGATCCACCAAGAGAGCAGTTAGTTTACAAACCTCCTCTGAACTGTCACCTGAGGTCTCAACCCGTACCGATCCATCTGGTGAAAATTTGATGGATGCAGATAAGGCTTGTAAGATATCAATACAAATAACAGAGACATGAATTACAACAAGGCAGAATAATCCACAAACATCTATCCACATTGAAATATGATATTCTTTAAGCAAATTCATTATTAATCTGATCCTGCCTGCAATGTCTCATCAAATTTGAGAAGAGAAAAAAAACAACTTTTCCTAACTGCCCAAGCTCCTCACCCCCTCCCTTTGTAGACAAAAGAAGGATGAAACATTATGTACTTTTACATTATCTAGCTCCACCCCTTCGATGCTGGTCGTTTGCATGTCTCTCCTACAGAACATTCTCTCAGAGACAATGCAGTACTAACAGCATTTAGCAGTGATATAGACGTCCAACCAATTACAGAACTGACATTTACCCAAAAAGCAAAAATATATATATCTTAAAATCCCTATGTTCTCTATTTTTAAGACCGTATAATTCACATAATTCATTACAAGTTTCTTATTTCATCAGCGTCTTTCTTCCTTTCTATGACACTGAATTTTATCTCTATGAAACAATAGCTAAGATATTAATAAGCAACTAAAACATTCAGACTTTAAACAGCATTAATTATTAGTAATTACAAGACGTATACTTCTCTCCTAGGCTGGTCTGTGTTGAGGGTGGAGCAAGACCTCTTCCTATTGTTCTTCCCTCTCATCTCCTTACATCACCTAGCTCCACCCCCTGTGGTCTGGCTCAGCGTTTGGTCTTTCTTGCCTCATTTAGTTTCTAGCCACCGGACAGTATATACCATATAACACAATCTAACTCTCATACGGGCCCTTCATTAATACACAAATTCACACTCACTGGGGTTTTCATTCACTCATACACAGACTGATAAGTATCTCATGTGAAGTAGAAACTGGGATTGTATTTACTGTACATAGAACTTCCCATATTGAACAAAGTATATATATATATATATATATATATATATATATATAAAGAAAAACTCTTATGTACCGCGGTTTTTACATATTTTGTTCAGAATAGGCTATCCAATGACAAACATAATACAACTTATGCCCATTTCCATCCACATACTTATATTCACCACTCCAGATAGCAACTATTATCACCGTTCATTGTTAAACCTTCTACCTTTCCTTAACTCATTGAACCTTCAGCTAAAATAGTTTACATCAACTTTTTCTTTTTACTTTCTTGTAACAAGTTATACTACACATTCTTTGTTCCCTATTAACCTGCACAGTCTGCTCACACCATTCACTACTACAGAGACAATACAAAACCCCCCATAGCTCACACCTTCTTACACTCAGAACATTACTTCACGGACAACATAAAAACCACACAGTATATATACTTCATTGTTCTTTTGAGCCCCCACAGATGTGAGTGGGGTATAACTTTCTTACACTTACATGAAGAAGACAACAAAGATTAGTTTACATAACAACAAGACTTACAAGACAAACAATAATGGTTATTTGTCACATAATTGTCCACAGATTTTGCATGAACTTACTTTATGTCCCAGAGGGACACAAACTATAAGAGGATTCCCTTTCTCTGATAACCCCTTACTGCCGTATCTATACTTGCCTTAATCCATCTGTCTAACATATTTTTATACAATCTTTTGACTATCTCTGCATCTTTTCCCCAAACTTGCTGGTCTAAGACTCCCAAAATTCTAAACACCTTACTACATTCTTCTTCCCACAGCTAACGTGCCTTCTTTGTCTTTTACTATTTCTCTAGCTGTCTTCCATACCTTATCCTCTTTACCAGCAGTATTGCCCATGGCTGGCGGTTTATGTACACCAAGAGGCTTATTATTTTATCCTTTCATACACATAAAACAATCCCCTGACCGTTGAAATATACAAACGGAACTGCAGGGGGCCCTGTCCAGAATCGTGGCCTTGTTAGGGACTCCTTTCAGCATCACTGATCAGGTTCCTGTTAACACGGGACACAGAGATTTATATTTGCACCCCGGAGGTCAGGTTCCGTCGATCAGGTCAACTCATCAATCACTCACTCGTGCATAAACAGGCACACATAAAGACAAAAACATTTGAATGTCAGTTACTACTTTTTTTTTTTTTTTAAGTGTCAGTACTTCCTCACTTGTCTGTAAGTGTCGGTACCTCCCAACCCTGCTTATTTTCCCCCCGTCTCAACTACTTCTCTTATACCTATAAGAGGCTCCCATCAGGGATTTTATCCCCTGAAAATTTTAGGCTTCCCTGGTACAATTTATACCATGCCTTCCAGAGATCGGCAAGAGGGTTTCATATTCTGTACACTGACCATGCAAAGTAACAAATAAAGACAATAACAGTTAAAGAACACCTGCACAGCATATTCAGCCCACCATATGAATTCTTAAAAAAAAAAGCTTGAAGATTTATAAGAGGCATGCACTTCTTACCCCTCGGACAGGAAAGGAGCAGCCAAGAAGCACGGATAGATTGTGGCAAGATAAAGCCTTACCTTACTGCGCAGTTTTTGTAAATCCGTGGTTCCGAGTGGCTCCTTATCCCATCTGGGTCCGGGGGGGTTTGAGGTGCAGGTGGTCCTCTTGTTCCTTCAAGCCCCACGTTGGGCGCCAATTACTGTTAGGGAATTCAATGTTCCGTCAATATGCTGTGAGGCTCCAAATCAGAGGTGGTTATGGCGGCCGCCGTGAGAAAGCAATGAAACACAGAGATCAGGCCTGTGTCTAGAAGCAATCTGTGTTTATTCTGTACATTGTCATTTCTTATACAAAAAATAGAAGGAGTATCAGTAGGCGTATCAGTAGGCGTATCAGTGCAAAGGCTAGTGTTACAAAGTTCAATCTGTTATACTGAGGTCAAAGTACTAAGGTGGTGAATAATTGCGTTTTCTCAATAAACATGGCTTCTTTTGTTGGACTGTAGACGGACTGTCTAGTACCTTGATTCTTTATCACAATCTACATTTTAATCACATGCCCTAGACAGCAGTTAATGATCGAAGCATTCCATTATCCTTTGATCATTGTAACGAGTTTAACAAGATCTTGGAGACATGATGGACATTTAAGATTACACCTCTACTTAATGTAATTAAGTACTAACCTAAATGTACAAGCATTTATCAGAGCTTTCCATAGGACACAGAATAGAGTGTACAATTTAGGCCTAAAGACTCCGGAAACGTATATCAAAGATACATACATATATAAATTAGTATGTTCATAACCCTCACACCAAGATAGTGTATAAGGATTATCAGCACACAGCAAGTAAGCATGTCATTGCGTAGTAACACGCAAGGGATGAGCTTGTGGCACGCACCAACTTACGCTCATCCGAGAGAGTCCTAATAAAATACGAGAAGAAAAGATCATACCGCACATCTAAGGGCGACCTCAGATGACCGTATCAACAATTGGGTAAGCTTTAGCGCAACGTATTTGCGCAGTGCACGTATTTGATATGCGCTCTGGTTTGCGCATCGTACTGTAGTTTTTGCACATACAAGGTCTGTTCACATACGTACGCAAAATACCCTGCCCTGATTTACAAAGGTTATTTAGCCTAATGAGGTCCAGATATGTTCTTTTTCTCGCAGTCCATTTGAAGCCGCCCTTATATATCCTTTTTCTGATTAGCTTGTAGTAAACTGTTACAACAAGTATTCGCTCTTCACATAACAATTATTTACTCTCCATATAAAAAAAATTCACATTAAATTTAATTGTTTTTCACAACTAATCAACAGAAAAAAGACTGTCTAAGGGCGACCGCACATGGGCATAAGCGCATATATGTTCCCATTAGCATGACATATGTGCTCTGCAGAGAGTGCGATCATGTGCTATTGTGCCTGTATCGGCATGTTTTACTGAACTTTTTGACGCAGCCGTGACAACTCACATTGGCGCGGTCCTGACATGTTTAAGTAAGGGGGGGGGGGGGGGCAGCCTACTTAGTCTCAAGTTTTATCGATTTTTCCACTCACCAAAAAAAAGCATGTCGTGTTTTTTTTTTGCTTGCACGAAAAAAAACCCATGTGAAGGAACCAATTGAAATCAATGGGTTCTATTTGCTGCGTATTCCGTGTGTAGATTTTGCAAATACGCCTGTGTGCCGCTGTTCTAAACCATTTTCAGACGTGGCATTCACACTGAAAAAATGCAAAAAAAATGACAGTACAATTTCTGCCACATATTGGATGAGTTCGTGCATCACATATTTGTTGCAGCCTGTGCCTATCGAGTTAGTACTATGAACAGCATATGACCACTGCAGCTTAATACTAGATTGGAGCATTGGTGATCTAGCAGCAATGAACCAGAGGGCCATTTAAGGGGCCAGCATGGCTTTTTTTTTTTTTTATTTCCACCATTCCCAGCTCTTCATACCGTAGGAGTCAGCTACCAACCACACCAAGACAGGTCTAGGCCTAGTTGGTTGGCCCAGTGTATCTACAACTCCCAAATCCGTAATGCGTAACAAGTCCTAAGCCGCGTGCATGTGATTTCTACAGCTAAAACACAATAGACTGTCACTTACATTAGCTGCAAGCAGCATCTGTATGAGTCTCTCCCTACCTCCTTCCCTCGACTCTGCTCTGATCTGCTTTCTATACATTTCATTGAGCACAATGAATCATCTACCTCCTCCACCCCTGTACCTCTCCACTTCTCCAACTATCAGTTGAGAGTAGACAATGGGCAGCAAGCTAGAATGAACGGAGACAACACTTTAGAATGAATTTTCAACACAAAAAAGTAATTTTAGGCAATTAAAGTAAATAGCATCCCTCATTGTATTTGTATTTATGTGTTATATTAGCATTACAATGTTAATCTCTGGATGTAATGTGTTCTCATTTTAGCTGACCAAGGCTACACTATCAATATTCTCCACGGGTGCTCTTAACATTGAGCTATGGAAGAGATGGCAAAAGTTTTTGAATAATTGTCAAAACTTTCCATGTTACGGTTCCTATTGTCTCTTCTTCTTTAACGTCAAATACAAAAGGGCAAATAACAGAGACAATGTCTGGTTATTGTAGTCAACAGTCAAAAGAATTGATTTGGGCTTGTACATGAAAACACTTTATATAGAATAATAGTGAACAAGGATAAAAGCTCACTTGCAAGTAACAAACTTTTCAATCTTTTCTTCTTTATTGACCCAGTGCTGTTTATGACAATGCGTTTATTAGAGGAAACATGGAAGATGAAGCTTAAGCAATTACTAACAGCAGAGAAAAATGTCTATAAAGTCTTAATAGCGTCTTTCTTCACAATAAGAGTACTTAACTCTTAACACAATACTGGAAAGAAAATGGGCTACAGATGACAGGAATTTATGATTTCTCTTAAGGTTATGAAGATAGTGAGGATCTTAAGATTAGAAAGTCTTCCTCTTTATAGGGAGAAGAAGAGGAAGAAGAAGAAGAAGAAGGAGGAGGAGGAGGAGGAGGAGGAGGAGGAGGAGAATGAGAAGGAAGAGGAGAAGGAGAAGAAGGATAAGGAGGAGAATGAGAAGGAGGAGGAGAAGGAGAAAGAGGAGGAGGAGCAAGAGGAGAAGGAGGAAGAGGAGGAGAAGGAGGAGGATGATGATGAGGAGGAGGAAATAGAAGAGGAAAAGAAAAAGAAAATTAAGCATAGGAAGAAGAACTATTAGAAGAAAAAGGAAGAAGAAAAGGAGCAGGGAGAAACCATTATGTTTTCCTTAACTTTGCATCTCAGGGGTAATGTTTCAACATTCCAAAGCATTTTTTGGGGCTGTTCTCAGTTTTAGACCCCATAAAATGTGTACTTTTACTTTTGCTTACCATTTAGGTTCCCAGTGGATTAAAAGTACCGGAAACCTCATATTACTCTTGAGATATTTTTTGTTGGCTTTTACAACTACTATATGTTTGTTTCAGTGTCTGCTGGGAAATGAATTCTGAAAAGTACACGTTGGGCAAATTGAACTGACTTGAACTTATCCACCCCGAGACTCTGCAATGATTTGTCACAGGGAGAACGTCTTTTTCATAATCATAAGGACACTCTACGTCCTTAATCCTTAATCTGTCACTTCTGTTTCAAAGGGAGACTGAAGTGACAGTGTGTACCTTCATTGCCCTCTCTCCATTTTTTGCGTCCCTACTGTCAAATTACTATTATCAGCAGGTCAGACTTTTCATTTTTTTCTGTGGAGGCACTAACATCACAGTACATTAATTCATGAAAGGGTACAGTGATCATATACTGCGGTTTAGGACCTGTCATAGGAACAAAAAAATGACATCCTAACGCTTTTGCAGTCCTGCTGCCGTGCACTCCCCTCATTAGTGCGGTTGCTGGTTCTAACGTTTTATGGATACGAAAAATATTACAAAGGACGTGGTGATAGATAAACGGTTGACAAATGGATTGTGCTGAAAAGTGAGTCCCTGCTGTGGGAATATTTCAGACTGTAATAAATTTAGTGTCTCCAAGCAAGGTCTTAATTTAGCACTGGTTAGCTCCCTGGCTTTCAGAAAAACAACCAAGAAAGTGCAGAAAAAAAACTATTACCCATTGACAATACTGAATTTCATTTCAAGATCATGTAAGCCAAATTTCCCTTTGATACATTGTAATTGTACATTTGTATAGTAGTTTTTTTTGCAGTGAAGCATTTTTTTATTTGAACACTTTAAGATTATTATATATAATATAACTGTCACGGCATGAAAGCACCGATGGAGGAATGAGACCAGGATGACATTGATGATGCTCACTGTCATTCTGGTGCTAGGTGCCAACAGAAGCACGTCTCTGTCTGTGTATGACTGAGAGGTGATACAGCCCAGTAAGCCAATCAGCATTAGTCTTTGCACATCTAATCTAACTCCTCCTCTGGGAGGGTGCTGGTTATACCTTTGGTTGAGTCTGTGGAATTCTGTCTGAAGACTGCTGTGTGAAGATGTTCTTGTCAAGTCTGTGTTCCTCGCCTGAATTGAGTGAAGCAAAGTTTGCTGAACATTCACTTTAACACCTGGGAAGCTATTTAATTCCTTGCTGCCCTGAATCTAAGTAGTCATTAACAAAGTGTAATCTATCCTTTGCTACTATTCCCTGCAAAAACTTGGCAAAGCCAAGGTTGCCATAGGTTTCTGACATGGGGGTTACTCTCATCAGTGCGAGTGCTCTGCTTTCAGGTTGAGATCCCTTGTGTCCAAAATTTTGGGTAAGATTATTTTTTCCCCCACTTTTTGGTTTAGTTATCAATACTTTTGGTTCTCCTTCATGTTAGCATATTGTGTTTGTATCCGTCCTGCATGGACATTACATTTATGTCCATGTAGACCACATTGAATAGGCCCTGCATAGATGTAACAATAATTATAAAAAACATCAACAATGACTGTTGCGCGAAATATACAATGGACTCATATTTCAAAATATTGTTAGTCAATTCAATTTCACCAAACATTAAAATACAAAATTCGGAAGTATTTGCAGGATAATAATGCTCTCAGGGCAAGAGACATGCATCCCACTTTGCATGTTGCCCCATAGTTTTTATAATTATTGTTTTTTATGCTTTCTTTAGCTTTTTTTTCTAGCTTTATGCCTCATTCACATGAAATCCTTGTCAGAAAAGTCTTCATCAGAAATCTATTAGAGATAAGCGAGCACCAAAATGCTCGGGTGCTCGTTACTCGGGACGAAATTTTTGCGATGCTCGAGGGTTCGTTTCGAGTAACGAACCCCATTGAAGTCAATGGGTGACCCGAGCATTTTTGTATATCGCCGATGCTCGCTAAGGTTTTCATTTGTGAAAATCGGGGCAATTCAAGAAAGTGATGGGAACGACACAGCAACGGATAGGGCAGGCGAGGGGCTACATGTTGGGCTGCATCTCAAGTTCACAGGCCCCACTATTAAGCCACAATAGCAGCAAGAGTGGGCCCTCCCCCCCCCCCCCCCCCGCACTGTCAGCATAAAGATCATTCTCCTCTGTCACAGCTGTAACAGCTGTGGCAGAGAAGAACGATGTTAGCCCATTGAATTCAATGGAGCCGGCAATACAGCAGGTTCCACTGAAAGCAATGGGCTGCCGGCGTGCGCGGGATGAATTGTCGGGAAGGGCTTAAATATATAATCCCTTCCCTGCAATTCATCCAGAAATGTGTAAAAATAAAAATACATCATTGTCATTGGCTGTGATTGGCTGAAGGCACGTGTGTTTTCTGGAGGCGGGGATTTAAAGCCCTGCGTCCAGAAAGCAATGCTCTGCCGGGGACCAGGAGGGAGCGACAACCTGCAGCAGCACCGCAGAACGCCGGGGGAAGTGAGTAATGATTTTTATTCTTTGCTCCGCTGTATTCCCGATGTATAAGGTGACAGTTGGGGGGTCGTCTTATATGCCCCGTCGCCTTATACGCCGGTATATACGGTATATATTTTTATTGTAACACATTTCCGGATGAATTGCAGGGAAGGGCTTATATATTTAAGCCCTTCCCGACAATTCATCCCGCGCACGCCGGCAGCCCATTGCTTTCAGTGGAACCTGCTGTATTGCCGGCTCCATTGAATTCAATGGGCAAACATCGTTCTTCTCTGCCACAGCTGTTACAGCTGTGGCAGAGAAGAATGATTTGTCTTCTATATGTTCTCAATGGGGTCGGCGCTGCTGCCGCCGGCCCCATTGAGCGCATATAGAGAAGAGAACAGGAATCGCAGATCGCACATAGGTGCGATCTGCGATTTCTATGGCCTAAGAAGGACCGTTGGGGTTCTTGAAGCCTAAAATCACTCCTAACGCTCTCCCTATAGCAGCTCCGGCACCAACAGCACTTTCCCTGAACTATGTCAGAATGCATCTGTGGTGAGCCGCGGGCGGGCAGATTTTAATACTCGGGTGACACCTAATCTCGCCAGCCACTCACTGCAGGGGGGTGGTATAGGGCTTGAACGTTGCAGGGGGAAGTTGTAATGCCTTCCCTGTCTTTCTATTGGCCAGAAAAGCGCGCAAATTTCTCAGGGAAGAAAATGAAAGTGACTCGAACATCGCGTGGTACTCGTCTCGAGTAACGGGCATCTCGAACACCCTAATACTCGAACGAGTATCAAGCTCGGACGAGTATGCTCGCTCATCTCTAAAATCTATACAACTACCATAGAAGTCGGATGCGGATTTTCATTTCAACATGATATGTATCTGCACACAGATTAGTCTAATTTAATTGGGGTGTAATCTACATGCAGATTTTCCAATGTGGATTCCACATCCTGAATGAGTATTTCAATTGTTTTTGTTCCACTGTGTGGATTTCAAATCTAATTTGAAGTCCATTCAACTCAATCAAAAATTAAAATATGGATTCCAACATGGATTGTGGCATAAAATTTGCAATGGAATTGACATCCAAAAAGATCAACCCTTTTGCGCTACTTAAACACCTGTAGGTAAAATATAGGACTGAAGTAAGATAGAATTGACTTCACTAGAGGGATCTGGGTTCCACCATTTCCCCCCAATCCAGGTTCACTTCGATGGATGTAGTAACTGCAGTGTTTTTTCCTTAAGTTCTTTATTAAGCATCAAAATCCAAATCGTATCCAGTATATAGCCAAAGGTAGTCAGCGGCAACGCGTTTCAGGGTTCACAATGTACCCCTTTCTAAAGCCTACTTAAAAAAAAGATTTCTCACTTACTTAGATTGTTTAGCGGTGTCCCTCTGTGGGCTCAGGACATCAGGATCTGACGTCAGTTGTCACCTGAGGTGCGCATTGCACGTGGGCTGTGGGAGGCAGCGATGCGTTCCAATGTGCGTCTCAGTATAGCGCCAGTCACGTGAGGTACCTTTTCTCCTGAGATCCTATACATGAGGATAATAAGGCTGAAGTGGACCCTTCGGTGTGGAGTTCTGTCTGTTGACAGACTCTATAACAGACAAGTAAGCTCACTCCTATCTGAATAGCTCACTCCTATCTCTCTCTATATATTACTATTTTTTCTCCATACCTGGAGTCCGGACACCTCATTCTATCCAAAAAGCTCAGTCTAATGAGATCCAGATGTGTGCTTTTTCCCTCCAGAATTACAGAGTGTTTCACACATCTTTTAGCGTAAATTGCGCACATTTGCAAATCCCTATTGACTTTTCTAGGGACTTTTGTTGTGCAATTGTGCTGCAAAAATACGCACATGTGAACAAACCCATTGAAATCTATGAGTTCTATTGCCTGCATATTCAACGTGCAAAGTTTTGAGTGCGTGAATATGCCTATGTCATGCCAGGCTTAGAGTACATTATGCCCTGATTGGAGTTCTACGCTTTATACAGCAGCACTTTATACTGCTCTTTCATCATAAGTATCCAGTTTCAAAATATCGCCTAGCCCAATATTATTTGATGTTAATTACACTATTATTCTCTTAAACCTTGTGATGCTCATATTCAGTAATGTTCTCCATTAGCGGGTGCCTGACGTTTTACATCTTAAAAGGTTCTGATATGATTGTTCCCTAATGATCTGATTGAAGCAAGATCACCTCTCTTTCATCATACTAAGTAATGGGAAACATGAAAAGATAGGTAAATAGCTAGAAAATAAAAAAATTGCTACATAAATTAGCGGAAAGTGGTAGAACTTAAGAAACGGAACATATTCACTTGCATTAACTTTTGTTTTGGTCAATAAATTTAGATAAGAGCTGTTATTACATCGAAATTGCTTAAATATTACTGCATTCAGGGATCAAAGAAGATGAAGAAGTACATTTTGGCGAATACTATATAAAGGGGTTCTCTGGGAATAAATAAATGAGATAAATATGCCTTAATCGCAGGTGCCATCTGCTGTTAATGTGCAGCACTGTGCAGGGGCGTAACTAAAGGCTCAGGGACCCTGATGCAAAACGTGAGCTGGGGCCCCCCCTCTATCTGTATCTGTACCCATACCCATACCTAAACCATGCTGCACAGAGACATAACTTGAAGCTTCAGAGCCCCAATGCAAAACCTGTAACAGGACCCCCAACTATAATACTTTATTCATAGTACTGGGCTACCTATATGGAGAAAAGAGGCCTTATGGGCCCCCTAAGGCTCCTGGGCCCGGGTGTAACCGCATCCCCTGACCCCTATATAGTTACGCCCCTGGCACTGGGATCTTGTACTTAGTGCCCATCGACTTTGGCATTTATGGAGCTGTGAAAACATCAAAACGTGTTATGCCATTTTGGTATAAAACTTTTGTGTACCGCCAACTTGCCACCTGATATTCTTCATCCTTCTGGGGAATTTTCATCAAGAGTTATCTCTTAAATTGCAGACACCCCCACAACAATGCCAGGGATTAGATATACAGTAACTCTGATCTCGGGCCTTTTGACCTTTGTAATGCTCCGATTGAAAGGCACAGGGTTTCTTTTGTCTCCTGATCATGAGCCAAACAATTGTTATCAATCTCATAGTCTGCAAAAGCATGACTGGATAGTGTTTTTAAAAAAAATGCATATCCATTCACATGAAATATGTCCATATGGTCTCTGTGTAGTTATCTTTTCCATATACAAAGTTTACGCATCATGCCGCATTACCCCTTCAGGAATAAAAAACTGGGCTGTCCTTTTTGGATGAACACTTTTTATTAGAAGGATCCCTTGATGATAAGTTGATGACTGAGAGTCCTGCTGTCAGGACCCCCATTAATCTGCAGTAATCTGTTGGCATAACCAGCAGCCAGCATTTATTTTTGTAGGCTCTCCACCACAGGTGAAATTGGAACATAACAGTCCATGGAAATGAAGAACCCATGTTATGTCTAAGCTAGACATAACTGTTGCATCCTAAAGGATTGATTAAATATACACACAGTGTAAATGCAGAGAATACAAAAATGTAAGGCCTTAGTCACACGGGCGTTTTTTCACGCGATTTGCGCATCGCATGACGGATGCGCATGCGCAAATCGCGTGACCGGCGCCGAAAAATCGGCCCAAAAATCGCCCGAAAATCTGCTCCTAGCCGCGTTTCATTAGAAGCTGTCCAGCGCATTGCATTCAATGGAGACGGCAATACAGCGGCTCCATTGAATGCAAGCGCTGCGGGCGAGTGTGGGATGAATTGTCGGGAAGGGGTTAAATATATAACCCCTTTCCTGCAATGCATCCTGAAAAGTGAAAAAATAAAAAAAATGTATGTACTTACCTGCTCCCGGCAGCTGGAGATCCCGGCGGCCGGCCTGCAGTGGGTGTGAAGGGGGTGTGACTCAGGCTTGCCCCTGATTGGCTCAGCGCTGAGCCAATCAGAAGCAAGTCTCAGTCACACCCATTCATGAATTCATGAATGGGTGTGACTGAGATCAGCCTCTGATTGGCTCAGGCTGAGCCAATCAGGGGCAAGCCTGAGTCACACCCCCTTCACACCCACTGCAGGCCGGCCGCCGGGATCTCCAGCTGCCGGGAGCAGGTAAGTACATAATTTTTTTTTATTTTTTCACTTTTCAGGATGCATTGCAGGAAAGGGGTTATATATTTAACCCCTTCCCGACAATTAACCCCGCGCACGCCGGCAGCCCATTGCTTTCAATGGAGCGGCTGTATTGCCGCTCCATTGAATTCAATGGGCAAACATCGTTCTTCTCTGCCACAGCTGTTCCAGCTGTGGCAGAGAAGAATGATTTATCTTCTATATGTTCTCATTGGGGTCGGCGCTGCTGCCGCCGGCCCCATTGAGCGCATATAGAGAAGAGAACAGGAATCGCAGATAGGTGCGATCTGCGATTTCTGTTCTCTAATTTATCGGACGAGCGCATAAAAAGCGCTCATGTGTCCGATACCATTGCAAAGCAATGGTTTTAAAAAAATAGCCGGACGCATGCGCATGCGCAAATCGCGGCAATAAACGCCCGTGTGACTGAGCCCTTAAAAGGAAACACAATATGGGGGAAGGCAAGAAATCTGACCTAAACCCTAAGGTACAGGAAGACCATACCTACTTACAGAGCACTTGCCCTGATAAGGGCAACACCACATCAGGACCCTGGGGCAACCCTTACTTTCCCTTAGATTATGACAGGGAACAGTGGCAAAAGTTAGATGATACTTAAATAAAAAAAACATAAGTGTACAGGTAATAAGATGCTCCAAGCCCCAGATGAATATGTAAATCACCGGCACACTTATCTTCTCACGTCAGGACAAGATTACATATATACTCAAACGAAAGCTGGTTGGTCAGCTGGGATGCACACCACCCAGCCAACCATTCTATCCATATACCAGCAGAGAAGTGTCCACGATAGTGTTCAGTGCCCAATTGACAGTGAGCATTCACGTTGTTGAATCTTTGCGAGGCTTACACCATCGGTTGCTGGGCTGTGTCTCTGGGTTGGCGGCCCTTTATGTACCTGAATTGCTCATAATTGTTACACCTATAGTTCAACTGAACACACATCAACTAAAGCTCATCCAAGCTTTATCTGTTAGGACATTTTTGCTGACCAATGAGGCCCTCTGCCCCTATTTTTACAGCCCAATGCCAGTCATTTTTAAAAATAGGTTTTGTAAACCAGACGTCTTTAAAGCCTGATCTAATTAAATAAATTAATGAGAAGATTCTTCATTATATCTGTTTCTAGAAAAACCTGTTGACAATCAGTATGGCTTATCACAGTCCTGCAGGGCAGAATTATGCAACACTCCAAGGGTACAATGAAAAAGTAGGATATATTTAATAAGCTACCTATTTTTGTGCTTTTGGTATTTGAAAATGATACTTCATCAGGGTCCTGTGACTTGTGCCCCATATATACTGAACACAGTGCTACTTTCTTGTAGATTATTTGCTAGTTCTACAGTGATACATCCAAAAGTGTAAGGCTGGCTTTATATGGGACAATTCTTGCCTGCAATAGTCTGTAAAGTGTATGAATAACTTGTTTGTGTGCTTTTACACAGATAGATTGTTGCTTATTTGTTACTCAATGTCGGCAGTCACTGGAGAGCACACCTTTCTGCAAGTTGTTTGCTAGCTGATGAAAGACAAAGAATTGCCTCTTTACACCTGTAAATAATTAATCAACTAGTGACTATTTTTAGGTGAGCTGAAATATGTCAACTAATGACTAGTGAACAAACTCTCGCCCGTCACTCTGTTGGTGGCCGTGTTTACACAGCATAGCTGTCACATTCGCTCTATTGAACGACTGTTCAGATGATAGTTGTCCAATATAAATCTACCCTAACTTGATACTCCTAGGCCCCAATACAAGATCTGTAGAATGGTCCCCACCTAGGGGCAAAACTATAGGGGATGTAAAGGATGCAGTTGCACCCGGGCCCAGGAGCCTCAGGGGGCGCGTAAGGCCTCTCTTCTCCATATACAGAGCCCAGTACTATGAATAAAGCATTATATTTAGGGGCCCTGTTACAGATTTTGCATTGGGGCCCAGATGCTTCAAGTTACACCTCTGTGCCCACCTACCATGTGCGATTAATAATAATGGTTTCTTCTTATGGGGAAGAGGGGTCTTTTATCCACTTCAAACACCTAGGCCTGAGTACGGCTGCTACCTCTTCATCCACTATAGCTACATCCCTGGATAAATCCTATTACATTATAACTAGGCAGATTTGACATTTAAGTATAACTTTAGGTACTCTATGACTTAAAGGTTCTGGCCCCTAATGCCAAACCTGCAAAATGTCCCTATGTGTCTCATATAATTCATACTACTGATGTCTTCTTACTGTATATTGCTAAGGGCCTGCAGAGCTGCCTTGGGCTGGGCTCACATGAACAGATCGGATTCTGCATGTGGATATCCACAGCAGAAGACCTGCGATCGATCTCAGAAGGTTATTGTGAATGTTCACGGCAGATTGCGGATACGCGCTATTTTCCGAGCTGACCTTTTCATAAGAAAACTCACAAGCAGGGAATGACAGTAGAACAACGCACAGGCAACCAGTCAGGCAAAAATTCCTTTGATCATATTCTCTCTCACACAATTTTGGGCACTGGTACTCAAGAAGGACATGGCAAACTTTGATCGGGTTCAAAGACAGGCAACTAAAGTGATAAATTGAATGGATGGACTACAATACCCAGAGAGGTTATTAAAGTTGGGGTTATTAAGTTTTGAAAAAAGCCAGCTAAGTGATAACCTAATAGCAATGTATAAATATATAAGGGGTCAGTACAGAGATCTCTCCCATGATCTGTTTATACCCAGGACTGTGACTGTAACAAGATGTCTAGAGGAAAGGAGGTTTCTACACCAACATAGATGGGGGTTCTTTACTGTAAGAGCAGTGAGACTGTGAAACTATCTACCTGAGGACATGGTGATGATGAATTCACTAAAAGAGTACAAGAGGGGCCTGGATGTCTTTCTTGAGCATCACAACATTACATGTTATAGTTACTGATTACTTCAGAAGGGTTGGGGATCCAGGGATTTATTCTGATTGGCAAATGTTTCCCCCTATAATGAGGAAAATTGGCTTCTACCTCATTGGGGTTTTTGCCTTCCTCTGGATCAACATTGCAGGATATTAGGCTAAACTGGATAGCTATGTGTCTTAATTCAGCCTTACATACTATGTAACATGTTACCAGAGCCGAGTGCAATTTTATCTCAGCAAACTCCTGTATTGGTATTCCTATTGAAGAATTAAAAGAGATAACGTTCATTTCGAGCAGTAATGTAGGCCATATTTTAGCATCACCCCACTTCCACAAAAATAGATAGAATTGAATAGAAGGTAATTCAAGGACGTTTTAAAATGATTTTTCGCTAAAAATGCTTTGAAAACCATATTCATGCCTAACTAGAGAACCCCTCTAATTTGTTGATATCATCAAACATGAAATTTTGCTCCTATAATTTGTTTAATTTCCATCTAATCCGCTCCGGAACACGTTTTACCTTTATCATTTTGAAAAATGAATACAAGCAGCCGTAAATGATGATTTATAAAATATCACTGTAATTTGTGGAAGCCTCCTAATCGGTGCAGCTGGAAAATCCACCGTCATCAATTTCAAGACTATTGTATTTAAAATTCATACAGTATCAAACAGATACAACAAAATGGATTAATCTGTCACCTCCACAAGCCTTAGATAGATCTTACAAGCCATACATCCTTCCATGTAATTTAACGTCCCAGCCTTAAAGAGTAATTTGTGGGCGGAGAAGACTATGGAAATTCTTCTTCCTGAGATCAATTTGTGACATTACAGAAATAATACATCACTTTTTAAAAAACTTAACATATTAATAGCTACAAATATCACCAAAATGTCAGTGAAAATACCCCATTATATTTAATAAGAAAATTCTGGAACAAAAATGGACTTTAATACGGTGAAAGGGAGCCCTGCACATGACCACATCCTATTAGATTTCAGAGTCTGCCGCGAAATGTACACATTTTCAAGTGAAAGGGTCATAACAAAAATTCTATTGCGTATAAATTAAAGCAAAAGGGCAACCAAAGGCTACACATTATTATTGGAAATTCTGGCAGGGAGTAAATTCTCAGATGATCATCTCTCTTTTCCCATAGTACTGTTTGACTTTTATACACCTTTAAATGTTGGAAAATGCTATAACGCTTGTAGCTGATTTTCTATTTTTTAACATTTATGCTTGGCTTGGCTCTAGGTGACCTACAGTAAAATGAACTATTAGAAGTAAGCAGTATATTCCATGTTGTGTATTTGTATGTGTGTTTATTGGGGTTTCATTATGACAATGAGTCTATAGAAAATGGCCGTGTCCAGGAAATGAATAACTTCTAAGTTTTTGAAAATATTCCTTTCACTGTTATGCACAATGTTTTATTTAAAGGGGTAGTGTGGGAGTTAAATATTGGTGACCTATCCTTAGGATTGTGGTCAATATCAGATTTGTGGTGTTTTGACATCCGGCACCCGCACCAAACAGCTCTTTGAAGGGGCCATAGTGCTCGGGCGACTGCTGTGGATTCCTTATTACGTAGCTGGCACAACTTTGTATGTTGCATTGTGGTGGTTCCTGGTATTGCAGATCAATCTCATTCACTTAAATGGGACTGAGCTGCAGAAAGACCATATAGCCAATGAACATGACATCATAGGCTGAAGAAGATCAAACAACTGATCAGTGGGAATCAGACTAGTATCTGTCAGGGTGTGCTGCTGGGATCTGTTGTACTATAGGGTTCCAGGAGCACACCTTCTCAGGTTGGGGTTAATTGAGCTGGCTGGGAGTGGTATTCTCCAGCAGCCAGCCTCCTTTAGTCTGCAGCACATATAAACCCTGCTCCTGTCAGTGTTTGGCTGGTGTTCAGGGTGAGCAGTCATGTTACTTGAGCTTGCTGTGTGACTTGTGTCCTGTTGTTTGTCCTGTACAGCTTGCTGTGTGACTTGTGTCCTATTGTCGGTGCTGTAGCTGCTTGCGGTGTGAACTGTGTCCAGTGCTGCTGGACTCCTGGTTAGTGTAGGGACTAGCGGTATAGCCAGGAGCCGTGAAGTGGCCCGCTAGCTACCATGTTTTGATCAAAATGTCAACTAATACCTGGTATTTACATTCAGCTTTACTATCTGCTATTAGTGGTTGCATTTTGGCTGCTGTATGGTGTGATTCTGGCTCTGTGTGTTAGCTTACTCTGTCCAGTTGTCCCTGTCATGGTGGCAAGTTTATGTGTCCTGTTCTGGTGGCATGATTCCTAGGAGCAGCTAGGGCCCAGTTCCAAAGACCGCTTGGCCGCCCTTTATTGGGGCGATTCCCCGCTTAGGTAGGGCCATGTCATCCTCCCTGTAGTTCAGGGCCAGTTGTCTGAAACCCGTGTGTATTCATGAATAGCACTATCTTGGCTATTCATGAATGAATAGCTAAGGGCTATCTGTCATTTGCTGAGTGCTCAGCCAATAGCCAATTTTTAAATCCCCACTTGCTGAGAGAGCATAACAGCAGTGCAGGTGAGCCAGCCGGAGGACGCGTCTGAGCGGCGGAGAGGTGAGTAATTTTTATTTTATTTTTTACAACTTATTGATGATTATCGGGGAAGGGCTTATATTTCAAGCCCTTCCCCGATAATCATACTGCAGGGCTTGCCAGAAAGCACTGCTTTCAATGGGATCGGCAGCGGTCCCCGCAGGGATGAAGGAAACTCCTGCCACAGCTGTCACAGCTGTGGCAGAAGTCTGCGGCATTCTCCATTTCTTTTCAATGGGGCTAGCGCTGCTGCCGCTGGCCCTATTGTACAGACTGGTGATATTCAGGCATGATGACGTTTTTTTTCTCGCACTGCACTGCGAGACTTTTCCTTTACTCTTACCGCGCAGTGGAGAAAAAAACGCCAGTGGGTGTGAGCCTTAATTGTACTGACCCACAGAACAAAGTTCATATATCATTTTTACTGCACAATGAATACTATAAAAACTCCCACTTCCCTAAATTGAATTTTTTTTATAATTTCTCCACACTCAAGATGTTTTTAATAGTTTTTTTGGTACATTATATGGTACATGAAAGGGTACCTTTAAAAAATACAACTTATTCCACATGTCAGTGCAAAATAAAAGGTTATGGCTCTTGGAAGTCGGGGGCAAAAAATGAAAATAAAGAGTAATGCCAGTTTCACATTGGTGAGATAATCACGTGACATTTATGTGTTGTGAGATGCACAAATTTTGCATTATTTTGAATGGGGTCATACACATGAGCGATTTTTTTTGCACATTGCATCGTAGGAAAAATTGTCTTATCTATGAGCATGCTCTCGCACATCCCCCATTGTTTTTAGTGGGGCAGGTGGTGCTAGGTGTACGCGAGTACGCTATGCGATGTGAGGTCTCCTATTTAAAGCACTCCACGATCCTCCAAGGATCACTACTTTCCCGAAGTGATGTGCGGTCCGATATCGCACTCGCCCATGTCAAGTTAGACTTAAAGCTGTAGTATGTGCTATAGAACTGCTCAATATACTGCTATATAGCTGCAAATAAGGGTGTATGTAACATAGAGCAAGCCAATACGGCTTTAGTAATGCTCCAGGAGAGATGGTGACCATACTAATTTGGTTTTGCCCCCATTTAATAGGTGGTATGATTCTGCACAGGGATTTAAATTACATCTCACTAGAACCTGCACTTTTAGCAAATAAGTGAGTACAACCTAATTTTTAAAGAGGACCTGTCTTTGTCCTGACATCTCTATGTTAGTAAACATTTGTATTCTTCATGAGATTACAATTCTGGAGCATATTTTCGGCAGTGTTACGTTCCTCTGTTATACCTCCTGGAAATGTATTATTTTGGCATGGAGGCTCTAGTACCATGTTGGGCCGCCTCAATCTTGCATACAAAATGTGATATGGGTGGGCATGGAGGCATGCAGGTTCAGTATTGTATCCTGTAGCATATCGGTGCACATTTGCTGTAACTTGGAAGCCGCCATGGGAGGAACACATGTGGCTGCAGGATGTCCTGGACATACCGCTGAGCTGTCATTGTTCCTCGTATCACTACTAAGAGGGACCAACTGTCGTATGCGATGCCCCCCAGACCATCACACCAGCAGTGGGGCAGTGTGCCGCTCCACAGGAAAAGCAGGATTCAGGCGCTCACCCCAAGGTCTCCAAACACAAACACAGCCATTGTCAGTGCCCAACTATACCTTGATTCATTGCTGAAGACAACCTGGTTCCACTCTGTAACAGTCCAGTTTTGTTATTCATGACACCACTGCCAACAGAGGCAACGGTGGATGTCAAAGGCAGTACATGTAATGGGTGCTGTGAGACCAATTGTCCTTCAGCCAAGCGCCTAGAAATGGTTCCTCCAGAAACAGGGGCCTGTAACAATGATGCCAAATGTCTCTAGATGGTGGAAAATGAAGCAGTTGTAGTTACACATGCTTGTCTGATGATCAGACAACTCTCTCTACTGGTGGTCTGTCGAGGGTTCCATAAGCCCAGTCACCTTGTGTGCCCTCATAAATCCACTAGTCCAAACACCTCCTAACAGTCTAGCACAGGTGATGGGAAATTTGTCGAAATAACAATCCAGCTTCTCACATCCAAATAATGCGCCCCTCTCAGACTCTGGTAATGGGGCGAAATATCTTCTTATAAGCTCTACCCAAGCAGAAGAGAGGTCACTACACACAAGGAGCCTCTGAGAGTCTTTTATAGGCCAAGGGGGGAACCACTTTTAGGGACTCAGGTGGCAGGACTGTTCATCTAATCATGCCACAACTCTAATCATTTGTATATCCGCCTGATATGTAGCTGCATGCCGAGTTTTGCAGCAAAATGACAACTAGGGGCTGGATTTTTTCTTTTGCAAAGAGTGTACACAAAACGTCTGACAGGTTGGCATCCCACCTCTGGGACCCTACTATCTAAAAACCAAGATTTCCCTAATCCAGTTTTGTAGTATATATTCACCAACAATGGCTCCTGTAAGAGAAAGAAAAGCTAGCAAGAGTTGGACATGCCTGAACATTTCCATAAATCCTATAGCATGTATAGGAGAGAATCACACAAACTCTCACTCTTCTCCTACTCTTAGCGGTCACCATGGATCAGGGGACCCTCCTTCCTGAGGTCGAAGCACTAACTAGCAGATAGTTGTAGCATATCCTATGGCTGGAACACCTCTATGTTCTTACATGTAAATCAAGTATGACTTCACCTCTCTGTAATGGAGTTCCTTTGGTGGTTGCCTCTAGAAAGGACTTATGTGTTCTATTGAAGATTCCGCTGTGTGACAAAGTCAAACTGACAATTGTATAGCTTCTTAGCTTCTCTTTTAGCTAAGATCAAATAATCCGCACATCCTGTCACTGATATTCTTACTCCTTCTCATGCTCCACAAATGCTCTGATATAAGAAAATGAATAAACAAGCTGTCAAGATCCCAAAGGTGATGATAAATTATAACTGAAACTTTTATTGCAGGTAATGATTTATATTATCCAGTATAATCATATGTACATGATTAACATTTGCTATACAGGTTGTAGTCAAAAAGACTGATCCAGTGCTGTATCTCAATAGTGCAAAAACGTACTTGAATAGAATGCACTACATGATGGTATAACACACGGGCCCACATGGGCCCCGGATTATGGATTTCAATTTTGTGTTGTGGCCCCTGTAAGAGAGAGTAAGACCCAATTGCAAAGTTGAATGAGTAGAATGTGAGAAGCAGAATTCCACTTTCCGCGTCTCTCTAAGTCCTGTGGGACTGTTGCTATCACTGAAATAAGGAAAGTGTTCTCGAAGTAGCCTCCTTCTGCTACGATACATGCATGGAACCATTGTTGGACCTATGTTTGTTCTAGGAACTCTCAACACGGATCGGTACCTGAATCTCCTGTAGATGATGGTAGATGACTTTATGGATGATCTGCCTCTATCGTAGCAGAAGGAGGCCACTTCCAGTACACTTTTTTTTACTTTAATCATAGTGGCAGTCCTACAGAATTTAGGGAGATGTGGAAAGCAGATTTCTGCGTCTCACATGCTACTCTTCAACCTTGCAATTGGGTTTTACTCTCTCTCTCTTACAGGGGGCACAAGACAAAATTGAAATCCATGTTCCGAGGTCCCCAGGAGCCCGTGCACTATTCCATCATGTAACACATCCATGTCTTCCTATTCAAGTACACTAGTGTTATTTCACTATAGAACACCAGTACTGAGATATAGAGCTAGATTAAACTTCTTGACGACACCCTGTGTAATCAGCAAATGCAATGTCTAGCATCTTTATATAAGGCTTTGTTCACATTTGCACTTATGCCTCCTGTTTTTTGGCTCCATCCTAGCATCTGAAATGCTAGAAGTGTCGAATCCAGCACTTGCTAGACCCAACGACATCAGATGAGCCCCTTCCACTATAATGGGGTCCTCCTGGTCTATGATATCCCCTCCAGTATTATGTTGTGAGTCTGCGCTGGAGGTTTGCACAGAGCCTCCAGTGCAAATGTGATCAGAGACTTATACGTACTTCATGCTGTTTTATATTTTTCCTTTATATGTGTATATATATATTCTCTGTGATTTCACTAGGTGCATGTAAAAAAAACTCTCCTATCTCTGCCTACAAACTGACAATAAACTATTGTGCACACATTGACAGGTAAGTTATTTTTAATGCAGTTATTGTACTGCACAGTATTTTCATATGTTAATTTAGATTTAATGTCAGAAACAGATTTTTTTACTATGCTGTATAAAAGTGAACAGAAAAATGAAGACATCTTTCAGGCAACACCTCTGGGGATTTAAAGCTGCAGTGCATGCCATTATTATATCAACATTTCAGTTGACTACCATTTGGCAGCATTGATCGGGTGTTAATTGGCAGTACTATTGGAGCACTGAATGAAAATGTATTTGAACTACACATTATGCTAACTTTTAGCTTCTCTTCTGGCAGCATCTTAGTACTGTATCTTGACCTTGGGTAGCATTGACTATAAATTTAGGGAGGAATTTAAAGGGATTGTATCACAATAGACTTTGATCGCCCATCCATGGGACAGGTGAAAAGGTTTGATATGTGGGGGTCTCCTGCCAGTCGCAAGAACACAGGTCCCATGTCCCCCACTTCTCATCAATGCAGGCTTCTGCACCCACCCGCAGTGATGTCATACTGAATGGAGTGGCGGTCACACATGCTCAATTCATCTCAATGGGGCTGACGGAAATACAGTAGCTGAGTACAAAGCACTCAACTATCTCCAGCAGTGTCATTCAACAATCTCCTCCTCACTGCAGGGGGTGCAGCAAGAGTGCATTGAGGAGGAGAATGAGACACAAGACCCCTGTTCTTTGAGATTGGAGCTTTGAGACCTCCACTGATCAGACTTTTATCACTTATCCTATGAATAGATGCTAAAAGCCTATTGTGGTACAGCTGCTTTAACAAGCTAAAACTGACATAGAAAAGTCATAAAGTTTAGTGCAGCTTTACTTGGGCTAAAATTTTGCAACTTTTTACATTTACGTCAATTTTTTGACACGTGGGCGTGATTATCGAGAGGGGCGTGGTGGCCTGGTCTGACAGGTTTATGTATAATTTGTGTATAAGGTATATTATATTATACATGTTATATGTACAATATAATTTATATATAAATTATGCCAGAAATCTTTTCCAGCTTGTAGCTGGTGTAGATTTTGTTTAAGGTGCAGAAATGACCAGAAATGTGAAATGCGGCGGAAATCCACGGCGTTATAACACAGCTATTAGGTTCTATTGCACCTAATAGCTCAATGTTCATGCTGTGGAATTCCACTATGGAATTCCGCAGTGTGAAAGAAACCGTGGTATGTTCTAAATGCTGCGGAAGTATCACATGATTACACGTCCCTGCCACCGCTGGCCACGTCATCCCACACTCCCGGCATGGCATCGCTGTACTGCGCATGCGCACCGGATCGCCAAGCAGGACGCGCACTGTGGATCCGGGAGATGAGTATAGGGGCTTGCGCCTCTATATATATTAGGCCCATTGGACACCTGTGGGGATCATATTAAGGCCTTATTCACACAATCATATATATGCATTAAAAAAATTGCGACCATCTGAAGGTTTTGATCCCAATGTTTTCATTCAGATGAGCGATTTTTAGCCACGTAAAAACATTGCACCAGGAATAATAGGACTTCGGCGAACGAAAACGCCGAGTGATTTTATACGGTACGTGAAAAGATACGTCTTGCCCTGTCTTTTGCCGAGATAATCTGGAGGCTTCCATAGGCTTCTATGGGAGCTGAAAAAAAAGGGAAGGGGAGGGAATTTGCCTGCGTCCAATGCTGGGAAAAGAAGACAGGTGCCCCTTTTTAAGCATTAATGGTAATTTTGAGGATTTCTGCCGACTGAGGGATTTCCGCGCAGCAGCGTTGTGAATGGACGATATGTCACCCGTGAAAATGGACGAGAAAATGCAGCTAAAGCTTGGGACTTGATTGCGGCTATTCTTGAGTTTTAGCGTCAATCGGCCAAGCGTGAAAACGCATACAGTCGTGTGAAGGAGGCCTAAGACTGGCGTTTGAAATGGCAATTTTTATAAATTCCTCCCATGTTTAAGGGTTTGTCCAATCCCATTACTTTTTTTTAAATGGCTTGCAATAGCAAAATAAAAAATACTCACTTTACTCTCACCCTACTTGCTCCCATTTGGACACTTCCCTGGTCTCACAAAGGTCTCTATCCTCCCTGCTGCAGCAGCAGACGTGTCTGCAAAGAATTTGACTGCAGCAGTCAATCGTTGGCCACAGCAGTGACCTCACGGGTGTCAATATATCACCGCTACAGCCAATGATTGGCAGCAGTTGTGTTGGAGCAGGAAAAACAGAATTGGTGGGGGGAAGGGGGCTGGTAAGGGATCGTTTCAAGAATGGCAGGAGATTGGTATGTTGAGTATTAATTCTTTTGTTATTTTATACCACCTCAAAGGAGCTGAACCATCCTGAACTGCCGCTCATGTCACTGCAACATCAACCTTTCTTTTATCTTTAGGGTATGTCAATATACAGATGTAGCAAACTTTAACATGACATTTAATGTGTTAGAAGTTAGAACTCAACTACAATTAGCTGCAGTTAAGTAAATCATTTATCAAAATGCACTGGTCATGTTAATGATTACCGCATCTGTATATTAGAAATGTGTATTTGCACATGGAAAATCTGCAGGGCATTACAATAGTAGTGGTAGAAATGCCTTCATACATTTTGGAACATATATATGTTGGGATGTGATTCACAGGTGCTAATGGGTAAAACAACTTTGTGAGGTGGCAGTAAGGCTGAAAATTGCAGTAGGAACATCATAGTGGCAGGGGCAACATAAGGGCGTGAAAGACAGCAGATCATGCTGCCCATGAGTGGTATATACAGTTCTGGCCTTGTGTGCTGCATCATTGGTTAGAATAAGTAAAGGAGCATTAAGACACAGAACAGACTGCAAGAAGTGCAGAGAAATTGTGAGATGATCCACTGAGGGCAGACAGTAGTGTCCAGTTCTAGCCCAAAAAAAACATTTAATAAGCAGTAAGCCACATAAAGCCTGAGTAAAGAGCCAAATTTGAATTACATTCAGAGGCTCAAGGCAACCCAAGTTGAAAGTACCACCACTCCAGTCTTTTGTATTTTGCAGCATGGGAAATGCGAGTTTGATGCAACTGCCTGAAAATAAAAGAACGCTCAACGTAGAGTCCAAGCAGTTATACTTTTCTTTTGCAACAACCTGGAAAGTGGCTGCGTAACCACACAGTTATGTTACACTTGGCAAAGTCGGCCAAGATTATCACATTGACTTGATGGAGGCAATGGGCCAGTCATGTTACAAAAACAAAGTAGAAGAGCTTTCAACAACATCATACTCTAGAAAATGTCTTGTGTGAACATTGATCTGTGGTGTAGATTTTAAGTTACTTTTATTTACATAGCACATACAAATGTAGCACAGACTGCCCAGCAACTGTAAGCTGCATCATGCTAATTGCGTAGCACAGCCACTACTATTCACTTTGGGCAGCCACGCTACAGAATTAATGTAGCCCCGACTCATTAACACAGTAGCATGCTAATGCTACATGCATTAGTGCTTCTAAATCTACAGCACTTTACATTGGGACTCACAATTTTTAGATACATCTACCAGCATTTTTTTGGAGTCTAGGAGGAAACCTACACAAACACGAATATTGAAACTCTAAGCAAGAAATGTCCTTGGAATTTGAACCTAGGACCTCAGTGCTGTAAGGAAATTGAGTCATCGAGTTGCCCAGCTAGTCAATGTCTGCTGAAGATTTTCAATATGGATTTCATTCCTTTTAATGTAGAAGGATGGGGGGGGGGGTGTACTGTTTCTCCTTGTGGAGAGTACTAATAAACATTAAGAGACTTTTAGGCCATGCAATGCTCATCTGAGAAATCTGGTATGAAATCTGCAGCAAATCAACTGTAAAATGCTCATGATACACATTTAATGCTTATGGACCTGGCCTTAGAGCAGTTATTTTATTATTAGGGTGTACTGCGTTGTCATATAATCTAGGATAACATACCCTGTTTCCCCAAAAATAAGATATACACCGAAAATAAGCCCTAGCTTAATTTTTGGGAAGGCTTGAAATATAAGCCCTGCCCTGAAAATAAGCCCTAGTTACACTACATTTTTTTTTTTTTAAAGGATACTTTCCCCAGCAGGCTTAGTCCAGGTTCTTCACGCTGCTCTCTACAGATTCTGTGTGGTTCCTGCAGTCCTCAGCCACTCATACAACATCACTTCCTGGTTACAGGATTCATAAATCCAACCTCCAGAAAGCGATGGCTATGATTGGTTCTTCCACCGCTGTTCAGCCAATCAATCCTGGATAAACCAATCACAGCCATCACACTGGTTCATTCATTGCTGTGCTGATTGGTTCATTAACTGCTGCTTAGCCAATCACAGCCATTGCTTTCTGGAGGCGGGATTTATGAATTCAGTAACCAGGAAGTGATGCTGTATGAGCAGCCGAGGACTATGGGCAGTACGTTGGAACTGTGGAGAGCAGCAGGAGGCACTTGGTCTGAGCCAGTTAGGTAAGTATAATAAGATATCCCCCAAAAATAAAACCTAGTGCCTCTTTTGGGGCAAACATTTATATACAGGGTCTTATTTTTGGGGAAACACAGTAAAAAGGATACCGTTCATGGTACCCTCTCATTCAATAAGTTTTTGTTCCACTTATTTTTCCATCCTTCAGAAGGACCAGTTGGGAAGACACCTGAAGATGACTGGAATATACTGATGCTGCATCCTGAATTTGTTGGCAGTAAATAATAAGCAAAAATTCAAAGACAAAACTGGAAGTAAATTTGTTAAGGGATTAATTAGTATCCTCTGACCAGGAGCTTCCAAAAATAAGCTTCAAAATTATTTTTTAAATTTTTTTAGAATTTCTTATGAGTTGACATCAAAACTCTGTTTACGAGTGACGATTCAAGAAGTTGTTTCTTTCATTGCAAACTTGTCCCTTACCTGGATAGTAATCTCTATATATTGATATGTTTCATTTAAGATCTTAATTACAATTTCCTTTAACGCGCTTCCCTTACCGTGAATCTAACTTATTGCTGTGCTGCCACATATTATCCGAAACACTTTTGGCCTAGAAAGAATACAATTATCGGTAGTAACCAAGTAAGACAAGGAGAAAAACATTGTAATGGACTGGGAATTAGAATTGTTTGTTAATTATATTGCTGTTAATGAGCACAAAGGATGTAAAAGCAAATGAAGGAATTGGCAGGTGCTGGGCTTTATGGAAAAAGGCAGTGTTGATGATTTGGAAAGAATACAAGAGATGGGCTGTATGATTTAACTCTTTAATGGAAGACTTGTTCAATATGTAACATTTCTAGGTGAAGTTGATGAAGAGCTAGTGTCTGGTGCTCCTATATTAACAGAACTTGGTGCCTATCATTTTCTTTTGGACCCACCAGGTATCAGGGCATGGGTGTTACTGCCATTGCTGAACCCCCCTGAATGTAGAGGTGGATTTCTTTTTGTTTTCCAGTAATCTCTACCCAGTAAAGCAAAAATGTCTGGGTGTCTTCCAAAGCTGTGTAGAGATAAGGTGCTGTCCTCCTACCAAAGCTTGGAATACTATTCTGTTTCAATGTACTTAATGCAGTATACCATAGAAGGTATAGCTGGATTATTTGAAGATGACTGAATAGCTGCATATTTCTCCATGTTAACAGTCGTCCATTTGAATTCAACATATGAGCCGAGGGGCCTAGATATTGTCTTTGACTTGATGGATGTTCAGTCTTGTCCCTGTGCTGATAATTGGATAAAGTTGACTACTCAGGAGTAATGTTGAGCTAATTGAACCAATGGAACCATTTTTTCGGGTTAAACATTACCTAAATAAACACCAATTTTAGGGGAATTTCCAGTTGTATTAAAATTAATTTGCACCGAATCAAACTCTTTTTGCAAAACTTGGGCGAACCAGCCAAACCAAACTTTTCAAAAGTTCGCTCACTGCTACTTATAAGCATACATGTCCAAAAGAGCAAACTTCAACAAGCACAACAAAGACCAACAATAAATAGACATCAATTTACTGAAAATTTTGTTATTTATAGAAGCCAATAAGACAATTTTTGAAACTATAAAAAATATTATTAGACAGGAATTGTACAAGTTGGTCAGTAGTCCTATACTTTAGCTCCCAATACTAGGCTGAAGTACAGGCAAATGAGGTAGTGGTTTGGTGTAAACTTGCCTATGGCCACCTGCAAACGAGGGGGAAATTCCACGGCGGGATTTCCCGCGGAATTTCTGCCCTTGGAAGCTGCCATGGGATTGCGTTAGAAAACTCAATCCTAGGCAGACGGCTGCGGTTTGTCCACGCGAAATCTTGCGCGGCAAATAAACCGCAGAATGTTCTATTTCTGTGTGGGGCTCGCAGAGAATTCTCGCTGCCGGATGCGACCTGGCCGTCTGCAGGTGGCCTAAATTGTTTAGGAGACTTGGCATGATGCTTCACAAAATTTACAATCATGAACTGTTTAATGTAAACTGTTTAAGTCTCCTCAAATAACAAGTGGGCACCTGCCACCTCGACTAGAGAGAAAAAAATTCATTCTCCAAATATGAAAAGGATTGTAAGAATCATGGAATAGTCACCTCAGGAACTGATTCTAGCAGAAACACTTGATCATGTCTTAAAAGACTTAGAAGATTTCTTGAAACAAAACAACATAAATGTTCGTGGTAATGGACAGAATTTTTTTTAACCAATCTATGTAGCTAGCTACATCTGACAGTCTGGTAGCTAGCCTACCAGAAAAAATAAAAGTGAGGGCCCAACCTTCATCATTAGACTCTAGTGTCAAATGATTGTCTGTGGAGTTAAAGGGAACTTGTCACCAATTATAAGCACCATAAACTAAGTTATGATGCTTGTAGTTTGGGGAATATCCACAATTTAACTTGGTGGATTAGAATAGCATTATAGTATAGTAGACCCCCCAGTTTCCTTTTTGTTTCTGCAATAATGAGAAAGTCACCCTAGCCCTACTCCCCCTCCCCCCCCCCCCCTCTATATAAAATGTCCCATTTGTTTCTGAAGTGTAGAAATAGTTGCAGTTTGAATTGGAATTGGCGGGGTTCCAAAATAGTATGTTTGGTAAAATAAACATTTTCTACAGGACTGATCATCCAAGTCACTCCATGAGAAATTTATTAACTCAAATTATATGGAGTCTATCAGGGGAATAAAATCTACTTCTACTCATTTTCTCAGTGGGAAACATAAACAAATGCCCAGGTATGGCACAGGTTCACTCTTCCACCAGTAAGGAAATTCATGTTGGATGGCTTTTTAGAGGGGATCTGCAATACAGAAACCTAGAATTAGGGACTTACTGGCTCTTACTTTATAGTAAGAAACTTGACCAAACTCTTCAAGCGTACGAGAGGTAGCCCTTAGTGAAGATAGAGGATCAGTTATTGTGATCCTTATGTCATCTGCCATCAGACCTAATTTATGTTGTATAGGACCAATTGGGATGCCCTTAATATAAGGGTTTAATTGAATTGCTTCTGCCAATAACTCCATTACCATAGTGAATAATAGTGGAGACAAGGGGCAGCCCTGTCTAGTACTATTTGTTATTTAAAAAGATTTGGATAAAATTCCATTTGCCATGATTCTGGCTGAAGATGAGGCATATAGGAACTGAATTGCTTGGATGCCTTGCACTTCAAAGCTATCACTAATACTGTCACCCCTGTCCTGATCTTTGCTGTTAGTCTCAGACCCACTTTCCAATGCCCACCTCTGGTGCACTCCATTCACATCAGCCCCTCTCTTCTATCCTCACCCATGCACAGTTTACATCCACTCTATAATTTCTTACTAAGCGTCAAACCCCCTAGTGCCACTGACAAACATAACAGTCGCCCTCAAAAATCTCCTAACCATCTGTTAACCCTTGCTATCTTGCTGCTACTAGCAGCTGGAGATATCTCTCCAAACCCTGGCCCACCCTCCACTGCTCTTAACTATAACCCCCTACCTGACTCACTTAGACACCCCTCAAACCCAACTGCTAGCCCATGCATACTCTCCCCTGACTCCTTTAAATGTGCGCTCTGGAGCTGTCAGTCAGCATGCAATAAACTCCCCACCATCCACAACTTTTTTACTCCTAAATCTCTAAACCTGCTTGCTCTCACAGAAACGTGGATACAGCAGTCCGGCACGGCCTCCCCTGCTGCAATGTCTTATAACGGCCTGCAGTTCTCCCATACCCCAAGATCGGAAAACTGGTGTGGTGGAGGAGTAGATGCTCTTCTTTCCCTGAAATGTACCTACCAGGTCATTCCCCCGATACCCTCACTTACTTTCCCATTGTTTGAAGTACATATGCTACGGCTTTTCCGTCCACTGTCCATGCGAGTAGCAGTTATCTACCGTCCCCCAGGTGCTCCTCACCTGTTTCTGGACCACTTTGCTGCCTGGCTCCCCTACTTTCTATCCTGAAAAATTCCAACCCTCATCTTAGGTGATTTCAACATCCTCATAAATGACTCCATCTCCCCATCTGCCTCTCATCTTCTATCACTTGCCTTCTCCCTTGGTCTGTCATAACTCACAGCCTCTCCCACTCACAAGGATGGCAATACTCTGGATCTGGTCTTCCTCCGTTTCTGCTCTGCTTCCCACTTCACTATTCCCCTCTCCCGCTCTCTGACCATAGCCTCCTCTCTTTCTCTGTCAAGCTTCCAAGTATCTCCCCAGACCCTTCTACCTATGGTACATACAGGAACCTTCACGCCGTTCACACCCAATACTTTGCTGAGTCGTGACCCAAGCCATCCGATGCAGACCTCGGCAACCCTGGCTCACTCCTCAAATGTATTTCATGCGGCAGTGCTCTAGATGTGCTGAACGGCTGTGGAGAAAGTCGAAAATGTCCGCAGACTTTCTCCATTACAAATTCATGCTCAGAACCTACAGCCTAGCTCTCTACCATGCCAAACAAGTCTACTTCACCTATCTTGTCTCCTCACTATCGGACCACCCCTAAACGGCTCTTTGATACTTTTCACTCCCTTCTCAGCCCTAAATTGCAGCCCCCATGATAGATCTCAATGCTGAAGAGCTGGCTGCCTACTTTAAAAAGAAAATTAATAACATCCCTTAGGAAATAACTTCCCAATCTCAGACTAGCCCTGGCCCTAGTCTCTACAGTACTACATCTAGATCCTGCTCACTGTCTGTAGTCAGACCAATGAAAGAGGAAGAAGTCTCCAAATTGCTTTCCTCTGCTCGTCCCACCACCTGCGCTAGTGACCCTCTCCCCTTACACCTCCTTTGGTCCCTCTCCTCAGTGATCATCTCCCACCTCACCGCTATATTCAATCTGTCTCTGACCTCTGACATTTTTCCCTCTTCCTTCAAACATGCCATCATATCCCCGCTGCTAAAGAAACCGACTCTTGACGCGACTGATGCTGCCAACTACCAACCTATCTCAAATCTCGCCTTCATCTCCAAACTATTAAAGCACCTGATTTACTCCCACCTTATAAGCTATCTATCAGAAAACTCTATTCTCGATTCCCTACTGTCCGGCTTCCGCCCCCTACACTCGACAGAAACTGCCCTTACAAGGGTGTCAAATGACCTTCTGACAGCCAAATCAAGAGGTGATTACTCCCTACTGATCCTCCTCCTACCCCTCCACCGTATTTGACACTGTTGACCACAAACTCCTCTTCAGTATGCTTTTCTCAGTCGGCCTAAAGGATACTGCTCTCTCCTGGTTCTCCTCCTACCTATCTGACCGCTCATTTAGCATCTCATTTGCTGGCTCTACCTCCCCTCCTCTTTCCCTTGCTGTTGGGGTCCCCAGCACTCGATCCTTGGCCCCTACCTTTTCTTCATGTACACAGCCCCTATTGAACAAGCCATCAGGAGATTTGGCCTCCAATACCACCTCTACGCTGACAACACCCAGTTATACACCTCTTCCTGTGACATCTCTGCACCTTTCCTCCAAAACATCACCAACTATCTGTCCGCTGTCTCTAACACTAAGTCCTCTCTCTACCTAAAACTAAACCTCTCAAAAACTGACCTACTCATGTTTTTGCCCTCTACTAACCGACCTTGTCCTGACATCTCCATCTCAGTGTGTGGCACGCCCGCTGTCTTGGGGTCATATTCGACTCTGATCTCTCCTTTACCCCCTACATCCAATCTCTGGCCTGGACATGCCACCTACACCTCAAGAACATTGCAAGAATCTGCCCTTTTCTCACTGTGGACATGCTAAAAACACTCACTGTTGCCCTCATCCACTCTCGGTTCGATTATTGCAACTTGCTGCTGATTGGCCTCCCAGCGCCAGACTTTACCCTCTCCAATCCATCTTGAATGCGGCAGCCAGGCTCATCTTCCTGTCCAGCCAATACTCGGACACCTCTGCCCTATGCCAGTCACTGTACTGGCTGCCCATTAAATACAGAATTCAATTTAAACTCACTACCTTCATCCATAAAACCCTCCATAGCGCAGCGCCGCCCTACATTGCCTCCCTCATCTCAATCCAACAGAAATTTCTACACAGGAGCAAAAGAGATCTTTCTAGCATTGCAGGAGGGGATGTGTGTGGAGCTACTTGTTCCAGCACTAAAATAACCAAAGGGAATTAATTTAGGACTAATAAGCATAAAAATCAAATAATTTTTGACTGCAGAAGATAAAGACAAATGCAGGGCTTGAAACAAAAACCGAGCTTTATTATCTTACAAAAAATGTTCAAAACGACAGCTGTCAACAACTTTACAAGGATGCACATGGTTGAGTGTAGCGGAATGGATGGCACATAGCATATCTGGGCTCACAGGTGACTTGTATTTGTCTCTTCAGTTATCTAACACCACAAGGTGCTGTCATATATAGTAGCTTCCTTAAGGTGAACCACACTGGGAAAATGAAAGCTAGAATCTGGTTGTTATGTACAGCTCTACCCCTTTGAGGACCCTTTAGTTGGCTGATTTATTTTATTTCTCGGATTGCATTAATTCATTTGTACCATTTTTTAATTGCTACTAATGAGTAAAATGCGTTGTTATGCTAATTTGTCTTAATTGATTCCCTTTGGTTATTTTAGTGACGAAACAAACAGCTGCACATACATCCCCTCCTGCAATGCTGGAAAGATTTTTTTTGCTACTGAATAGGGATTTCTGTGAACACCCTGTGTAGAATAGGTGTATTTCAGTTTAGAAGGAGGAGAGACAAAAGACAATGCTTAAAACACTTAAGATTGGATTTTTTTTCTGCAATCAGTCCCAATATGGTAGAATAATTCAACAATTGTGTAAATTGCCTCATCCTAGTGTTACACAGTACATTATGTATATTTTTGGGTCATCAGCCATGTTGGGAGCAGCTTCTTCTTCGCTTTCTCTTAAACGAATCACTCTCTCTCTTGCAAGCCCATATAGTCAGGGGTGGCAGAGAGGCAGCAAGGCACTGATGCACTATAGTAGGCAGCCATATGTGGCTCACACCAGAAGATTCAAACTCTTTCCAAATGCAGAGACACCAGGAACTCCCAGGGGATCATAGTTGGATCATGAGAACCAACAGGTAGGAGGAAAACATGGATTTTAAGCAGGAAAAAGGGATAATAAGATAAAACAAAGAGTAATATATAAAATGCCATAATAGGTAGGCAATGAATAAAAAAAATGTATTGGACTTAGAGATGAGCGAACGTACTCGTCCGAGCTTGATACTCGTTCGAGTATTAGCGTGTTCGAGATGCTCGTTACTCAAGTACCACGCAATGTTCGGGTTACTTTCACTTTCATCTCTGAGACGTTAGCGCGCTTTTCTGGCCAATTGAAAGACAGGGAAGGCATTACAACTTCCCCCTGCGACGTTCAAGCCCTATACCACCCCCCTGCAGTGAGTGGCTGGCGAGATCAGGTGTCACCCGAGTATAAAAATCGACCCCTCCTGCGGCTCGCCTCAGATGCGTTGTGACATAGCTGAGGGACAGTGCTGCTGGTGCCGGAGCTGCTATAGGGAGAGTGTTACGAGTTAGTGTAGGCTTCAAGAACCCCAACGGTCCTTCTTAGGGCCACATCTAACCGTGTGCAGTACTGTGGAGGCTGCTTTTTGCAGTGTTGCACATTGTTTTTTTTTTGGCTATATCGGCCGTGCAGAGCATTGCGCCCTGCAGTAATACTGCAGGGACAGAAGTGGTGGTTAGGCAGGGAGAGTGTTAGGAGTGATTGTAGGCTTCAAGAACCCCAACGGTCCTTCTTAGGACCACATCTAACCGTGTGCAGTACTGTGGAGGCTGCTTTTTGCAGTGTTGCACTTTTTTTTTTTTTTTGGTATATCGGCCGTGCAGAGCACTGCGCCCTGCAGTAATACTCCAGGGACAGAATTGTGTAGGCAGGGCCAGAAGACATATATTATTGACTGAATATACGCAGTGGTCCTTTTCAAAAAAATATTGGGCAAAAAATCTATTTGGCCTGCCTGTCACTGTGCTCAGTGTTCTGGGTCCGTGTGTGCTGGGTGTAGTAGTTCTACAAATAAATACGCAGGCAGCTAAGTGTTACAGCAGGCGTGCGCCAAATTATTTCCTGGCTCTGAAATCACCGCTCTGTTGCAGTTAATAACAGTGCAACACTCTGCAGTTCTGTCACACACTCCAGGGGACAGAATTGTGTAGGCAGGGCCAGAAGACATATATTATTGACTGAATATACGCAGTGGTTCTTTTCAAAAAAATATTGGGCAAAAAATCTATTTGGCCTGCCTGTCAGTGTGCTCAGTGTTCTGGGTTCGTGTGTGCTGGGTGTAGTAGTTCTACAAATAAATACGCAGGCAGCTAAGTGTTACAGCAGGCGTGCGCCAAATTATTTCCTGGCTTTCCGTAAACGAAGTCAGCCTCCAACCACAGGCCAATAAGTGGCACATTTAATTACAGCGTTCTGTTTCTGCACTACTGCTAATACACATGCTGAGGGGTAGGGGTAGGCCTATAGGACGTGGACGCGGGCGAGGACGCGGAGGCCCAAGTCAGGGTGTGGGCACAGGCCGAGCCAGTGCAGTGGCCAGGGGTAGAGGCAGGGCCAGACCGAATAATCCACCAACTGGTTCCCAAAGCGCCCCCTCGCACCATGCCACCCTGCAGAGGTCAAGGTGCTCTACGGTGTGTGGCAGTTTTTCACAGAGACGCCTGACGACCGGCGAACACTGGTGTGCAACCTTTGTCGCGCCAAGATCAGCTGGGGAGGCACCACCACCAGCATGCGCAGGCATATGATGGCCAAGCACCCCACAAGGTGGGATGATGCCCGTTCACTGCCTCCGGTTTGCACCACTGCCTCTCCCCCTGTGCCCCAACCTGCCACTGAGATCCAACCCCCCTCTGAGGACACAGGCAGTACCGTCTCCTGGCCTGCACCCACACCCTCACCTCCGCTGTCCTCGGCCCCATCCAGCAATGTCTCTCAGAGTAGCGTCCAGACGTCGCTAGCGCCACTGTTTGAGCGCAAGCGCAAGTACGACGCCACGCACCTGCACGCTCAAGCGTTAAACGTGCACATTGCAAAATTGATCAGCCTAGAGATGCTGCCGTATAGGCTTGTGGAAACGGAGGCTTTCAAAAGCATGATGGCGGCGGCGGCCCCGCGCTACTCGGTTCCCAGTCGGCACTACTTTTCCCGATGTGCCGTCCCAGGCCTGCACGACCACGTCTCCCTCAACATTGTACGCTCACTCACCAACGCGGTTACTGCCAAGGTCCACTTAACAACGGACACGTGGACAAGCACAGGCGGGCAGGGCCACTATATCTCCCTGATGGCACATTGGGTAAATTTAGTGGAGGCTGGGACAGAGTCAGAGCCTGGGACCGCTCACGTCCTACCCACCCCCAGAATTGCGGGCCACAGCTCGGTGGTGGTATCTGCGGGGGTGTATGCTTCCTCCACTAAACCACCCTCCTCCTACTCCTACGCAACCTCTGTCTCGCAATCAAGATATGTCAGCAGCAGCACGTCGCCAGCAGTCGTTGTCACGCGGCGTGGCAGCACAGCGGTGGGCAAGCGTCAGCAGGCCATGCTGAAACTACTCAGCTTAGGAGAGAAGAGCCACACGGCCCACGAACTGCTGCAGGGTCTGACAGAGCAGACCGACCGCTGGCTTGCGCCGCTGAGCCTCCAACCGGGTATGGTCGTGTGTGACAACGGCCGTAACCTGGTGGCGGCTCTGCAGCTCGGCAGCCTCACGCACGTGCCATGCCTGGCCCATGTCATTAATTTGGTGGTTCAGCGCTTTCTGAAAAGCTACCCCCACTTGTCATACCTGCTCGCACAGGTGCGCCAGCTCTGCGCACATTTCCGCAAGTCCCACACGCACGCTGCCACCCTGCGGACACTGCAACATCGGTTTAATCTGCCAGTGCACCGACTGCTGTGCGACGTGCCCACACAGTAGAACTCTACATTCCACATGTTGGCCAGACTCTATGAGCAGCGTAGAGCTATAGTGGAATACCAACTCCAACATGGGCGGCGCAGTGGGAGTCAGCCTCCTCAATAATTTACAGAAGAGTGGGCCTGGTTGGCAGCCATCTGCCAAGTCCTTGGAAACTTTGAGGAGTCTACCCAGATGGTGAGCGGGGATGCTGCAATCATTAGCGTCACCATTCCTCTGCTATGCCTCTTGAGAAGTTCCCTGCAAAGCATAAAGGCAGATGCTTTGGAATCAGAAAGAGAGGCGGGGGAAGACAGTATGTCGCTAGATAGTCAGAGCAACCTCATGTCTATATCTCAGCGCGTTGAGGAGGAGGGGGAGGAGCATGAGGAGGAGGGGGAAGAGACAGCTTGGCCCACTGCTGAGGGTACAGATGCAGCTTGGCTGTCATCCTTTCAGCGTGTATGGCCAGAGGAGGAGGAGGAGGAGGATCCTGAAAGTGAGCTTCCTAGTGAGGACAGCCATGTGTTGCATACAGGTACCCTGGCACACATGGCTGACTTCATGTTAGGATGCCTTTCTCGTGACCCTCGCGTTACACGCATTCTGGCCACTACAGATTACTGGGTGTACACACTGCTCGACCCACGGTATAAGGAGAGCCTTTCCACTCTCATTCCCGAAGAGGAAAGGGGTTCGAGAATGATGCTATACCACAGGGCGCTGGTGGACAAACTGATGGTAAACTTCCCATCCGACAGCGCTAGTGGCCGAAGGCGCATTTCCGCGGCCCAGGTAGCAGGGGAGGCGCAGAGATCAGGCAGCATGTACAGCACAGGCAGGGGAACACTCTCTAAGGCCTTTGCCAGCTTTATGGCTCCCCAGCAAGACTGTGTCACCGGTCCCCAGTCAAGTCTGAGTTGGCGGGAGCACTGTAAAAGGATGGTGAGGGAGTACGTAGCCGATCGCACGACCGTCCTCGGTGACGCCTCTGCCCCCTACAACTACTGGGTCTTGAAGCTGGACACGTGGCCTGAACTCGCGCTGTATGCCCTGGAGGTGCTTGCTTGTCCTGCGGCTAGCGTCTTGTCAGAGAGTGTGTTTAGTGTGGCTGGGGGAATCATCACGGATAAGCGTACCCACCTGTCAACCGACAGTGCCGACAGGCTTACACTCATCAAGATGAACAAAGCCTGGATTTCCCCAGACTTCTCTTCTCCACCAGCGGACAGCAGCGATACCTAAGCAATACGTAGGCTGCTCCCGCGGATGGAAGCATCGTTCTCTATCACCATCCAAAACGGGGACCTTTTTGCTTCATCAATCTGTGTATAATATTCATCCTCCTCCTCCTGCTCCTCCTCCTGAAACCTGACGTAATCACGCCGAACGTGCAATTTTTCTTAGGCCCACAAGGCTCAGTCATATAATTTTTCTAAACAATTTTTATACGTTTCAATGCTCATTAAAGCGTTGAAACTTTCTCCTCAACCAATTTTTATTTTAACTGGGCTGCCTCCAGGCCTAGTTACCAATTAAGCCACATAAACCAAAGCGATTAATGGGTTTCACCTGCCCTCTCGGTTGGGCATGGGCAATTTTTCTCAGGTACATTAGTACTGTTGGTACACCAATTTTTGTGGGCCCTCGCCTACAGTGTAATCCAATTAATTTTTAGCCCACCTGCATTACAGCTGACGTAACATCAGCTGTGATGGGCAATGCAATGGGATATATTTATGTACTGCCGGTGGGTTCCAGGGAGCCACCCATGCTGTGGGTCCACAGGGAGTTGTAAATGCATCTGTTTCCACTTCTAAAGAACCCCAGTCTGACTGGGGCATGCAGTGTGGGCCGAAGCCCACCTGCATTAAACATGACATTACTACCTCAGCTGTGATGGGCAATGCAATGGGATATATTTATGTACCGCCGGTGGGTTCCAGGGAGCCACCCATGCTGTGGGTCCACAGGGAGTTGTAAATGCATCTGTTTCCACTTCTAAAGAACCCCAGTCTGACTGGGGCATGCAGTGTGGGCCGAAGCCCACCTGCATTAAACATGACATTACTACCTCAGCTGTGATGGGCAATGCAATGGGATATATTTATGTACCGCCGGTGGCTTCCTGGCACCCACCCATGCTGTGGGTCCCCAGGGAGTTGTAAATGCATCTGTGTCCACTTCTAAAGAACCCCAGTCTGACTGGGGTATGCAGTGTGGGCCGAAGCTCACCTGCATTAAGCACGACATTACATCAGTTGTGATGGGCACTGCAATGGGATATATTTATGTACCGCCGGTGGGTTCCAGGGAGCCACCCATGCCGTGGGTCCACAGGGAGTTGTAACTGCATGTGTCCACTTCTAAAGAACCCCAGTCTGACTGGGGTATGCAGTGTGGGCCGAAGCCCACCTGCATTAGGCACGACATTACATCAGCTGTGATGGGCACTGCAATGGGATATATTTATGTACCGCCGGTGGGTTCCAGGGGGCCACCCATGCTGTGGGTGCACACGGAATTCCCATTGCGGAGTTGTACCTGCCTGTGACTATATATAAAAAAACGCGGTCTAACTGGGGCATGCAGACACCTTGACAGAATAAATAGTGTGTGGCACATAGGTTCCCCATTGCTATGCCCACGTATGCAGCTCCAGATGGAGGTGGCACAGGATTGGATTTCTCATTGCTTCTGTACAGCATTGTGGGCTATCGCCCCGCCCCTTTTAAAGAGGGTCGCTGCCTAGCCGTGCCAACCCTCTGCAGTGTGTGCCTGCTTTTCCTGTGGCAGACGCACTTATAAATAGACATGAGGGTGGCGTGGCATGAGGGCAGCTGAAGGCTGGGCAGGGACAGTTTGGTGTGTGCTGTGGACACTGGGTCGTGGGGGTGGGATTTGGCAGCATGTAACCCAGGAGAAGTGGCAGCGGAGTATCATGCAGGCAGTGATTGTGCTTTGTTGGAGGTAGTGTGGTGCTTTGCTAAGGTATGCATTGCTAATGAGGGCTTTTCAGATGTAAAAGTTGTTGGGGGGGGCCCACTCTTGCTGCTATTGTGGCTTAATAGTGGGACCTGGGAACTTCATATGCAGCCCAACATGTAGCCCCTCGCCTGCCCTATCCGTTTCTGTGTCGTTCCCATCACTTTCTTGAATTGCCCAGATTTTCACAAATGAAAACCTTAGCGAGCATCGGCGATATACAAAAATGCTCGAGTCGCCCATTGACTTCAATGGGGTTCTTTACTCGAAACGAACCCTCGAGCATCGCGAAAATTTCGTCTCGAGTAACGAGCACCCGAGCATTTTGGTACTCGCTCATCTCTAATTGGACTGCTTCTTTAAGTACCATCTAAAAATAAGACTCTATTAACATTAGTGTTATTCATTCTTCATCAAGAGTATATTTGATGGCCAGATTAGCACCATTCACTTTTGGTTAAAAATACAGAAAAACCCCATGGAAACCTGATAGATCCCATAGCTGTCATGGCTCCTTTGTGAAGGGAAGATACGAGGCTATTGTGAATAATGGAGCCTTAGGAAATTTAAGGTTACCTTGGGAAGCACCTTAACACTATATAGATCACCTGCTCAAACCAAAAGGCTATTAGAATAATGTTTTTGGACATATGTGACCAAAATAGAACTTTTTTACTTAAATGAGAGGCATAATGTTTAGTGAAAGAATAACACTGCATTATAGCATAAAAACCTCATACCATCTGTGAAACATGGTGGTTAGAGATGAGCGAGCATACGCGATAAGGCAAACTACTCGAGCGAGTAGTGCCTTATTCGAGTACCTGCCCGCTCGTCTCTAAAGATTCGGCTGCCGGCGCGGGTGAGCAGTGAGTTGCGGGAGTGAGCAGGGAGGAGTGGGGGGGGAGAGTGAGAGAGAGATCTCCGTTCCTCCCCGCTCTCCCCTGCCTCTCCCCGCCCCCCGCCGGCAACCGAATCTTTAGAGACTAGCGGGCAGGTATTCGAATAAGGCACTACTCGCTCGAGTAATTTGCCTTAGCTAGTATGCTCGCTCATCTCTAATGGTGGTGCTAACATCACTGTTTTGGCCTATTTGCTGCATCTGGGCCAGAACGGCTTGCCATCATTGATGGAACAATGAATTCCGAATTACAGAAGCAAATTCTAATGGAAAATATCAGGACATCTGTCCATGAGATGAATCTCCAGAGAACATGAATAATGCAGCAAGACAATGACCCAAAGCACACAAGTAGTTCTACAAAAGAATGGTTAAAGAAGAATAAAGTTAAAGTTTTGGTTTGGGCAAGTCAAACTCTTAACCTTAAACCTATAAAAATATTGTGGAAGGAAGTGAGCAGTTCATGGGAAAACAACCCACCAACATAACAGAGTTGAAACTGTTTTGTACGGAGGATGGGGCTCAAATCCCGCCGAGCCGATGTGCAGGATTAATCAACAATATCGGAAACATTTAGATTCAGTTATTGCTGTGCAAGAGGATCATACCAGATACTGAAAACAAAGATTCACAGACTTTTGCCTCTCAAATACATCTAATATTGAATAGAGATGAGCGAGCATACTCGCTAAGGCTAACTACTCGAGCGAGTTGTGCCTTAGCTGAGTATCCTCCCGCTCGTCTGTAAAGATTCGGCTGCCGGCGCAGGGGGGGGGGGGGGGGGGGAGAGAGAAATCTTCCCTCCGTTCCTCGCCCCTCTCTCCCGCCGCTCCCCACCCCCCGCTGGCCCCCGAATCTTTAGAGATGAACGGGGGGTACTCGGCTAAGGCACTACTCGCTCGAGTAGTTAGCCTTAGCGAGTATACTCGCTCATCTGTAATATGGAATCATTTTCCTCAATACGTAAATGACCAAGTCTGACATTTCTGAATCATTTGTTTGATTTGGTTCTCTTCATCTACTTTTATATTTACATATAGGTCTTGTATATATATGCATATATAGCACTGGTTATTGCAACCTTCTCCCCAAGATGGAGCTGAACATTTGCAGCACTAAAGTATCCTCACCATCTTGTCAGTGAAGATCCTCAGGGCTATGAAATAATTAAGCCCCCCACCCCTTATCCACTTCTATCCCTTTGACGCAGTCATTGGTGCCAGAGAATGAAAATGAGAAACTATCAATGTAATTATGATTTCATCTCTGCAATGTTGTAGCAAAACATATAATAATTTGAATTGGCCTTTGCCAAATTCCAACAAATTGCAGCAAACTGGAATCAACTTATTTTCTAAAAGTTTAATTTTGTAAGATGAGTGTTAATGTTGGAGATCCAGTCTTATTATACGGATGTATTTAGTAAAGTATTCAGTTAAGTGTCTGGAACACAACAATTAATTAGTTACCTGTAGCCATGGTATTAACATCCTCCAGCAATCCAGAAATAGGAAACACTTAAAACTTACATATTACACGGAAATGCTCAGCATACATAATTAAGACGAAGAATCTCAAGCCATTGATGACGTTTCTTCATTTAGGCTTTAAAATCCCAGACTTAATATGTGAAGTTCCTGAAGTAATTACTTAACATACTAAAGGGATTTGGTATAAACATGAAAAATGCAATATAATTACAAAATACTTTATAGAACTTGATTTATTAATTCTTTCTTTTGCCGATAGAAATGTGATTTTCATTACAAAATGATTATAAAACTTTCCCTAAAGGCAAAACAATGTACATATCTTAGTTAAAAGTATGGATTAGTTTAAAATAAAATCATGCGTAGGATTAATTCAGTGAACTTGGGCCCGTGACCTGGAAACGAAACAATCCTGTGTCTGCAAACAAACCTGAATTGCTTACTAATTATTTTTCAGACTAACTTGAATTCTACTCCTATTTTGTAATGACTTTCTAAGGACTCATACTTACAGCAGAAACTATATAGAACATCTTCCACTTTATAATTCCACCCCATATTGGAGAACACTTTCATCCAATAGAACATGGCAATATTTTATGACTAATTCCATATATGTATATATCCAAAGGTAGTTCCAGCACTAGATTATTCACTTTCATTAAAAGTCCATCCTTTATTCAGAAAGAGTCAAAAATATGGTCTTATACACCCAAAGCTAAAAAAAACCCCCAGCATTTACACATTTCAAATCCATGGAGGGTTCCAAATGGTGGAGGAAATGAGTTTGCGGTTAGTGGTGAGCTGATTCCTCACCTTTTTACTTTTGCTGTCCATATGAACATGACAGAAAATAAACCTGTGTATGTAGGCATAAATATGTACAGCATTGGCTAAAAAACTTCTATAGGTTCAATATAGTAGTGAGTGATTATTGAAATAATTAGCTCAGGAGTGACCGACCCAGTTTAAAAAATAATTCTGAATCGAGATTCCCAATTCCAACCTCCATTAAAATCAATGGAAGTAAAAGTCGGGTTCTCTAATTCGGCCACCAAAATATTCCTTGAACAATACTGGGGGTGTTATTGGCCCAGTGGTTAGCACTACAGTGGTAGGGCACAGGCTCAAATCCCCATCAAAGTCAGATTTGAACCTAGAACTTCAGCACTGCAAGGGGGCAGTGCTAAACCAACACACCCGTCCTTTCTGCTCCAAGCAGAAAACAGATATTTTTTGGCAATCTTTGATTATTATCATCATTGATGATCCGATCCAACGTAGCAGAAATTGGCCAAATTTTATCGACTGGACAATCACGACGAGCAACCTTAGTGCCATTTTATTGCCTCACACAACAAAGAACTTGTACAGTGTAGCTGAGTGCAGGAGCCCTAAGGCTAAGTTTACTTTAGTATCTAAAGGGATCCTCAACCACGTTTTGGTTGTTGTGCAGATAAAGCAAACATCTCAAAACCTTGTCATAAGTGAAAAAATGACCACTGATGGCCAGCAGTTTCACATAGGGATGCTGGGACCACATCGCTGGGGGGATGGCTCCCGACCACGATTTGCATTGCACGAAATGCATTACCTATTTGTTTCAAATAAATTGTATTTCTAATCTATTTATTCCATCAGTTCTATGCCATCAGCATTCAAAATCCACCAACAGGTTGTGCCAGAGTCTAGATCCTTCTTGCCTTTCCCATCTACTTCAGTTAGGCTACTATGGCCTATGGCCATCCAGTGTACTTGGCCCGCCAGCACATGAAAATTGGCTGATTGGTCATATATCCAGGATTGTTTGAGCACCTTCCCACCCTGAGTCTCACAAACCAAAATATTCTCTGCCCTACTTCTTTTTCTTCTGCCTGCAGCTATAAGAGGAAAGTTTTTGGAGCCAGGAAGGGAGTCTGCAGCAATATGCGCTTTGTAGAGCAGTGCAGCTGTTCTCCTCTGATACAGTTTTTTCTTAATGATAGGAGCCTTCTCTTAGTGTAGAGGGAGAGTAAAATTGAGCCCACTTGATGCAAAGCAGTGCAGGAAGAAATTTTCCAGCTGAGGGTGATGACGTGTATACTGGGGGATTGATTGATTTCTGCACTAGAGAAACAATGGACTCTTGGTTGAGAGCTGCAACGTTCTCCTGTTTTGGGTGACCATAAGACAGACCATCGCATAATTGCACTGTAATACGGTAAACAGCAAATAGAGAGTGATTGTTGGACACTAGTCAGTTATTGCATTATCTTGAGGGGACAAAATCATAAGGCAACCGCAAAGCTCTACGGTTACCACCATTGAGTTATCCCGGATTTATGTCAAGCATTTTTCTGTTACCAAACCCCTGACCAGGTATATCATGGTAAGGACATCCATAAACAACATTAATTACATTACAAGGGACAACCTTTAACATTTAAAGAGATAGTACTCTTTTATCTTCCACATGGTGTTTCATTCACAAGGAAGTATGCAATTTTAATCTTTGAAAAACACAGGTTATTCACTGCATGAGTACATGCATTTTTGGTGTGTATTTGGTGTATATGCACTGTGTTTTTTATGCATGCAAAAATAAAAATGCAAGAAAGCCCAATTGATGTCACCTTTTTTCTCACTGTCTCCTGACAATATGCTTAAAAAATGCAGTGTCTACACATGAAACATCTGTGTTATTTTTTTTTACACTACCATAGACTTTCATGGGCTATTGTAGTCTGTGAATATGGGCCCAAATAAGACATGCTTAATTTTTTTCATATGCGTAAAAACACGTCTGAATATACTAATGCAAAGCAATAGTGTTGTATGCTATCCATGCAAAAAAATGGACATAATACGGACTGAAAATACACCTGTATGAATGGGGCCATAATCAGGACAAGAGCTTGTTTTTTTTTTGTTTTTTTGCAAATTGTGTACTTCAGACACTGTTTATTAAAATCGTTCTATAAGTAACTGTTTTCTCAACGTCTAGTTTTATTAGGGCGGTTTCAGTCGGCCGTATGCACAACTACACTCGCCGCTACATAGTGTAGTTGCATATGAACAAGGTTTTTTCTTTTGTTTCTTCGGCAAAAAAACTGCGGGAAGATAGGCCCTGCCCTATCTTTCCATCACGCAGTTAATTTTCCAAGTCCTATCTTTTCTCAGCTGTACAATTAAGGGGCTAGAATACCAATAGTGAAAATGAAACCATTGAAACAATGGTTTTGTTCTGTCCCGTTATGCAGACGTGATTATCACTGCCACATAATGGGACTAAAACACGTTCATTTAATTTCTTTGTGAAATATTTGTTCATTAACCAGTTAAGTAAATACTACACCTGCTCACTTATTTGTGTCTTGGCTCTCCATTTTTGGCACCATATCTCACACTGCTTGCACCATCTGAGGTCCTAGATTCGAGTTCAACTGAGGACAATATCTACAAGAGAGATTTAGCCACTGCTTTGTGTCAGTTTTCTGGTGTAAACAAGTTGCTTAAATTTACTTCTTATTTTTTTCTTGACACTTTTCAAAAGTGGTAAAATAGTGGGAGGAGTTAAGTAAGATGGGGCGTGGACAGAAACATTCCAACAAACTATTCTAAAGCCAGAAAAGGATGCAAATTTAGGAGTACATTTAGGCCTTTTTATAGTAGGCATAAATTTCAATTTCTGGTGGAAGCACAGCCCAGGATGTGCCAAACTTTTCCAAATGAATATATTGTCAATTGATTATTTTGCACATTGCATGTACAGTATTTCTTCTTTTCAACTAATAGTCATGGAACATGAACATACAGAAAAGCAGGGCCTTGAGCCCCATTGTTAATTTGTCCCTGACTTAGATCCTAGCTGCTTTACAAAATTCGGCAAGCCGGCTGACACTAAATTTTCAAAAGTTTGCTCAACTCCAATTGGTTCACTGATATTACTGGCAATTCCAATAGCAACTAGCCTATATGTGCTCCATGACTTGCTACTCGTATATAATTCTAGGGGGACACTCTGATTATACTATATTCTTTCTGGATCTCCACTTGATAATGAGCGCTTTATCCCTGATGTCTTTTGTCCTCCATCTTAATTATCTCCAACCAACGTGGAGATTCGAAAAGGTTCTAAATTAATATAAGGCTTGCTAAATGACAGTTGCATGTAAAGTCACTAGAGTATACTAACAATAGAGCTACCCAGAAGCTATTGCCCCCAGATTATGGCTACATGAAGTCCGCAGATTAGAAAGCAACGTTGGCAGAAACACTTACAAAAAATGACCGTAGCTTTAACTAGTATTAAGTGAAATGAACTGGTAGAGCGCTGTTTGGGGTCGAACTTTGCTAAAATATCAGTTCAACATTAACTCAAACCGAGGTTTTAGCGAAGTTTTACACGAAGCAGACTTCTACACGTTCAGATGGCTAGACCCTAGACCTTAAAACACTTGTGTATAACACTATCTAAGAGCCATATAACTTCTGTATAACACTCTCCGATTACTATACAGGGGTCTTATGGCTGTTGGACAGTATTATACACCAGTTTTAGTGGTTTTAATGAACTTGTGACCGAACAAAACCTTTTGCAAAATTTTGGCAAATCAGCCGAATCAAACTTTTGAAAAGTTCTCTCATTACTAGCTTTAACAATTGGTTCTACACATATATAAGTTAACTGCAACTGGCCATGGCAAGAACAACCCATTCACTAAGTAGACTATTACTCCATTCGGCACTGTCCCCTGTCTTAGTGGGCTAGGACGCAGTGGCTTGTTGATATGTAGCATCAATTCCCTGCTCCATATCTGTAATAGATATTTATAAATGCCACATTAAAAATCAATTGAAATCTATGCATAACACCCTGTCCTTTTTGTAACCATGAAATCCTGAATATTGTTATTAGGGATTCAGTTATGAGCATTTTAATTTTTAGATTAGATGCAGTGAACCGATTCTGTAATGATCATGCACTGGTGGATCTCTTTGATAATTATCACATTCATGTCAATTTTGTATCAAGAGTAATATCATTATGCCACTTGTAAAGCAAAACTTGTGAAGTGGACTGTAAAGATAAATTTAATTGACTCTTAATGCTGAAGGAGCGATATCCCGGCCTCATACTTAATAACTGCATCGTTCTTTGTGTACATGACTTTAAGAGCTCCAGAAAACTCTACTATGGTCGACTATACACAATTAATATGAATGATTGTTTGCTTATTTTAATATATCACAGTCATTTTATCCGAAATATGGTGATGAATCAGCTTCTGTGTGCTTAGTGAGGTCTGAAGCACTTAGGGAACACGATTCCTATTTGCACACCTGACTTCCCTTTTAACAAAGCAATTTAGAACAATGGGAGAACAAAGATGGATTGTGAATTGGGTCAATGTAATATTTCAATAATACAAGATTAAAATCATCAAAAATGCAAAAACATTTTCGGTATAAAAATCAAGCTGAACATATATTGGTAATCCCAATTCCATATAAATAGGCATTGTGGTGAAAAAAAAAACATATACAGGTAGCATAGACAGTGTAAAGCAGTAAGTAATTGCCAAGCACTAGAATATCTGCCTTAGGCCTCATGTCCATGGGTGGATTTTTACTGCGGAATCCGGAGCGAGCGTTCTGCTCCGGATTCCAAGCAATAGCCCTCCATAGCATGCTATGGAAAAGTGATTTTTCATGCACACAAGCAGAAACGAATTGTGGATGAAAAATTGCAGCATGCTCCATTTTCCTGCGGTTCCTGCATGGATGACTTCCATTCAAATCAATAGAAGCTATCCAATCTGCGGCCCGCGTGGGAAAGGTAGGAGTTTGGAAAAAAAAATCTGTGCTGAGCATGTATGCCGGCTCGAAAGCTGGCACTTCCGCACACATCCGCAGTACAGAAGAATGAAGACAAGGACGGGTACACAGGTTCACTGAATGCGGGCAGATTCAGTGCGGGATTCTCCATGCGGAATCCATGCATTGCCATAGACATAAGGCCTTAAAGGGGTTATCTGTCCACTTGTAAATCATTGATGGCCTATGTTCAGTATAGGCCATCAATTGTGCATCGTTGAGGGTCTGCTGTCTGTGACCCCTGCAGATCAGCTGTTCTCTGGGTTGGTGTGCTCTGCAGGAAGCAGACAGCTTCATTACCACTGCAGTGATCAGGTATGTTATTACATGCTAAGTTCTCATGCATTTCAATGGGAACACTGCTCGTAATACCAACTGTAATACCAAGCCTGGCCACTGCAGTTGGAACCAAGTTGTTATCTTCCTGCAGAAAGTTCCTCAGTGTAGGAGTGCACTGTCCCAGAGAACAGCTGATCAGTGGGGATTCCAGGGCAGGAAACCACTCTGACCTACTACTGATGACCTGTCCTGAAGATAGGCCATCAATCATTTACTACTGGATAACCCCTGTAACCCCTCCAGAGATTTTTCATTTTTTAATTTTGTTTTTTTGTCCCTGTTTTCCAAGAGTCATAACACTTTTTATTTTTCCATTGATATAACGTATGCAATAATTTTAAAAAATAATAAATTAAGTGGGGAGAAATTAAAAAAAATATATACCATTGTTCATTTTTTTGGGGTGGTGGGGGGAGGGAGCATTATTTTGTATAGTGTTCACAGTGCAGTAAAAAAGACATACGAAGTTTGTTCCAAGAGTTGGTACAATAATGGTGATACTAAATGTATATAGTTTATTAATGTTTTTCTACTTTTAAAAAGTATATACAATTCTTTCTTTAACCCGTTTAGGACCAGGCACTGTAAATATACGGCACCTGGTCCCGGGCTTTAAGCCCAGCCGTATGTAAAATTACAGCAGAGATCAAAGTCTCCTGCTTTTGTAATCAATCAGAAGCAGGATGGGTTGTCAGCTGTTTTTAACACTTTCTGCCTTCTCCTTCCCGGAGTACATAGTGTTAAATGAGCGCTGTGTACTAAAAAGTGAAGGTGTAATTTACACTATGGGAGCCCGGGGGTCACATGACCACTGGGATCCCATGGCACAGCAGAGCTGCAGGGTCATAATAGTCCTTGATATTTCCCCATGTAACTGGGGCTCCTATGGATGTTTTTGGTGTATTTTGGTCCTTGTGGTGTTTTTGTTTTACAGAATACAGTATGCGGAAAAATCTCTAAGGATGATTTTCACCCATCAATTTTAACTCTAAAGAAAAACTTAACAGAAACGTCAGCTGCTTGGGTGATGCAGTTCTTGGAGCAATTTTTTTTTTATCAAATACTCCTGTTACTGAACTGAAGGTATCCGCCATTAGTATATTGGCCTTTTAGACTTTATCATAATAAGTCTATTCAGCTAGTTTTTACTCCAGGTCCGTGGATAAAAGGGGTTAATGTTCTATGTTATTGGCTATGGATATGCACTGATCACTTATTGTGGTGGCTTTATTGCTTATTTTATCATCCCAGCTTCTTTGCAGACAGAATGATCAATCACTCCCATAGTGGTAATATTGGGAAGGCAATGGCATATAGATATGCCCGGCGCTCGGCTTAGGTGTCTGTCGTTCTACGGATTTAAATATTCCTCTTATTATTTAATAAAAAATGATGATTGCTCAGACTTGTCCAGATTTAGATGAGAAAAGCAACTATCTAGAGAAGAAAATTCATTGCACATATGGACAAAAATGATATTCACTTCCAGTCTGTTGCTCCATTCTATTTATATGCGACTTTTTCTTAGAAGGAAAGGAAAAGAAATCATATATATATATATATATATATATTTATATATTTATATATATATATATATATATATATATATATATATATATATATATATATATACACACAGTACCATGTAAACGTCTTAGGCAGGTGTGGAAAAGCTGTTGTAGAATATGAATTTTAAAAAAAGTTGTGTGATTGACTCCTAATTTATTCGGCAGCAGGATAACGACCATCCAGCTAATGTCATTGAGAACCATCTCCAGTGTAAAGAAGAACAAGGAGTCCTGGAAGTGATGATATGACCCCCACAGAGCCCTGATCTCATCATCATTCAGTCTGTCTGGGATTACATTAAGAGATAGAAGGATTTAAGCAAGCCGACATCCACAGAAGATCTGTGGTTAGTTCTCCAAGATGTTTGGAACAACCTCCTTGCCGAGGTCCTTTAAAAACTGTGCACAAGTGTACCTAGAAGAACTGATACTGTTTTGAAGGTACGGATGGTCACAGCAAATATTGATTAGGTTTACATTTCATTAACTATTAAAGGGGTTGTCCCGCGCCGAAACGGGTTTTTTTTTTTTTTAACCGCCCCCCCCGTTCGGCGCGAGACAACCCCGATGCAGGGGTTAAAAAAACAAACCGGAGAGTGCTTACCTGAATCCCGGCGGTCCGGCGTCTTCATACTCACCTGCTGAAGATGGCCGCCGGGGTCTGCTCCCTCCGTGGACCGCAGCTCTTCTGTGCGGGCCATTGCCGATTCCAGCCTCCTGATTGGCTGGAATCGGCACGTGACGGGGCGGAGCTACACGGAGCCGGCATTCTGCACGAGCGGCCCCATTGAAGACAGCAGAAGACCCGGACTGCGCAAGCGCGGCTAATTTGGCCATTAGAGGCCGAAAATTAGTCGGCACCATGGAGACGAGGACGCCAGCAACGGAGCAGGTAAGTATAAAACTTTTGATAACTTCTGTATGGCTCATAATTAATGCACAATGTACATTACAAAGTGCATTAATATGGCCATACAGAAGTGTATAGACCCACTTGCTGCCGCGGGACAACCCCTTTAACTATTAACACTTCCATTTTTTAAAACATTCTTCTTTTACTTTGCAGCATTTTTTACACCTAATTTTAGTCTTTCTTGTTTGCCTAATTCTTCAACCATCAGGATCAGAGGCATACAGTCACAGCAGCAGATGTGGATCCACTGTGCCCTCAAACTGGGGCTGCACTCTGGGTTCCCCCTTTTACCCCCACCAGTCAAGATTTGTTTTTTGCTGTAGGGGGCCCCAAACAGTTACCCCTGAAATAGTGTTGGTTATGCAGCTGCTGATGGGTCAAAGATACCATAATGTAGTACCAGAGGGTATAGACAGAGACATGGTCGAGAAAGAAAGTCGAAGTCAAGACAGGCAGAAGGTCTTCCATAATGTAATACCCGAGGGTATAGACAGAGATGTGGTTGTGGAACAGAGATGATCTTAGTATAGACAGAATACTTCTATAACAATAAAACAATCGGAGGGTCAGGACAGGTAGCATACAGAGAAAAAAAGATCAATTAAAAAGCTGAAATCAGAAGAGGAAAACTCAGGGAAGCCTAGTGGAAGAGGTAAAACCAGGAGAGCAGACTGAACACTATAATGCTTTTGCACACTAAAAGACTAACTGGGGTAGGGTGCCTTAAATAGCCATAGGCTTTTCAAGATTGGCTGGGGATGGAAAGTTGTTCCTTTAAGAGGTGGGCCAGGAGCACGTGTGCACCCTATAGCCATCGATGCAGCCGGTCACAGATGAGAAGAGATGTGCTCCAAGTTTCCTCTATCACATATAAGACACCATTATGGGAGCAGGAGAGGGGAATCCCCATGGCCAAACGGATCCATCTTATAACAGTATCAAACAGCGCCAAACAGGCCCCATTGACTATAATGGGGTCTGTTCAGTTCCTGTTCACCTGACTTTCATTTTACCGGACACAAAAGTCCTGCATGCAGGACTTTTTCTTTCATCAGTTTGTGTCAGATCTGTGACGGAACCTGCGAATAGAGGTTCCAGTGCAGATGTCAAAGCAGCCTTAATTGTGTTTGTTACAATTGTGACTTAGATAACAATCAGACCACATTTTATTAATAAGCAATGCAGTAAAATTGTACTGGACAAAACAAATGCACTGCGTTATAGGTAATACAATGCCCCATGGGGTTGTGCTAGACACAAGGATTTGAAAAACACCAAAGGGAGAATCCCCATGCCATGCTTTACCGGCTCATGGCGTAACACAATGTTTCGGATTTACTCGCAGCGTTCCTTTAATTCATTTAATAAATTATTCTCTGACTCGCTCAGTGCTCGGCCAATTGAATCTAATGAAGACCACTTATCTTCTAGTCCTCACAGATAAATCCTGAGTGATTATAACTTCTACTTGCTGATGCAAGAAATCTCACTGTTTAGTGTCTTTTACAAGGACGAGACATTTCCGAGTTATCATTTTGTCACCATTGTCAGTTTATTAGTTTATGAAAAAAACACTGAATGAGATATGACTGTAAGTGGAATGAAGGACTATAGCATATCTGCCTTTATATCTCTTCTTATCTTCTCTCTTCTCAAAGCCTTCTCATCACAAACACTGAGGACTCTCAGAAATTCAAAAGAGAATTTATGCTAAAAGTTGACATCAAAGGAAGCTCGCTATTTGAGAGCTGTGTAATGCGTGTTTCTGTTTCCAGCATTCTCATCAAGTTCCTAGTTAGATGCAAATTTGCTTTGCTTTGATTGTGCATTTTGATTATTAGCTCACATTTAACTATATGCCAGAATGTTACTTTTCTCCACTTTCGCATCAGTTTAAAGGTCCGCATCCAGAATATTTACTGGAAGAGTTTCAGGGCAACACATTTGAAATTAAGTCTCTTTCTTTTTGTGCCAGTCACGTCGAAAATCACCTATCATAAAAGCTTGGAAGAACTTTCATAGGGCATCAAGAACATCGTTTTCCTGTATCATTATTTGCTTTTGCTTTTCCTTTCTTCTTGATCTTTATCAACCATTTAAAGATATTTCTCACTTAGCAAATCTCCTGACGTCTCATTAAGATTACATTGAGATGGTTTTAGAAGATTGCCTTGGAGGGAGATCCCACTGATGTCCAGGATAAAGGGGTCCTGATACTCTGGAGATGGTTAGATGCCGTCAACTCTGATCAGATGTTTTAAAGTAGTACTTTTTTTTTTTAATCACACTCTCCATTAATATTGCCATGGCGTAAAAATTTCTCCTGTAACTCTTTTCTTCCCGTCTTTTTCGCCTCTTCTATTGGACCACATAATGTTTAGTCTGACTACCTGGATGTTACAGCACTCACTAAACGGAGGTCAGTGTACTGCAAAGTCCTTTACCTCTTCCCAACAGCAGTATGTGTATCTCTCTCTAGTCCCTTTCTGCTACTACTGTTCTCTTCCCCGTTCTTCCCATTTGCTACAGTCGCGGATGGTGGTATGCGACCCAAGTTCAGGAATACAATGCAGATGACAGAGTTACAAAAACAGGACATTTTATTTTGAACAGATATCTGTAAAAGAAACAATAGCATGCAATTAAGGAACCAGATAAACTTTTATGGTACTTTTACTTAATCCTGACTTCCTGACTACTACCAACTAAGGATCTGCAATTTTTATCTGTTGTTTTTAAATAAAGAGGTGCATTTGAAAGGATTTTTCCCACAGAGTCTGAAAATGACCTTCAAAAATTCGTGAAACATCAGGTTTTTTCACAAATCATGAAAATGTGAAAATTTAAAAAAAAAACGTAATTTTTTAATGACATTGATATATGACAACGTTTGTTAACGTGTGAAAATGTTCTCTGGAGGGATGGAATGAATGTGCAAGGAATAGATAAACATAAATACATAGATGATTCCGAAAATAAAATTGATTTATCTGTGTCGCGTCAAGATTTGCTGCACTCATAGAGTCTAAACATGAGAGAAAGTAATCTTGGTACGCCAGTAGGACTCATACCTCCCGCCACCTCTCCCTTCTTTCTTTAAAGACCATTCGGTTGGTTCTTCATGGCTTGTACAGTGGCTTCACGAGGTTGTGACAATCATCCAGACATATTTTGCTACATATGTGGCTGTTATACGACAGGAAAAAAATGGCAAAATATTATGCCTTTCATGAAAAATGCATATTTTCAGTACTTTGTGATTATACTAGCAGATCAGAACAAAGAGTGGGCTCCTCACAAAGTGTGCCAGGCATGTGTGGTGGGGTTGAGGAACTGGAAAAGTGAAAATAGAGAATCAATAGTGTGGCGTGAGCCAAGAAATCACAGTGACGACTGCTACTTCTGCACAGTGAAGATCGTTGGCCATACCAGTACCAGTAAGTGTAACATTGTGTATCCCAATATGCCATCTGCCATGAGATCAGTGCCCCATAGTGAATCCATCCCTGTGCCATCTCCGTCCAATGTCAAGCCCCCAACAGACACCAATTCAGTTGGTGACACAAGTGATGAGATGTACCAACCAGACAGTATGGAGGATGAAACCCCAGTGCCATTTGCCCAGCCTCAACTAAATGATTTGGTTCGTGATGTGAATTTACCTAAAGACGCATCAGAGCTGTTACGATCACGACTTCATGGAAATAATTTACTGTGTCTTAATACAAGATTCTCCTGGTACAGACACCGAGAAGCAGAATTGCTGCAGTTTCTTGCTGAGGAAGACGGTTTGGTATGTTGCCGAGACATTCCAGCAATCATGAAATACATTAATTACAATTCAGGAGAGTGGATGTTGTCCCTAGATGCCAGCAAATCCAGTTTAAAAGGTGTTTTATTACACAATATTAACATCCATCCATTCCAGTAGCACATTTGGTGACTATGAAAGCGACACGCAAACCTTACATTTCTGCTGGAAAGTGTGCAGCTTCATGAATGGTGTGTGTGTGGGTATTTCAATGTGATTGCAATATTGCTCGGCCAACAAGCAGGCTACACCAAATTTCCTTGCTTTTTGTGTGAATGGGACTCTAGAGCAAGGAATGAACATTGGGTTTGGAAGTAGTGGCCAGTCAGACGTACCTTCACACCTGGCGAAAAAAATATTGTTTCAATTCCACTGGTTGATCCCTCAAAAAAAATGTTGCCACCGTTACACATAAAACTAGGCTTAATAAAGCAGTTTGTGACAGCTTTAAGCAGGGACAGTAAATGCTTTCAGTACCTTGCTGTTAAGTTTCTATCAATCACTTTTGAAAAAAATCAAAGCTGGCATTTTTATAGGCCCACAAATACGAAAATAAATGGCGGACACCATATATAAGAGAAAATCATGAGTGAGTGTGAATTGCGAGCATGGACTGCATTCAGAAATGTGGTACAAAACTTTTTGGGGAACACAAAGGATGCAAATTACACCATTTTAGTCTACAAGATATTGGAATCCTATAAACTGCTTGGTTGCAACATGGACATCAATGTTGACTTTCTTCATGCTCATCTAAATGACTTTCCTGACAATCTTGGTGATTTTACGGAAGAACATGGCAAGCGCATTCATCAGGATATTAAAGTGATGGAAAAGAGATATCAGAGAACGTAGGCTGCACATATGATGGCTGACTATTGTTGGATTTTGAAAAGAGACTGTACGGACGAACACTAAAGAAAAAATCTAAAAAGAGGAAATTTCAAGGGAAGCCAAGTGGTAAATGTTAGGTATGTTTGCATTTTGACATGTTACTAATGTTGCCATATATGAATGTCATTAAAAAATTCAGTTTTTTGTCATTTTCACATTTTCAGGATTTGTGTAAAAACCTGACGTGATACGGAATTTTGAAGGTAATTTTCGGAATCTGTGGAAAAAATCCATTCCGATACACCTCTTCCTTTCAAAACAACAAAACCTTGCATATCTGTAAGATTACTAAAAATGCAACACAACAATAAGAATATCGTATTTTGTATATGGTAATTACAATGCTAGCAACATGTGAAATGATATAAGCAACTTGAATTTTAACCGAGGTGAGTAGAATAACAGACTGTAGATTACTGCACACAGTCCGTTAATATACTGCAATTTTTTGTAATATACTGCAAGGTGTGGAGGACAAAACTCCTCCTTGCAGTATATTACAAAAAATTACTTCAACTCTAGTTCTATATAACTGTCTAGGCTCAATTACGATAAAAGTCTCTCCTATCCAGTGAGCTGTGGGTCAACTCCTACGGTCCGTATATCTAATATTCAAATCATTATTAATGCGCAATAGGTCTGCTAACTACTAGAGTTGAGCGAACGTTCTCTTCCGAGCTTGATGCTCGTTCGAGTATTAGCACACTCGATTGTCCCCGCTACTTGAGCGAGCATCACGCCGTGTTCGACCCCGCCCCAGTTTGTTTTCCCTCCCCACTATGACGTGTCAGTTTTGGCTTTTGGCCCCTCCCCACTGCGACGCTGGCACGTCAACGGCAATTTTTTTGGCTGGCTGGCTGGGGTAGAGAGAGAGATAGAGAACACACGAACCAAAAAGAAAATTGGCTAGGCAGCAACTAATCAGTTAATGTCCTTCTGGGGTTGCTCAGTTCTCATCAACAAGAACTTGCAAATCCTGGTGCATTTCTGTCCATCATTATGGCAACCATTCAGCCCTTCAGGGAAGCACCTTACACTACTCCTTCTCTGTAGTAAATATGTAATGTGCAGAAGAGGGCACTAGAGCTGCACCCTCAGTGTCTGCGGAGAAAGTTTCGGCCTTAACTGGAAGTGGAAGGTGGTGAGCAGTATGTCCAGTTGGATCTAAAGCCATGAGCACAAGGAGTGGAAATCTGGAAACACAAGGGGAGAAATAACAGCTTTGTGGTCCAGCTGTAGAGAATCATCAGGCAGCAATCACCAACTGTTGGATCAACTCCAGAATCAGCTGAATAGTAAAGCCAACGTAGTCGGAGTAAGTCTTCCAGAGGAGTAGGGACGGAGTTGCTGAATAGGACAGCAAGGTCATATTTAAAGACAAGGGCACCTGGTGTATGGAGGGGCTGATTGCAGAGGGAAGAAAAGGAGTCAATCACCCTACCCACGAAAGAAAAAAATGCTTTGGACTCAAGTTATACATTTGAGACTGTTGTCTTGACTTCCGTCCTAGTTACCTGCTAGAGATTGTTCTATTTACAGAGACCGAGGTAATCTTAAAAAATCCTTGCTGCTGCCATTGTTGAAGGTGCAAAGTCTATTCCCAGTGGAGTGCATGTTGTGCACATATTACAACTGTCACTCGTAAAGTTTATCTGCAAGCCATTCTCAGTATAGAAGGAATTAACCGCACAGAATGTTCCAGTCTGTATGTCGCCTGTCCACTTGCACCTGACAGCTACGGTATCTGCTGACGTGAAGAAGTGCTATCAAGCACTAGGAGCCGCTTCCATAAAAAGAAGGCAAGGTGATGGTATGATGGTTGACACAGTGGAATGTACATTTAGTAATAAAAGCATTAAAAGTATGGAGGCGAAGTAGCAGTTAATAATTAGCATTTCTTGCCCTGTGCCTTAAAAGTTGGGAAAAAATAGGTCAGATTTACTACAGCAAATTGTACCAGAAATGGGATTACATACTTTATACTGTATTTATGATATGTTTTAAACACTTTTGCACAGTTTTCTTTGCTGTGTCCAAAAGGAGAGTGGATTTATGGAAAGGGGGTGTAGCTTCATGGCGAAGGAGTGTGAGAAAGTGCAACATTGTTTAGCAAATGTCACTGGTGGCATCACTGTGTGCCAGAGTGAAACCTACAGCAGTTTTTATCTGGCATAGGCTTCTGCTAAACTATATGCAAGTTTCTGGTGTACTTTATAGTAAACTTTGTGCAGTCCCACCTTCTAATGAAAGGCACACCCATTTTTTTAAAAGTGGTGGAGCCTGGCATAAACCTGTAAAAAGTTGCAATTTGGTGCATGTTCCAAAATCGCTGCTTTTCAATGCCAGAAAACTAATGTGTTATGATTGATAGATATGCCGCATGATATTTCAGTAGCTTCTTATATTGCAAGGTTTTTGTTTTTTTATTATAGGAAAAAAATCTCTCAAATCTCAAGATGTCTTATATGTCAGACCCTCATTCACAGGTGTTATTGACATATTTGAGGGACATCAGATTTAAACAACACCCCGAAAAAGAGGTTGACTGCTAAAAATAAGGGCATGTACCGTGTTTTCCTGAAAATTGGTCCTACCCTGATAATAAATGCATCACAGAAGGGGAAATATAAAAGAAATTAAAAACAATCACAGAAAACGACCATTACTTACTGACTGAGGAGTGCATATAGATGCATCCTCCTCTCACCATGCAGGTAGCTGACTATCAAATGGAGGAGCCAATAACACCTGTGCAGGACACCGATAAAACAACCACTCACACTGCCTCTTCATAATGAGGGGGGTGGCTGCTTGGCATACACTCCCACACATAGTGGATACAAAGTGCCAGACCATTCTGATATATGTAGTTCACCATGCAGACCAGCAACCTATTAATGACGCCATGATAATTCGGCTGGTTGCCCTGCGCTTCCATGAGTGAACCACATTGGTACTGCCACCCTGGGCTCCCCCTGGAGTCTTAAAGCCACACTGCATGTGAATGATAAATAATAAATGCAAGGCATTGCTTGGATTTTGGCCAAGATACATGAGCCCACTAACCACTTCACAGTTCCTTGCGTTGCGGTGGGTCCCTACACTAATATAAATGCATCACCTGCATGGTGAGAGGATGCATCTATATGCACTCCTTACTCAGTAAGTAATGGCCATTTTCTGTGATTGTGTTTAATTTTTTTAATATTTCCCCTTCTGTAGTGTAATTCGCTCCCCCATTTGGTAGTCAGTTACCTGCATGGTGAGAGCATGCTGCCCTGATAATAAGACCTACCCCAGTTTTCGGGGAGGCTTGAAATATAAGGCCTTCCCTGAAAATAAGACCTAGCTAACCTGCATAAAAATAAAAACGTCAATACTCCCCTGGTCCGTGGCATCCTGATGGTCTCTAGCGGCACTGCAGCAAACTGCAGTGTCCTCCCTGTCTGCCATCTCAGTTTCTTTCTGGTGATGGGGCTTTGCATACCCAGTCTCCAGCAAAGCAAGCGCTGTGATTGGCTCATCAAGCACCAGCAGCCAATCACAGCCGGCGCTCGATGAGCCAATCACAGCCACTCAGTGAATGACATCACTGAATGGCTGTGATTGGCTCATTGAGTGCTGGCTGTGATTGGCTGCTTGCGCTCAATTACTCAATCACAGCGCTCGCTTTGCAGTTTGCTGCAGCATCGCCGGAGACCATCACAAGGCATCAGGACACCGCAGACCAGGTGAGTATAAGACCCCTGAAAATAAGACACTATGCCTGTTTTGGAGCAAAAATTAATATAAGACAATGTCTTATTTTTGTGTAAACTCGATAGATGTTTTAGAGGCTAACCCCCTTTTACCCCATTATTTATCATCCAGTCTCTGTAGAGCATCTGAATCATTCAGGCCGAATCAATGTAGAAGACAGTTCTTAACTGTAAGAGCAGTGAGACTGTGGATGTTGTGATGGTTAATTTGTTGGAAAATTTTACAGGGGGTCTGGATGTCTTTCTTGAAAATAATAATAAACTATGGTCAATAGATTTTGAAAAAAGAAGTCTTGATCCAGGAAGTTATTTTATTGCTATATTTAGAGCCGGAAAGAAGTTTTCTTCCCCTAAGATCTTCTGCTAAGATGTGGAAAATTTTGTTCTTGCTTGTGGTGGTTTTTGCCTTCCTCTGGACAACCATTGTAGGAAAACAGCTTGAAATAGATGGAAGTATGTCTACTATTTAGCCTAATTAATCATGTAAGGCTGGGTTCATACTGCATTTCAGTGTTTGCCCAGCTTGTCTCAGAATTCCTTCTGAATCGCCCAAAATGACATTCAGGATTTAGTCAGACGGGCGTTTTTTCGCGCGATTTGCGCATGCGCATGTGTCCGGCGATTTTATAAAACCATTGCTTTGCAATGGTATTGGACACATGAGCGCTTTTTATGTGCTCGTCCGATAAATTATAGAACAGAAATCGCAGATCGCACTTATCTGCGATCTGCGATTCCTGTTCTCTTCTCTATATGCGCTCAATGGGGCCGGCGGCAGCAGCACTGACCCCATTGAGAACATATAGTAGACAAATCATTCTCCTCTGCCACAGCTGTAACAGCTGTGGAAGAGAAGAATGATGTTTGCCCATTGAATTCAATGGAGCCGGCAATACAGCCGGCTCCATTGAAAGCAATGGGCTGCCGGCGAGCGCGGAATGAATTGTCGGGAAGGGCTTAAATATATAAGCCCTTCCCTGCAATTCATCCAGAAATGTGTAAAAATAAAAAAAATATATATATACTCACCTTGTCCCGGCAGACGGAGTTCAGCGCGGCCGGCCGGCAGTTCTCCTGAACTGCTCTCTGTAGTATTCAGCAGCCGGGGATTTAAATGAATTCATGAATGGGTGTGAGTGAGAGCTGCCTCTGATTGGTCAGGCTGTGACCAATCAGAGGCAGTTCATTCAGCAGGCGGGGATTTTAAATCCCTGGCTGCTGAATACTACAGAGAGCAGTTTAGGAGAACTGCCGGCCGGCCGCGGCTGAACTCCGTCTGCCGGGACAAGGTGAGTATATTTTTATTTTTTTATTTTTACACATTTCTGGATGAATTGCAGGGAAGGGCTTATATATTTAAGCCCTTCCCGACAATTCATCGTGAGATCGCCCGCAGCGCATTGCTTTCAATGGAGTCGGCTGTATTGCCAGCTCCATTGAATTCAATGCGCTGGACAGCTCCAGCCCGTTTCTATTGAAACGCGGCTAGAAGCAGTTTTTCGGGCGATTTTTCGGCCCCGGTCACGCGATTTGCGGATGCGCATCCGTCATGCGATCCGCAAATCGCGGCAAAAAACGCCCGTGTGACTAAGGCCTCAGACTAAACTCTGGACAGAATCATAAATTTGCATTATTCAGAGACCACTTTGGTCTCTATTTGACCAAGTTTCCCTTCCTTTCCAGCATTTTTACTTGACAGAAGAGTTTAATAAAATATTCTATCAGAACAGGAAAAAATGCTGAAGAAGAACAGAAACCTGGTAAGAGACCAAAATGGTCTCCGTGTATAATGAAAGCGGTTCGGTCCAGGGTTTCATTGGAATCCTATTTTTGGCAATTTAGATGGGAACCAGGAATAGAAAGGTTGTGTGCACACTGCAAGCAATACCCTATTACACAGATGGTTCATTGACTTCAATAGGCGCAGTGTAATGCCTCATTTCTCCTGTAAATTAACACTGCTTCCTCTGATATTAAAAGAGTTGAACCTTAATTACAAATTACTGGACCCCCCCGCAGTAAGGAGGAGACTGAATGGTTGAATAAATGCACTAGCTCTTCATTCACTTTCAATAGGACTATGGAGATACACAAGAGGGTGTTGGTTGGCTACTTTTGTCAGCCCCACTGAAATGAACGGATCATTGGGCACATATACTTGGTCAGCACTTTAATCACAGTGACGTCACTGCAGGGGAGAAGTGACCTCCGCAGTGACAGGAAAGTGGGACACACGAGTTCCGTTATCCTGATCCGTGGAGGTCTCAGTGGTGAGACCCCCACCGATTAGCAAGTTATGCCTTATTCTATGGATTGGGGATAACTTGCAATTGTAGTACAACACCTTTAACTCCTGCTTCCACTGTATGTATGGATTTGTGAGAGTCTTCCCTATCAAGACCCTTTACGATTGCCTGAGGACCATTCAAATACATAGGAATTGTTCAAACTAGACAAAGCCCTTTAAATTACCAAAAACAGTGATGCTTAGAAGAGCTACTAATAATCACGTTAATTATAGTCGTAATGGTATCGATGATATAGACATGTGGTTGACATATTACTTTTTGTGTGGACGGTTAAAATGGCACATGCCTGGCAAACTCTACAAACATCAGAAGTTCCATTTTTTCACAAAGGATCTACAACAGCAAGGGTTAATATGACTACAGAGTACATCGAGTTATTTTTTCACTGACTCTAAGATTGCTCCAGTGTACTTTTAAATGAGAAAAAGTACTGTTTTTGACAAAATTTCCAGACATTTATCATGTATTCTGGTACATCTATGTCACCGACCCTTTACCTTCATCCATCAAAGTCTGTTGTTTAACTCAGCAATCTAGAGTTTAGTTTCACCATTCATACCCCTCCCCCATCAACTAAGTTTAGAAATGTCAGATTGTACACAGCGCAGTTTGTATGGTGTGCTGTAAGAAAGTTTAGAAGCCTTTATAACTTTGTTCTGTAATTAAATATAATGTAACACGTGCACATTAACCAAGTATCTGCTATTGTATCCTAGATGTGAAGATAATTCTGCAATTAATTCTAAGCAAAGGGCCTTTCTAATCAAGATCATAATAGGAGCAGAATATTGTATCAGATATTCAGCAACAGCAGTCTGTGAGTGGTGCCAAAGGGGTTGAGCCCCTTCAAAATGAGTGAAAATCGAAAACTACACAGTTTTTCAATGTGATTTTCTTAAATGTATCTATGAGCAGGGATGGATTTTCCATAAGGTCTCCGCCTATCAGTAACCCTATTGGAAAAGGCAGCTGCTTCTCAAAGTCAGGGTGGATTACATAATGTGCACTTTGGAGTTAGTGGAGTGTCCACAAGAGTTTAATGTTGATTCAACCCAACAATTAAAGGGCTGGCCACTTCCTCATAAATATATTTAAAGTATACCTACCAGAGATGAGCGAGCGTACTCGTCCGAGCTTGATGCTCGTTCGAGTATTAGGGTGTTCGAGATGCTCGTTACTCGAGACGAGCACCACGCGGTGTTCGAGTCACTTCCATTTTCTTCCCAGAAAAGTTGGCGCCGTTTTCTGGCCAATAGAAACACAGGGAAGGCATTACAACTTCCTACCGTGAAGTTCCAGCCCTATCCCACCCCCCTGCAGTGAGTGGCTGGGGAGATCAGGTGACACCCGAGTATATAAACTGGGGCCGGCCGCGGCTCGCCACAGATGCACGCTGAGAGACATTAGGGAAAGTGCCGTCCTGCTGTAGCTGCTATAGGGAGAGTGTTAGGCTGTTATCTTCGTCTTCAAGAACCCCAACGGTCCTTCTTAGGGCCACATCTGACCGTGTGCAGTACTGTTGAGGCTGCTTTTAGCAGTTTTGCACATTTTTTTTTTTTTTGTCTATCGGGCGTGCAGACCATAGCATCCTCAGTGTGCAGTCATTTTACTGAGTATAGGGGCAGTACTGGTGAGGCAGGGACAGTGGTACAGGGAAAGAGATATACTGGCTATATAGGCAGTGGGCTTTTTCAAAAAAATTGGAAAAAAAATCTTTGGGCTGCCTGTGACCGTGTTCAGTTTACTGCGTGTCTGCTGGGGGTAGTAGTCGCTCACTATTACCCAGCTAGGTGTTACTGCAGCCTTGCACATCATTTTTTCTGGCTGCACTGTGCTTTCAATAACCACAGTCATCCTCCAACAGGGAAATCCATATACAGGCTATATAGGCAGTGGGCTTTTCCCCCAAAATTGGAAAAAAATACTATATTTGGGCTGCCTATGACCGTCTTCAGTTTACTGCGTGTGTGCTGGGGGTAGTAGTCGCTCATTATTACCCAGCTAAGCCTGTGACCGTCTACAGTTTACTGCGTGTCTGCTGGGGGTAGTAGTCGCTCATTAATACCCAAGACTGCTACTACTACTGAAATGGAACTAATACTGTGCTCCCCCTATACTGCTGCTTTGGAATTGTTACTGGGGCCTGTCTTGACTGCTACTATTACTGAAATGGGCGGTTGGGCAGCATGTTACCCGGGAGAAGTGGCAGCGGAGTGTCATGCAGGTAGTGATTGTGCTTTGTTGGAGGTAGTGTGGTGCTTAGCTAAGGTATGCCATGCTAATGAGGGTTTTTCAGAAGTAAAAATTGTTGGGGGGGGGGGGCCACTCTTGCCGCTATTGTGGCTTAATAGTGGGACCTGGGAACTTGAGATGCAGCCCAACATGTAGCCCCTCGCCTGCCCTATCCGTTTCTGTGTCGTTCCCATCACTTTCTTGAATTTCCCAGATTTTCACAAATGAAAACCTTAGCGGAGCATAGGTCCCATACAAAAATGCTCGGGTCGCCCATTGACTTCAATAGGGTTCGTTACTCGAAACGAACCCTCGAGCATTGCGGGAAGTTCAACTTGAGTAACGAGCACCCGAGCATTTTGGTACTCGCTCATCTCTAATACCTACTTTTCAAGAAATTTTCTAAAATACACCAAGTTCTTCTTAACCTCTAATTTACTGCTGTTTGCACCTGTTTCATGTCTATAAGTTCTGATTTTCAGGTAATTTCCCCCATTTTTCTGTTGGTCTGTCATTTTTCAATCAACTTTCATGCAGGGGATGTGTAGCAACTAGAGATGAGCGAACGTGTTCTTCCGAGCTTGATATTCGTGCGAATATTAGGGTGTTCGTGATATTCGTTATTCGTAACGAACACCATGCGGTGTTCGGGTTACTTTCACTTCCTTCCCTGAGACGTTAGCGCGCTTTTCTGGCCAATTGAAAGACAGGGAAGGCATTACAACTTCCCCCTGTGACGTTCAAGCCCTATACCACCCCCCTGCAGTGAGTGGCTGGGAAGATCAGGTGTCCGCCGAATATAAAAGTCGGCCCCTCCCGCGGCTCGCCTCAGATGCCGTGTGAGTTAGATGAGGGACAGTGCTGTTTGTACCGGAGCTGCTGTAGGGAAAGAATTGGTAGTTAGTGTAGGCTTCAAGACCCCCCAAAGGTCCTTATTAGGGCCACTGATAGCTGTGTGTTGGCTGCTGTTAGCAGTGGCAATTTTTTTTTCTCAAAATCGCCTCTGCAGAGCGTTGCACCCGGCATTAGGGACAGAAGTGCTGCATAGGCAGGGAGAGTGTTAGGAGTGAGTGTAGCCTTCAAGAACCTCAACGGTCCTTTCTAGGGCCATATTTAACCGTGTGCAGTACTGTCCAGGCTGCTGTTAGCTGTGCTGCATTTTTTTTTTTACTTCTCAAAATCGCCTCTGCAGAGCATTGCACCCTCCATTGATACTGCAGGGAAAGAATTGTGTAGGCAGGGCCACAACACAGTTATTATTCATTGAATATACGCAGTGCTGCCTTTTGGTGCAAAAAAACGGAAAATATTTCTATTTGTCCTGCCTCTGTCCGTCCTAAGGGCGGTGGACACGTGTCGGCTGCGTGTGCAACCTTTAAAAATCAGATGCACCCAGCTACGGTTTACTGCTGGCTTCGCCATTTGCTTTCCTTAATTGGGAAAAAAAATACCTGCTCTGCCAGAGTTAATAACTCTGCTACCCTCACGTTCTGTGACACATTAGCAGGAAAACAGCACAGTTATTAAACTTCTCATGTTCATTGAATATACGCAGTGCTGCCTTTTGGTGCAAAAAAACGGAAAATATTTCTATTTGTCCTGCCTCTGTCCGTCCTAAGGGCGGTGGACACGTGTCGGCTGCATGTGGAACCTTTAAAAATCAGACGCACCCAGCTACGGTTTACTGCTGGCTTCGCCATTTGCTTTCCTTAATTGGGAAAAAAAATACCTGCTCTGCCAGAGTTAATAACTCTGCTACCCTCACGTTCTGTGACACATTAGCAGGAAAACAGCACAGTTATTAAACTTCTCATGTTCATTGAATATACGCAGTGCTGCCTTTTGGTGCAAAAAAACGGAAAATATTTCTATTTGTCCTGCCTCTGTCCGTCCTAAGGGCGGTGGACACGTGTCGGCTGCGTGTGCAACCTTTAAAAATCAGACGCACCCAGCTACGGTTTACTGCTGGCTTCGCCATTTGCTTTCCTTAATTGGGAAAAAAAATACCTGCTCTGCCAGAGTTAATAACTCTGCTACCCTCACGTTCTGTGACACATTAGCAGGAAAACAGCACAGTTATTAAACTTCTCATGTTCATTGAATATACGCAGTGCTGCCTTTTGGTGCAAAAAAACGGAAAATATTTCTATTTGTCCTGCCTCTGTCCGTCCTAAGGGCGGTGGACACGTGTCGGCTGCGTGTGCAACCTTTAAAAATCAGACGCACCCAGCTACGGTTTACTGCTGGCTTCGCCATTTGCTTTCCTTAATTGGGAAAAAAAATACCTGCTCTGCCAGAGTTAATAACTCTGCTACCCTCACGTTCTGTGACACATTAGCAGGAAAACAGCACAGTTATTAAACTTCTCATGTTCATTGAATATACGCAGTGCTGCCTTTTGGTGCAAAAAAACGGAAAATATTTCTATTTGTCCTGCCTCTGTCCGTCCTAAGGGCGGTGGACACGTGTCGGCTGCGTGTGCAACCTTTAAAAATCAGACGCACCCAGCTACGGTTTACTGCTGGCTTCGCCATTTGCTTTCCTTAATTGGGAAAAAAAATACCTGCTCTGCCAGAGTTAATAACTCTGCTACCCTCACGTTCTGTGACACATTAGCAGGAAAACAGCACAGTTATTAAACTTAGATTATACAGTCACTAGAGGCAGTGGGGCCTTTCGTTTTCAAAAAAGGGAAAAAATTATATTTGGCCTGCAGTCTTGCGCCAATTTATTAGGTGCCTGTGAAATCAAATCACTGGTAATACAGCATGCTGAGGGGTAGGGGTAGGCCTAGAGGACGTGGACACGGCCGAGGACGCGGAGGGCCAAGTCAGGGTGTGGGCACAGCCCGAGCTCCTGATCCAGGTGTGTCGCAGCCGACTGCTGCGCGATTAGGAGAGAGGCACGTTTCTGGCGTCCCCACATTCATCGCCCAATGAATGGGTCCACGCGGGAGACGGTTATTAGAAAATGAGCAGTGTGAGCAGGTCCTGTCCTGGATGGCAGAAAGTGCTTCGAGCAACCTATCGTCAACCCGCAGTACTGCGCCGTCCACTGCTGCAAATCCGAATCCTCTGTCTGCTGCTCCTCCTTCCTCCCAGCCTCCTCACTCCACTATAATGACACCTGCTCAGGAGCGGGAACACTCCCAGGAACTGTTCTCGGGCCCCTGCTTAGATTGGGCAGCAGCGGTTCCTCTCCCACCAGAGGAGTTTATCGTCACTGATGCCCAACCATTCGAAAGTTCCCGGGGTCCGGGGGAAGAGGCTGGGGACTTCCGCCAACTGTCTCAACAACTTTCTGTGGGTGAGGAGGACGATGACGATCAGACACAGTTGTCTTGCAGTGAGGTAGTAGTAAGGGCAGTAAGTCCGAGGGAGCAGCGCACAGAGGATTCGGAGGAAGAGCAGCAGGACGATGAGGTGACTGACCCCACCTGGTGTGCAACGCTTACTCAGGAGGACAGGTCTTCAGAGGGGGAGTCAAGGGCATCAGCAGGGCAGGTTGCAAGAGGCAGTGCGGTGGCCAGGGGTAGAGGCAGGGCCAGACTGAATAATCCACCAAGTGTTTCCCAAAGCGCCCCCTCGCGCCATGCCACCCTGCAGAGGCCGAGGTGCTCTAAGGTCTGGCAGTTTTTCACAGAGACGCCTGATGACCGACGAACAGTGGTGTGCAACCTTTGTCGCGCAAAGCTCAGCCGGGGAGCCAACACCAACAGCCTCACCACCACCACCATGCGCAGACATATGATGGCCAAGCACCCCACAAGGTGGAACGAAGGCCATTCAGCGCCTCCGGTTTGCACCCCTGCCTCTCCCCCTGTGCCCCAACCTGCCACTGAGATGCAACCCCCCTCTCAGGACACAGGCACTACCGTCTCCAGGCCTGCACCCACACCCTCATCTCCGCTGTCCTCGGCCCCATCCAGCAGTGTAGTTCAGCGCACCGTCCAGCCGTCGCTTGCGCAACTGTTGGAGCGCAAGTACGCCGCCACGCACCCGCACGCTCAAACGTTAACCGTCCGCATAGCAAAATTCATCAGCCTTGAGATGCTGCCGTATAGGGTTGTGGAAACGGAGTCCTTCAAAAGTATCATGGAGGCGGCGGCCCCGCGCTACTCAGTTCCCAGTCGCCACTACTTTTCCCGATGTGCCGTCCCAGCCCTGCACGACCACGTCTCCCGCAACATTGTACGCGCCCTCACCAACGCGGTTACTGCCACGGTCCACTTAACTACGGACACGTGGACAAGCACAGGCAGGCAGGGCCACTACATCTCCCTGACGGCACATTGGGTGAATTTAGTGGAGGCTGGGACAGAGTCAGAGCCCGGGACCGCTCACGTCCTACCCACCCCCAGAATTGCGGGCCCCAGCTCGGTGGTGGTATCTGCGGAGGTGTATGCTTCCTCCACTAAAGCACCCTCCTCCTCCTCCTCTGTCTCGCAATCAAGATGTGTTAGCAGCAGCATGTCGCCAGCAGTCGGTGTCGCGCGGTGTGGCAGCACAGCGGTGGGCAAGCGTCAGCAGGCCGTGCTAAAACTACTCAGCTTAGGCGATAAGAGGCACATGGCCCACGAACTGCTGCAGGGTCTGACACAGCAGACCGACCGCTGGCTTGCGCCGCTGAGCCTCCAACCGGGCATGGTCGTGTGTGACAACGGCCGTAACCTGGTGGCGGCTCTGCAGCTCGGCAGCCTCACGCATGTGCCATGCCTGGCCCACGTCTTTAATTTGGTGGTTCAGCGCTTTCTGAAAAGCTACCCACGCTTGTCAGACCTGCTCGTAAAGGCGCGCCGACTCTGCGCACATTTCCGCAAGTCCCACACGGACGCTGCCACCCTGCGCACCCTGCAACATCACTTTAAGCTGCCAGTGCACCGACTGCTGTGCGACGTGCCCACACGGTGGAACTCTACGCTCCACATGTTGGCCAGGCTCTATGAACAGCGTAGAGCTATAGTCGAATACCAACTCCAACATGGGCGGCGCAGTGGGAGTCAGCCTCCTCAATTCCTTTCAGAAGAGTGGGCCTGGTTGGCAGACATCTGCCATGTCCTTGGTAATTTTGAGGAGTCTACCCAGGTGGTGAGCGGCGATGCTACAATCATTAGCGTCACCATTCCTCTGCTATGCATCTTGAGAAATTCCCTGCAAACCATAAAGGCAGCTGCTTTGCGCTCGGAAACGGGGGCGGGGGAAGACAGTATGCCGCTGGATAGTCAGGGCACCCTCCTGTCTATTTCTCAGCGCATACAGGAGGAGGAGGAGGGGGAAGAGACAGCTTGGCCCGCTGCTGACGGTACACCGGCTGATTGCCTGTCATCCTTTCAGCGTGTATGGCCTGAGGAGGAGGAGGAGGAGGAGGAGGATCCTAAAAGTGATCTTCCTAGTGAAGACAGCCATGTGTTGCGTACAGGTACCCTGGCACACATGGCTGACTTCATGTTAGGATGCCTTTCTCGTGACCCTCGCGTTGCACGCATTCTGGCCACGACGGATTACTGGGTGTACACACTGCTCGATCCACGGTATAAGGAGAACCTGCCCACTCTGATTCCCGAAGAGGAAAGGGTTTCGAGAGTGTTGCTATACCACAGGACCCTTGCGGACAAGCTGATGGTATAATTCCCAGCCGACAGCGCTAGTGGCAGAAGGCGCAGTACCGAGGGCAAGGTAGCAGGGGAGGTGCGGAGATCGAGCAGCATGTACATCCCAGGCAGTGCAACAGTCTTTAAGGGCCTGGCCAGCTTTATGGCTCCCCACCAAGACTGTGTCACCGCTCCCCAGTCAAGGCTGAGTCGGCGGGAGCACTGTAAAAGGATGGTGAGGGAGTACGTAGCCGATCGCACGACCATCCTTGGTGACGCCTCTGCCCCCTACAACTACTGGGTGTCGAAGCTGGACACGTGGCCTGAACTAGTGCTGTATGCCCTGGAGGTGCTTGCTTGTCCTGCGGCTAGCGTCTTGTCGGAGAGGGTGTTTAGTGCGGCTGGGGGAATCATCACAGATAAGCGTACCCGCCTGTCAACCGACAGTGCCGACAGGCTAACACTCATCAAGATGAACAAAGGCTGGATTTCCCCAGACTTCTGTTCTCCACCAGCGGACAGCAGCGATACGTAAGCAATACGTAGGCTGCACCCGCGGATGGAAGCTACGTTCTCTCTCACCATCCAAAACGGGGACATTTCTGCTTCATCAATCTGTGTCTAATATTCCTCCTCCTCCTCCTGCTCCTCCTCCTGAAACCTCACGTAATCACGCTGAACGGGCAATTTTTCTTAGGGCCACAAGGCTCACTCAAATAATTTTTCTGAACAATTTTTATAAGTTTCAATGCGCTTAAAAGCGTTGGAACTGTAACTTGAACCAATTTTTCGTTACACTGGGCTGCCTCCAGGCCTAGTTACCACTTAAGCCACATTAACCAAAGCGATTAATGGGTTTTACCTGCCCTCTTGGCTGGCCATGGCCAATTTTTCTGATGTACATTAGTACTGTTGATACAGCAATTTTTGTGGGCCCTCGCCTACAGTGTAATCAAATTAATTTTTAGCCCACCTGCATTAAGCGCGACATTACTACCTCAGCTGTGTTGGGCAATGCAATGGGATATTTCTATGTACCGCCGGTGGCTTCCTGGCACCCACCCATGCTGTGGGTCCACAGGGAATTATAAATGCATCTGCTTCCACTTATAAAGAAACCCAGTCTGACTGGGGCATGCAGTGTGGGCCGAAACCCACCTGCATTAACCCTTTCCAGTCCACTGTCTGACCTGTGAAGACATTAGGGTTTAAGGCTGTACAGCTCCGTTGTTGGTAGACGTCCGTCGGGGTTCTCTTACTGTATATTGCCAGCCTCTCTGCTGTCGGAGCCTATCCTACGTGTCAGCTCATGCAGTACTGGCTTTAGCCAGCATATAGCGCCGTTGTATAACGGCAGAAAAAGAGTAAGCCCCCTAGGAAAACCATATACAAATTGGATTGGAAAGGGTTAAGCACGACATTACTACCTCAGCTGTGTTGGGCAATGCAATGGGATATTTCTGTGTACCGCCGGTGGCTTCCTGGCACCCACCCATGCTGTAGGTGCACACGGAGTTTTTACTACATCTGTACACTTATAAAGAACCCCAGTCAGACTGGGGCATGCAGTGTGGGCCGAAGCCCACCTGCATTAAGCACGACATTACTACCTCAGCTGTGTTGGGCGATGCAATGGGATATTTCTGTGTACCGCCGGTGGCTTCCTGGCACCCACCCATGCTGTAGGTGCACACGGAGTTTTTACTACATCTGTACACTTATAAAGAACCCCAGTCAGACTGGGGCATGCAGTGTGGGCCGAAGCCCACCTGCATTAAGCATGACATTACTACCTCAGCTGTGTTGGGCAATGCAATGGGATATTTCTGTGTACCGCCGGTGGGTTCCAGGGAGCCACCCATGCTGTGGGTCGACAGGGACTTCACAATAGGGAGTTGTACCTGCCTGTGTCTATGAATTAAAAAGCCCGGTCTGACTGGGGCATGCAGACACCTTGACAGAATGAATAGTGTGTGGCACATAGGCTCCCCATTGCTATGCCCACGTGTGCAGCTCCTGATGGCGGTGGCACAGGATTCTATTTCTCATTGCTTCTGTACAGCATTGTGGGCTATCGCTCCGCCACTTTTAAAGAGGGTCGCTGCCTAGCCGTGCCAACCTCTGCAGTGTGTGCCTGCGGTCCCTCGTCATGGCAGACGCACTTCTAAATAGACATGAGCGTGGTGTGGCATGAGGGCAGCTGAAGGCTGCCCAGGGACACTTTGGTGTGCGCTGTGGGGGGGAGGGGGGGCGGTTGGGCAGCATGTAACCCAGGAGAAGTGTCAGTGGAGTGTCATGCAGGCAGTGATTGTGCTTTGTTGGAGATAGTGTGGTGCTTAGCAAAGGTATGCCATGCTAATGAGGGCTTTTCAGAAGTAAAAGTTGTTGGGAGGGGGGGGGCCCACTCTTGCCGGTATTGTGGCTTAATAGTGGGACCTGTGAACTTGAGATGCAGCCCAACATGTAGCCCCTCGCCTGCCCTATCCGTTGCTGTGTCGTTCCCATCACTTTCTTGAATTGCCCAGATTTTCACACATGAAAACCTTAGCGAGCATCGGCGAAATACAAAAATGCTCTGGTCGCCCATTGACTTCAATGGGGTTCGTTGTTCGAAACGAACCCTCGAACATCGCGGGAAGTTCGTTCCGAATAACGAACACCCGAACATTTTGGTGTTCGCTCATCTCTAGTAGCAACCCTAGCATTCTGCCTGTACTTCACTGTCCTGCAATTCCTTGCCCCAGCTTCCCATGCTACATTGTACAGTCCTGGGAGTTCCTGGGAATGGACATACAGTTACACCCTGGCCGTTCAGTCATTCTAGGATGGCAAAAGGTCCATTGGAACAGGAACGACTCTTAATGAACAACTTTCCGTTCTGAGTCATAGCGAGGGAACCTGAGCAGTGGATACTGCTCTATGATGTTCATATACCCTAATAGACCATATTGACAAGAGTGGTGTTCTTGGCATATCCCCTTTAAAGAGAAGCTGTCATTATGGTTGAGCCCCATAAACTACATTACAGGGCTCAAACATGAAGGAACAGGTAGCCTGGGGAGCTGTATTTGTAACTCAGCTGGTTGCACACGTACACAGCCTGACTCTTTTTAGCCATCTATTCACAAACACAACTGGCTGAAAAGAGTTACGCTGTGTGCGTGTGTAAATTTTCGTGGGGACACAGCACAGGAACAAGGGTATATAAAACATAACTCCCCGGTTTGCCTGTTGACTAATGTTTGAGCCCCATAACATACTTCATGGGGCTCAAACATGATGACAGGTTACCTTAAGGCCCCCTGTTCACCGGCGTGATTCCGCCAGCGGTAAATCGCCGGCGAATCACGCCGTCTGAAGCTTTCCATAGCGTTGCTATGGAAAGCGCCGGCCCCCTGTCCATGAGCAGAGAATAATTGTGATTCTCTGCTCATGGATGGCAATTCACAGCATGCTACGAATTGCCGCGGTTCTCTGCAGGCTCCTGCTTCCGGGTAGCGGCTCCTGCAGCGAATACCGCAACGCCCGTGGACAGGGGGCCTTAAGTAATCAGCACAGAATGTTGCATTAAAATGTGGACTTTCACTTTACAGTATGAAAGATGCGAACCTAAAATTCCTTTTTTTGTATATAAACTTTAACTGAACAGTACAATTACAGTTACATTACAAAGTTACATGATATTAAGACTATACTTTAAAGTTTTGCTGGTGTAGATACAAAGCTTTGTTATATATATATTGGAAACAGCAGTTCTAATATATAGGCACCGATCTAATGTATTTTGCTAGAATTATGTGCGCTGGGAAATAATGGATATAATTTGTATTACACAGTAGCAATCCAAAACAGGCAGAAAAAAACTTATTTTAGCAAGATCAAACAAAGACTTTCATCTTCATACATTATAAGACAGATACAACCCACCACATTCATTTCCTGTCATAGAAATATTATTTAAGTTGCTATGGAATGCTTTCACAATGATTACATGTCTGCAATCAGCTGTATATTGAAGTCATTCCAAATCGTGCTGAGAACAAACATTTCCTTAAATCCTCCATAAGATTATAGGGGTATTCCTATAAGATTAAATCATTGTCATTCATGTGAGACTGAACATACGTGGGTGTCTTGTAAAAGAACAAAAAAACTCAAGTACTTTCTGATGTGTCAAATAGGTAAAGTGCCCTGCACATTCTTTATCTCAGAGGTGTAAGATAAAGTCATTTCAGATTTCGACTGTTCCATTATTTGAGTCTTAGGAGTTCTTTTCCCTTTTAAAGTGAATAATCACTTTTTAACTTTATGCCATTTTTAAAGGGGTTGGCCCTCCAATAACATGACTAGAGTAAGTCGAGTCGGAAGAGCCTCAGCCAACCATTACCACCTTTATGGATTTTCCCCAATACATTATCATCACCCCATTCCTGCCCTATGAAAAAGACCAAAAAGTCAGACAATGGTTTTAAAGGGGTATTCCAATTACCAAATGATTTTTCTAGTTTTCATCCAAGAGTGAATACTGAAAGATCACTGGGTTTGTGACTGCTGAGCCACCCATCAATCCAGAGAATATAGGGGTCCCATTTGCCCCACTGCTATTCACTGGAGAACCACAGCTCCTACCCAATCTGACCTTAGCAAGGTTTAATTCAATAGAGTTCTGACTGTGCACGCGTGTTGGTGCTCAATTAACTTCAATGGGGTTGATGGAAATAGCCAAGCATAGCGCTCCACTATTTCCATTATTCTTTGAATAAAACTCACTCACACCAGATTTTTATCCCATTGATTAAAAACATCTGACTCTAATTTCACCTTTAAATTATCTGATAATTCTAAAGGTTCACATACTTTTGCCACTCATAACCAAGTCAAATTGAATCATTTTCAATGGCTTAGGGCTCGAACCCACTAGTGATATGTTTTCGTGTGATGCGAGAGTGGGTGAAAATGCATCATTATGAAACCAGCCCCATTGAAAGCAATGGGATAGCATCGCGGACCTCTGCCACAGCTGGGTCAGCTGTGGAAGGGGATTCCCTCATCCCTGCGGTCCCCGTGAGGATGAAAGAATTCCTTGCATAGCTGTCACAGCTGTGTCAGGGGAGCGCAATGTACTCCCTAAGTTTTCAATGGAGCCAGCACTACTGCCGCTGGCCCCTTCTGAAAGCAATGGGCGATAGCGCAGATTTTTCTTAGCGCTGCAAGGCTTGAGTGCACACAATGCAAATGAGTATGAAACCATTCAAAATCATTGGTTTCATAATGATGTGTTTTGACTCACTCTCACATTGAAAGAAAACTTATCGCTAGCGGGTTGGAGCCCTTAGTCTAATATTTTTGATTCATTTGTTTGAGTTGGGTCTCTGCATTTACTTTTAGGACTTTTGTGAAAATCTGATGTAGTTTTAGGCCAAATATAAGTAGGAATGTGGCAAATTCTGAAGGGTTCACAAACTTTAAAGCACCACTCTATCTGTCTATCTATCTCATATCTATCTATCTATCTATCTATCTATCTATCTATCTATCTATCTATCTATCTATCTATCTATCTATCTATCTATCTAGTGACAGACATGTATAGGATGAAATATGACCCAGCAAACAAGTGGTTTCAGTGATGTAATCCAAAGAAAGATCAAATGCGAGAACAAATGGTATGAATGATGATATCCGGAGAGCTCCAAGGTTCTTCTGCTGAGTCCATCGTTCCATGAGGCTAAGTTATTGACCTATTTAAAGAGGAAGGTTATGGCTAATTGCCAGATATGCATTTCAAAGCAATTAACAAGTAAACTCCCTTAGTAATACATTTGATTAGTGCATTACGGAACTAACTCAAAGCTCCATCATAAATCCTAAATTAGAATACCTAGAGTACAGAAATGGTCCTTGCTGCCCTTTGCATAATGTTCTTGCCATGGCACCGCACACATAGCAAAAGATGTATTATACTGCACCTTCATGGCCTCTGAATCAATGAAAAGTTTTTCATCAATGCAATACACAAAAAACAAAAGTCGCATACATTAATTACAATGTTGCGATATTTGTTTAACCACATTCTTTATCTGGTGTATGTACAGGAAAATGCACGGGTATGCTGAACATGTGCATTGACCAGCCTTTATTGACTAGATGGAATCTAAAATGAATGTCCCTTTGGCATCCTCTGGGCTCATATGTGTTCTTATTAATTTTTTTATGTAGGGAAGTACAGAAATGTATACTAAGGTGCCATAAGCGTAGAATACACGTACACCATCGGTCACGCAGACTTACTCATAGTGTATAACAAATGAGCGATTTAAGAGAACGGTATCTTACATAGGCCACCCCCAGCCTCCTAGCAATCGACTAGGACCACTGAATCCAGGGGCACCACCAGGGGCGTAACTATAGAGGATGCAGGGGATGCGGTCCCCCCCCCACCCCGGCCTAGGAGCCTTAGGGGGCCCATAAGGCCTCTCTTCTCCATATAGGGAGCCCAGTACTATGAATAAAGCATTATAGTTGCGGGGCCCCGTTACAGGTTTTGCATTGGGGCCCAGAAGCTTCAAGTTACGCCTCTGTGCACCCCACACCACATTCTAAGAAAACAGATGGAGACACTCTTAAAGCTGCTTGGTTGGCTTCCTGCTTCTCCATCAATTATACCAATAAATCCAGAGGAGTTACAATACTGTTTAAGAGGGGCCTGCTACTGTCTGTGGAAACAGTTCAAGATAAAGGAGGTGGATGAATTACACTGAAATTCAAAATACACGAGACCAATTATACTCTGGTAAACATCTACGCTCCCAATTCTCTTAACCATAATTTTCCATGCCGATACAGAAACATGACCAACAGATAGGTTGGTCCCTCATTCCAAACCACAGCTGAATTCCCTACACATTATACATATGATGGAAGTGCTAACGCTCTGTGAACCCTTGGCGTACCTTACACCCACAAGTGAAGGAATATACATTTTATTCTACTGCTGACGATCTCACGATAGATTTTCTACATTACTTTCAGCACTCGAGTTCTTATCAAAAGTTGACATAGCATCCATCTACACTATCTCCATCACTGATCACACCTCTATAATTTGAGCATTCGAGATCTTGAGCCTCAATTGAGGTCATGTATATGGAAATATCCTTCTTACCTGCAACAATAACATGATTTTCACAAATATCTTAACATACAGTGGGCCAACTTCATAGATGATAATTTGAGTCATGTAGATAATGCTCCACTCCTATGGGTTATGGCTAAAGCTTTACTGCAAGACCATATCATTAATTACACAGCACTTAAGTGGAAGGCGGCGAAGACACACTTTCAATTTTTACAGCAGTCCTTGTTCCAAGTGCAGTTCAAGTATATACAGAGGACCTCCTCGAGATCTAAGACAGAATATAAAAATGCTAAGCAAATACTAGACTTATATACATAAAAGGTCAAGCCATGGGGGTTGGTGGGTAAAGACCAAAACAAGTTTTATCTGGAGGCTAAAAACCAGGGCACATATTGGCTTGACTAGTCCGCACTACTACAAACTATAGATCCTTATCTATAACCGCTGTTGTTCAACCTCGCCTATTAGGATGAGAATATTGGGGGCATGACCACACTTGGTTTGTAGGAGCATTATTACCTTGTGGGAGTGGAGTATAAAGGAGAATAGCTACAGTGTTGGAGCTAAAAAGGAGATCCTATTGCTATTCGGAGACACTGGGAAGAGAGGATAGTGCCAGGATGGAGGGAGAGTTTGTACATGTGCAGAGATGCATTGTGGCTGGAGGTTTTCATGACAGTCCAAGTCCAGCTGGAGAAGAAAACTGAATACAGACATCATAGAGAAAACATCAGCTGTGATCTCCGGAGGTAACTGCACTATAATCACTATCACTATGTAGAACTGGGATATGACTATTATAAGGTGAGTGCACTATTTAGTAGTACACTGGAGCTGAGCCACTGTATCTAAGGCTGCCACATTACAAATGTTTTTTAACAGATATGTCCTCTATGGTTTTTTTTTCTTTTGGTGGAGGTGATGCATGTATTCTGTGCCTTCACTTGTTTTAAACTAGCAATGTCCCTCTCTGCTAGTGCTGCATCAATGGACCACTTAAGAGACCAGCTATGCAGTGGAATGTTGCCGGTGGACCATGGCTGACAGCCATGAAGAGCAGTAAGGAGGGGAGGCCCAAGCTGAACTTCTTGTACCTGGGCACATGGTTCTTTAGTTACCCCCCTAGTAGAACCTCTTTTCAATAGTGATAGGGAGATTCTTGTTCACCATTGATTGATTGATGTGAAACACTTGTTCTTTTCTGAGAGGTCTGCCGCATCTGAGGTGTATATCATTACTTTTGCAACAGCTGGTACGCAGTTATGTGTAATAAACACCATAGCTACGAGATGCTACATGTCAATCATTTAGTGGTAATCATCAGGTTCTAATAACAGATTGTGATGACAGATATTATTTATCTTCTCTTGATGTGTATTATAAACCAATCATATACCATAAAAGATCTTTAGATATAACAAAAATGGTATTCTGAAAACACAGCAGAGAGAAAGGAAAGAAAGCAAAAAGATCCTCCACCTCTGACCCGATCACACCTACTCATCTACATCAGGGGTATGAAACTCATTCTTATTGAGGGCTGCATCAGCATTATAGTTGCCTGCAAAGGACCATTTATAATTGCAAGAGTGCATAAATGCAACTACTCCTTAGCATATTGTTAAGTAACCTGAGACACCACACAATCCTCATCCTAAAAAGCTAGCTTAAATTGTTCCACTAGAGATGTTATGGTGCTCCACTTGGTCAACAAAAAGGCCAATATGTCCTTTAGGACCAGGCTAGATAATAGCCAGTCCATTCCAGCTCTTCAGCACTGAGCGGTCTACCTTGGAGATTGGCTAGGGTACTTGAGTAGGGCAGTGAGAGCTGTGCCACCACCTATGAGTTGCTGGACAGAGTGGTGTGGATGTGCACCCCAGAGCTCAGAATCCAAGATGGCCCTCACTCCCTGTGACCCCGTGTGGCAAACTCTGGTTGCATCCTCCGGGAAGAGTGGAGAGTCAGTCATGCGTCCAGATCTTGCAGGACACATAAAATAACGTGGTGGGCCGTATTCGGCCAGAGGACCTTGAGTTTGACACATGATCTACACGCCTCGACTGACGTTTTCTTATTTTGCAAACATTATGAGAAGATATAGTTGACTAGAAAATATATTTATGTGTGGGTGCGTTAAAAGAGAAGAACGGCAGGAAGATTAATTAATGCAGAGAAATCATGAACACAACATTAAGACGTACAATGTAACTGAAAGAGCATATTATTCCAGATATAGAGAGGATTTCAATGATTGACAGTGTATCTTTATCTCTAGCACGCTCGGTTGTCTCCATAGCTCTTGTATGCTATAATGTACATGCTTATCTTTTCCTCATGGAGAAAACACTGGTTTTTGCTTATATTCCCAGTCATTGTTACAAGACCAGTCAAAAGGTCAGCCATTAACTTGTAAGAACACTAGTTTCTAATGGGTGGCGCTGCAAGGCATTGTACCATCTCCTATTTGCATACCAAATTTCACAGAAGACCACTGCATGGCCTTTTAAGGCTTCTCATGTTTATTGGTGGTCTCTACTAGAAGAAAATATACTCATACTGACCATGTAGTAAGTCGCACACATACACAATCAGCTATCCCAAACTCTCCTCTCATGTGTGTCCCAGTGTGTCTTCTACAGCTAAACTCCCACCTTGATTGCCACATTGGAGGAATACTCTTTATTCCATCAAGTAACGAAGACCACATATTCTTGCTGGGCTTTATGAAAAGCTAAATAATAATCTTCAAACATTGCACAACAAATTGTCTTTAAGTATGATAACTCTCATATGTTGTATGTAACATATGAGAGTTTTGATACTTAAGATACTTAAAGGCAATTTTAAGTCCCAACGTCACAGACGAATTTGGGAATGTAAGTTTATAACCATCTTTGATATTATCAGAAACGGTATGAATTTCGGAGGGAGTTTTTTTACACAAGTGGAGATTGTGAGAAATGAGAAACCCAGAGCAGAGGTGACTGCTTGGCCAGGTGTCGACCAATTATTTACTGTTTTGCTCATCCCTCCCTCCCTGATATTTATCTAAGTGCTATTAATCACAATGTCTGTACTGTCTCATGCTATCTCTGGTATTTATCTGCTGCAAATTAAGTTCACCATGTCTGCACCTTCCCATGTGATCATGTGTATATGTGCCCTATCCAAATTGTTTTCATTATGCATGAGGAAGGATTCTGAGAGGATCCAAAAGCTTGCTATAACATCATGTATTTTTGTTAGCCATTGAAAGGTATCATATCTACAAGATTACTTGGTTTCTCTTACTGAGAATAATCACACATTGCTCTACTGGCTAACACTGTACTACTAAATTCTTCTTGTTATATCAATGCATGGTACAGGACAGTGGTTTGCCACCTGTGGCTGTCTAGCTGTTACAAAACTACTACTCTCAGTATGCCCTGATTTTAGCTGTCCAGAATGCCAAGGTTTACAATTTTCTGAAAGCTGAAAAGCTACACATTTGGGTCAACTGTAGTAGGAAAATGAGACCGGGATGGAGGAGGTTCTGTAAGGGCAGAATACCTTCTTATGATAGTTGCGAGAAAAATGACAGATACACTAGATGGCAGGATTACAAAGTTTTTAATTAATGTTACTGAAACTTATGGCACAGTGGAAATCAGACACACTAGTAAATAACTGTACTTAGGCCTGATCTGACCCACAAGGAGTCAGTCTCTCAATTCTCTGTAACTTTTGTTTCCACACAGTACAGATAATTTCAGCAACACAGTTTAGTTGCAAAATACCTTCTGATGGAGAGGAATTTACTCGTTACAGGTGCATGTGCATGGTCCTCATGATAATAGTTTTAGGCACAACTCACTTCCACTTTACACAGCTCTGGTGTCAGTCATTAGTAGAGTTGAGCGAACATACTCTGCCGAGCTTGATGCTCGTTTGAGTATCAGCGTACTCCATGGTGCTGGTTACTGGAACGAGCATCAAGCCGTGTTCGACCCTGCCCCAGTTTTTGACTCCTCCCCGCCGGGACGCAGCACGTGTCATTGGCAGAGAAAGAGAGAGAGAGAGAAACGAACCTAGGAAAGAAAAAAAAAAAAGCTCGGCACCCGGCATCCCACATACAAAAATGCTCGAGTCTCCCATTGTAGTTAATGGGGTTCGTTACTCAAGTAGAGCTCTCGAATTGTATGAAAAGCTCGACTCGAATAATGCGGATCCAAGCATTTGGGTGCTCGCTCATCTCTAGTCATTAGCATTCTTTGCCCTCCCACTGTCTCATACCCTA